>NW_006399915.1:4033224-4047661 GCF_000299155.1 Elephantulus edwardii
TATTAGGCTGTTATAACTATAAAATTATCAAGGGTACTGTAATGTTCTGTGAAGCACCTATATATTTGTGCTCCCTTGTGTGAGACTTGCAAGGCAGAGAGACTGACAGCAGTTTTTTACACAAAGGACCTGAATGACAAAGGAGGAAGCACGTTGTTCCCTTCTGAAATTGGCTTCTTACCTCCATTGAGGTACCCAGGACATCCCTGTTGCTTCAGTTAAGGTGTCCCACGTGGTCAAGCTAGACAGCAGTTCCCCCCCTCCCCAAATACACAAATGGAAAAAGTGGAACCCTCTTGTCCCCTTCTGGAAGTGTCTTCTTGCCTCCATCGAGGTGTCCAGGACCTCCCTGTTGCTTGAGTTAAGGAATCCCATGTGTTCAAGCTAGACAGCAGTTTCCCCTCCAAATAACTGTGGGAGAAGCACTGGCAGAGCAGGCTTGACGTGGTTTTTTGTTTTGTTTTGTTTCTTTTTTTGCAGTATGGAAAGAGGATCCTGTTTCCATTTGTTAAAGAGACTGTTATTTCCATTTAATGGGTTTTGTATCTTTGTCAAATATCAATTTATGATAGGTTGATTTCCAGCTTCTTGGTTCTATTGCATTGATCTATGTTATCTGTCATGGTACTAATAACATGCTATTTTGAATAGTATGGCTATGTCGTAGAATTTAAGATTGGGGAATGAGATGTCTACTACTTCCTTTTTGTATTCTAGAAGAGTTTAGCTTTTTATGGGTCTCTTTCCTCTGAAATAAAACTGGGAATTGCATTTTCTATCTCCTTGAAGAATGAACTTGTTATCTTTACTGGGATTACATTGAAAATGTAGATTTATTTTGGAAAGACTTCTATTTCACATGTTCCATCTTCCTATTCATGAATAGGGAACATTTTTCCATTTAGTTAGGTGTCTTAATATTTATTTTAGTAGTATTTTATACTTTTTTTAATAAAGGGTTTTGTGTTTCTAGTTAGGTTTATTCTTATGTATTTCATTTTGTGGTTGACTATTATAAATGGTATTGTTTTTCTTTGAAAGCAGGAGTGGCATCTACTTCCTAAACAACATGCCTCTGGAAACTATAAGCTTTGAGAAAAATGTCAAGAGATATAGAAAGGCTTCAGGTCTTTTGTTCATAGGGTCGCTATGAGTCGTGCTCAACTCAACTGCAATCAACAACAATAACAGTGTTTTTCCAGTTTCCTTTTCCATGCTTTTCATTGTTGCTATATAGAAACCCAACTAAAATTTTATGTTAAATTTTGTATCTTGTCACTCTATTAAATTGGTCTAATAGTCATTTTGTTGAGTCTTTGGAGTTATGCTATCATCTTCTTATAGTGATAGTTTTACCACCTTTTTGTCTTTTTGTCAATTTTAATTACCTTGATTGTTTGGGGTTGGGGTGGTTTTATTTTGTTGTTTGTGGGTTTTTGTTGGTTTTTTTTTTTTTTTAATGTTGAACCATCCCTGCATCCTTATTATGGTGATGAATTATATTTTATTTACTTTTTTATTCAATTGGTAAGAATTTTGTTAAGGATTTCTGCACCTATATTCTTCAGAGATTTTGGTCTGTAGTGGGGGTTTTGTGATAACTTTGCCTGGTTTTGTTATTACTGTTGCTTGCTTCATAGAATGTCTCTGGGAGTGTTCCTTTTTTTCCCCCTATTTTTTTAAATAATTGAGCAGAATTGGTGATAGGTCAGCTCTAAATGTTTGGTAGAACTCAACTATGAAGCCATATGGACCAAAACTTTTTTTGGGAGGTGGTCTTTTTATGGCTTGCTCAATTTCTTATTTTTTGATGAGTTTGTTCAAGTATTCCACTTCTGTCTGTATCAATTTGGGTAGGATGCAGGTTTCTATGAATTTGTTCATTTTCTTTGTTTTTATGTACCATTGAGTCAACTACAATTTGTAGCAACCCTAAGAATTATGGCTCTGAATCTTGCATTATCCTGAGCCAAGTAAACATCTCTATTATATCTGATCCCCTTGGCACAATCACCGCCAATCCATTTCCTCCAGGGTTCTTTTGCCGTCTCTCTACCTTTCTCAGCATGATGTTCTTCTCCAAGGACTAACCCTTTGTGACAGCATACCCTATATATGTAAGATGAAGTTTCAAAATCCTTGCCTCCAAGCAGCAACAAGTTTTCACCCTCTCCAGGACAAATCTGTTTGTTCTCTTGGAGTCTATGTTTCAGTATTCATCTTCAGCACCACATTACTCCAGTATTCACAATTTATCACGGTATAGCTTTTCATAATATTCTTATTTTAAAACTTTAACTTCAGCTGGTTCTGTGTGATGTCACATCTCTCATATCTTATTTGAGTTGTTTCTTTTCTTTTATGTTTGCCAATAGTTTGTCTATTTTAGTAACCATTTTTTAAGAACAAGCTCCTAGTTTTGTTGATGATTTCAATTGTTATTCTGTTTCTCATTCATTGATTGCAGGCTTTATCCTTATAAATTTCTTTCTTCTAGAAGCTGTGAGATTAGCTTGTTATTCTATTACTATTTTAGAGGTGTTCGTTTATTTTGTTCCTTTCTTTTTTTTATGTTTCCTTCTTCCTGTGAATTAACCCCTGAGGATTACCATAGCTACATCCAAGAGGTTTTGATATGACGTGTTTTCATTTTAATTTATTTTGAATAACTTTTTAAATTTCATTTTTCAGATCTTGTATAACCTTGTAGTGCTTAAGCAAATTACTACTTAGCTTCCACATGGATGTGTTTTCTCTTTTCCCCCCCTTTATCCTCTTGTTAATTTCTAGCTTTATGACATTGTGGTCTAAGAAGAAATTTTGTATTATTTCACTGTTTTTTTTTAATTTATTGAGGCTTGCTTTACATCCTACTTGGTCATTCTGAAGAATGTACTGTGTGCACTTGAGAAAAGGTATATTTAGTTGTTGTTGGGTGAAGAACCCTGACTATGCCTCTGACATTGAATTGGCTGATTGTACAGTTTGATTCTTTTTATATTTTAAATTTTTTTTCTTTTATATTGGTTTGCATAAAAAATTCATATACATTGTGTTTCACATTTAATTTACATTGTGTTTCATACAATAGTTCCCATACATTGTGTTTTATAAACTTAATTCCCATGAGTATGTCCACCATTGCACATCTTTCCAGATCCCTACCAGATCTTACTTCCTTTATTGTTTGGTACTTCTTCATCTTTGTTTAGTTTCGTTTTATTTGACCTGAACTTTGGTAAGAGTATTGTTTTGAAGTCTCTTACTGCTATTGTGTTATTTCTTTCTTCAAGTCTGTTAACCATTATTTTATGTAATTTGCTGGTGAATCACTAGGCGCGTAGATATAACTAAGGTTATATCCTTTTGATCTAGTGTAGCTAGCATAACTTTAATCATTATATAGTATCCTTCCTTCTCTCTTATCACAGTTTTCATACTGAGGTCTATTTTATCAGAGATTAGTGTTGTCACTCTAGCCTTCTAATGAAAGCCATTTGCTTGGTGTATCCTTTCTCTCTGAATTTTAGTCTACTTTTCTTCTTATTTCAAATATATGTCTATTGTAGTAATAATATTGATACACTTTGGTTTTTGTAATCCATTCTGCTACTCTTTTTTCCCTTAATCAGTGAATTTAAGCCATTCACACTCAGTATGACTATTGATAGGCCAGGTTTTATTGCTATTTTTATGTATTCCTGTTGCTGTTGTTAGCTACTTTGATCCATTCACTCTCTTGTGTTATCTTTGTGTGAAGGACTTCCCTTAGTAGTTTTTGTAGAATTGGTCTTGTTATAATTAATTCCTTACATTCTTACCTTTCTGCATATGATCTAATTTATCCTTCATATTTAATAGAGAGCTTTCTGGTTACAAGATTCTAGATTGGCACTTATTTTCTTTCGGCCTTCTTGCAAGCCCATGGTTGTCTTTCTTGCATAGCTCTGCTGAGAAATCAAAGCTCATTCTAATTGCTTCTTATTTGTAGGTGGCACTTTGTTTTTCTCATGCTGCTTTTAGTAATCTATCTTTGACTTTTATTTTGGAGAAACTGACCATGATATGTCTTGATGTTTTTCTTTTTGTGGTCTAGTCTGTTTGGCATTCACTGGGCTTCTTGAATGTCCTTATCTAGTTTTTCATGATACTTGGCAAGTTTTATTCAACCACTTCTTCTACAATATTCTCAGCACTTTCTTTTGCCTCTCCTTTTCTGAAATTCTCATCACATGTATGTATGTTATTTGGCAACATGATTCTAATATTTTCTTCTTTCCCTTCTGTCTTCTCTGTTTTTTTCTGCTCATAAGTTCTCATTGAATTTTGTGTCTTCTAACTTACTAATTCTCTGCACTGTCTCTTCTATTCTGCCTTTTATGCCTCTAACAGGTTGAAAATATCTGCAATAACAGTCTTGATGTCCTGGATTTAATTGCCATGTTTTTCTGTTGTTTCTTGTACTGTGTTGGTTGTACTCTCTTTGTATTATGATAAGTTCTAAAATTATGATACTTCTTTATTTATGATTTCAACCCTTTCTTCCACCATTCTTCAGTACCAGTTCTTGTTGTTGTTGATTGCTGTTGAGTCAGGCACGACTCATAGCGACCCCATGAACAAAAGACCTGAAGCTCTTTCACAACCATTGCCATTTGTCAAAGTTCACAGAGTTTCCAGAGGCATGCTGTTTAGGAAGTGGATGCCACTCCTGCTTCCAGACTGGGAACTCCACCAAAAACTGTCCACCATGGGTAACCATTATAATGTTTGACATTCCAATGGCACAAGGTTCAGCATCACAGCAACCCCAGGTTACCCCAGTACAGCATATTCACAGAAAGTTGCTATACCACTGAGAACAATGTTCCTCCAAAATAAAACAACTGACTTTTAAATACAAAGGCCCATGGAGGCATATTTCTTCTACCTTACTGTCTCTTGGGCATTCACTGGGTTTTTTACTTGGTGTGAATTTTTGAAACACTTGTTTCATTTTTTTCATGTTTTCTTGACTGTTACTTCCTTGACTTCATGTATTTTATTTTTTTTTATATGTCTAAGGCAGTTCTTGTTTTATCTGAGTAGGTAGTTGTCAGTTCCTTATCTTTATGATGCTATTGGTAGAAGTGCATATTCTACGTGTTGTCCCTGATTCAGGTTCCCAATGACAATATTTCCTGCTCATTGGTGGTCCGTTCTGTCCCTATTTCCTGTGGCATAATTCTCATCTGGTTGTCATTGAAAAGATAGGAAACTAGAAAGGGAAGTAGTGTCTCTTTTTTCGATGGCCCCCCCTTCTATGTTCTGCCTGTAGTTTGATGGAAGAGGAAAGTTTCCCCTAAGAGTAGGCCAAATTGACTGCTTCTGCCTGTTCTCTCTTACGGCTTGACAGGAGGGGTTGTTTCTCCCTTGACCTCATGAATACCTTAGGGAGCTAGAATATCCTAGAGACAATGCCCAGGGCACTTTCCTCTCCAAGTCTATATTGGTGGATGATAACTATGTACTTTTATTCTTTCCTGAAGCTGCATGAGAGGGACTACTTTGGCTTTAACAGACAAAGCCTCTGGGGAGCTGGCAAAGTCTCAGGAATGCTACCCGGGAATTTTTCCTTCCCAAGTCTTTGTATCTGTGTCCTCATCTGAGTCTGAATAGGAGTGGCTGTTTTCTCCTGAGCAGACAAAGTCCTTGGGCAGGTGAAAAAGTCCCAGGATTTCCACCATCTCCCTTTCCTTTCCAAGTTTCAGGAGAACACAGTTCTCCCAATGTACTGTAACCTATGAAACATTTTATTTCCTGTTTTCTGATCAGGGTGGCCCAAAGATCATTCCACTTTTCTGGCTGGGGCAACAAAGACTCCTGAGTGGTTAGTAGGACTCTTCCTTCTCTGCTAGTTGATTCTGCAGTGAAGATGAATGGGTGACTGGGGGTTTGGAGGACTCACACACAGAATCATTTGAGGTTGAGTGGACCCATTATGGCCCTTGAGGCACTTTTCTCACTGCTGGCTCATAAGGGCAACTCAAGACACTCTTCTTTCTGCTGAGAGGGTAGCTCAGACACCCAGGCAATGGCCCATAGGGTTCCCTCTCTGCTGACTGGTTCCCACCTGAAGTGAAAGGGCAGGCAGAGGCAAGAAGGACTCATGAGGTCTCTGAAGGTTGAATGGCATTACCGTGGCTCAGGAGGGACTTTCTTCCCTTTCTGCCCTGCTTCAACAGGGCAACCCAAAGGGGCTTCCCCTCTATTGACTGGGGCTTCTCAGACCAATTTAGCCATCTTAATATTAAATATGAATGACCTTTGATAATCAGAAGAGAGGGCTATTTAAAGACATTATACCTTGACTAGAGAAACACATTTTCTTATATTCTTTTGGACTATTACCTGGTTTTGTGTATTTATGTTTGGAACTTCTTACCCTTGGATGTGACTATAATGCTGACTCAGAGTTTCTGTCAGCACATCAGAGCTTTGCTGTATAGAATGTCCATGTGATTTCAGTTTCAGATATAATGGAGGAACTGGAAGGTTTGGTGGTGGTGGTGTGCTTGGAAGTAGTTGATAGTATAACAAAGATATTATGTAAGACATGTAGGGTTTTTGTTTTGTGTTCTCAGTTCCTTACAGAGAAAGCAATTTAGAATTACCCACATTTTTTTCATGGATTGTTACTGTTATGTAACATCCAGTTGGAACTAACTCATAGCTCTAGTGCTTTCTCAGAGATTTTAAATTATATAGTGGAGATTTCCCACTTTTCTCTGATGGAGCAGAAGGTACACTCAAACCACGGGCTAGCAGCTCAACTCTTTACCACTGAACCACCTTAGCTCCCTTTCATGGATAATTGTTGTTGTTGTTGTTGTTGCTGATTGCCGTTGAGTCAAGCACAACTCATAGTAATCCTAAGAGCAAAAGATCTGAAGACTTTCTATAACTATCATCATTTATCAAAGTTCATAGAGTTCCATTTGTCACTATAAATAGTGCCCAACTTGTTGACACCTAACAACAATAACAATGCTCTCATAGGGTTTCCCTAAGCCTGTTATTTCAGAAGTGGATAATCAATTCTTCTTTCTAGTTTATCTTAAAATATACTTTAGTACAGCATCTGACAGACAAGCACTGTACCCAGACAGTAAACAAAAAACATAAAAATCTGTTATTAAGAGTAGAAACATGCAAAATACTATATAAGTAACCGCCCCCCCATATATGAAAATGATACACAAGTGATTCTAGCCCTAAGAGCAAAACCTAAGGAAAAACAAACAAAAGTTATCATAGAGTGAACAACAGGGGCTATCTTAGTGAGGTAGTGCACACTGTTAGGGATGCTTGGAGATCAGTTCAAAAGGCAGTCCTTGATCTCCAAGAGTGAGGTGGTGGTGGTGGTCCAAGGTAACACACAAGATGAAAGGGACACATCACACTTGCAAAGTGGAGGGTAAGTGAAAAAGAGGAAAATCTTTAACAGGAGGGATTGATATAGTGACTGAAGTAATGAATTCAAGTATGTCAGAGATGATGAGAATGGCACAGGATAGGATAGGGTTATAACCCATTGTTCGTAGGGTAAGCTGTGAGGCGTACTTGACAGAACATAACAACAACAGTAACTGTTCTCAAGCAAAAGTTAAATTCTTTTGCCATCACTGCTTTGTAGAATCTCACTCTTCAGTTTAATCTTATCATAAATTCTCATTAAAGTATAATATAAGAACATGTTTATTCAAAAGATCATTTCTTTAAAAAGGAAATAAAACCCCCAATGCTTTTGAAATTGGCTAGGAGAAAAAAAATGTCTTCCTTTTTCTACCTAAAAGTTAATAGAGTTTAAAGTGAATCAATTTTTCTTTGTCTCAGTGTATTAAGTCCTATCAAATTTCCAATGCAAGCAATATTTTCTCACTTCTACATTGTGCACAATATCCCTTGTGATTACTGGTTATTTTTTTAATGAGTTATTCCTTTTACCCACAGCTGCCTTGAAAGCACACGCTTTCCTGATTTTTTGCATTCATTTTGACATTAAAATGAAATATAATTTCTTTTGAACACACTTCAAAGAGCATTAGCAAAGTAGGCAAAATAACTACTTTCAATTACACTGGGAAATATTTGCCATCTTTATCACCTTGAATCAATGACTCAGCTTTACCTTGCTCAGGAAAATGTAGCAATTGTTCCGCCATCAATAGGAGGAAGGTATTCACAGATGTATGATGAGGAAAGGATATAAAAGTTCTATACACATTTTCCAAATATGCTATTTCTCTTTATCCCTGAGCTGAATTTTTGGAGCAAATATTTTCTTTTAAGGCAGTAGAAAAACAGGGTAATCAAAATCAAGACTCTCTAGAAAAAAATTTGTGGTTTAAAAAAATGCAAATAAATAATGTTCCGAAGAAACATTTTCACAATAAATGAACAAATGATGAGAGTCCATTTTTTCACTCCTTACTTAAAAAAAAAAGGACCATAATCTGTTGAATGATCTCTATTGGTAATTAGTGCATATCTATGAATCAAATATTGTCAAATGCTTAGATTATTATTATTGCAGGAAAAGTATTATTATTTGATAAATCTGACTCTGATCTCAAATGATAATGTTTGAATGATTGAATATCTTTTTCACCTTTTCTTGTAGTTATAAATGAATGAAACACAATAGAGTTTAATAAATTCTGGTACATTAAAGACAAAAAAGTAACCCATGTATTGATGGATAGTTCTGCTTTTAAGTCTGTCTTAATCTGGAAATTCTACTGATACCTGTTCACCATGGGCGACCCTGCTGGTGCACTTTAGTCTTTAAAGTAACACTTTTGCTCTTTAATACCTTAAAGAGGTCTTTGTCTGAACATGAACCTGAACCTGCTGGTCATTGCTTAAATCTATTTCTGAAAAGGAAATATATACTGGTAGTTCTCTATATAACAGGATTCCAATTAAAATTAATACCAAATAATATATGTACCATAAAAGTTCAATAATATATCTTTTATTAGGAGAATTCTGGATATTCTAAAGAAACTTTGGAAATAATCTGAAAATTTAAGGTCCAAAATATAAGCAAGATGTTTCCAGACTACCATAGTCCACATTGTCTTCAACCAAAAGAGACTGGAACTAAGTTAGAACTACCCTGGTGTAGGTATTGGAAACTCGGGTGACATAGTCTACAGAGAATTGTTTTACGAAACCAAAGCTCTGGCAATTTGAATCCATTAACCAGTCCTTGGAAGGAAGATGAGCAATCTCCTCCAATGTGAATTTACAGTCTTGGAAACCCATTGATGAGTGTGAATTAACAAAATGACAATGAGAAAAAGAATGTAAGTATGTTAAATTCAAAAACCATTGCTGTTAGGTTCCATGCAGCCAGTCTGTCTTACAGCAATCCTGTCTACAACAGGACAAAATATGTCCTCATTCTGTGCTGTCTTTACAGTCACTGTAAAGATGTTCTGCTTAAGTCAATCATTGCAGCTATTCTACCAATCTATCTCATTGATCCTTTACTAACATTCATGCAATTCTTCGGAGATTGGCTCCTCCTCATGGCATGTTAAAAGCATGTAAGAGAAGTCTCATGATGCTGTCTTCTAAGAGAAATTCAAGCAGTCGTCTTCCAAAACAGGTTTGTTTATTTTTTTGGCAATCTATTTATCACTCTTCATAAATATTACATTTCAAAGTAATTGTTTCATTCTAGTCTTCTTCATGAAAGTTTTCCAACTTCAGGCACATCTTAGTCTTTAAGTATCATCCTTGTTCTTACTCATTTTAGCAGCTTCTTGACAATTTTAATGTTTTCACTGTTTCTCATGATGGTTGCGGGGCCACTTGTGATCCTTTGTTCTCTTTATATTGATGCAAAATCTATACTAGAATGTATACTTTTAGACTAAATCTAACTCAAAGAGTATCTTCTTTGAGTTTCAACAGCAAGTGTTTCAAGTCTTCTTTGTTTTCAGTAAGCAAAGTTGTGTCAACTGCATATCAGAGGTTGTGACTTTCTTAAAAGAACAGAACCAAAAGTTAGAGAAGCTTGGATTTAGACTAGGTTCTTCACAGATGCTGTTATTAATTATTGTGTAGTCAGCATCAACTTACAGCTGACTCTCTAGTGGGTTTTCATAAGTGAGTAAATTGCTCAGTAAAAGACTGTCCATATTTATCCCATCGAGCAGCTGTTGGATTCAAACGACTTGCCTTTGGCTTGGCAGCACAATCCTTTACTACTAAGCCACGAGAGTTTACCCAGAAGCTAGCTTTAAATCCTTAAAAAATGATATGTTTATTCAACAATAATTTATTCAACATCAATCTTAGGTGTGATAACATTCTATATCGGAGATAGAAGAAAAAAAAAAAAGGCAAGGTCCCTGTCTTCATGAGGCTTACAGTCTACTGGGACTGACAAAAGATAAATTTCATCACATAACTTGTGATAAATAGTATTAAGAATAGCCAATCGGGAATGTTTGATGCTTAAAGACTAGGGACCTCTGGTGATGTAGTCTTTAGGAAGTTGCACTGCTAACCTAAAGGCCACATAATCCAACCTTGGCTCTGCAGGAGAAAGATTGGCAATCTTCTGAGTGATTTATGGGTCAGAAACCCAGTGGAGAGTTAGTTATAAGCTGGTTCTGGCTCGATGGAAACGAGATTTCTCTTTCCGATGTATAGGAGACTGGTGAGTTAGGAAAGATCTATCTGATAAAGTAATATTTAAAACTAAGAGTTTTCAATTTGGCACATTAGATTACCTATGGGCTATGTATGCCTGGATTCACATAAGACTAAGGAATTCATTCTCTAAGAATGAGGTCCAGCTAGTAGTATTTACTAAAATATTTTTCAGATTATTATATGTGACCTTTGTATTGGGTCACTGATTTCAGCTGGTATCAAAACAGCAGGAAGGATACAAGATTGAAGGAAAAGTCTTCAAGGCAGAAGAATAACATTTGCCAAAACACTTGGAAAAAATCTTCAAAGGATTAGAAGGAAGGTCTTGGGCAATAGGATGGAAAGGAATACAACCTTATTTGTGCTTCCTCTTTTAAACAGATTGAAATATTTGTAATTTTATCCTAACTATAATGCAATGAAAGCTGTTAAACATTTAGCAAAGAACTGACATGACACATTTCTGAAGGTCACTCAGAACCTCTCTAGTAAAAGTTTTGGAAGGCCAGTAAGATGAATGAACTGAACACCTAAGAAGTGAGAGATGCACAAGGTTTGTATCAAGAGAAATAAAGAAAGAATTATTTTGAGACATCTCAAAAGTAGGACTTATGGATATTTTAAAGGATTAAATAAAGGAGTGTGAGGAACAAGTGTGAAATAAGATTCCCCAGAGTTTCATTTGAACAGCTGGGCAAAGGATACACATTTGCTGAGGTAGATAATGCTAAAGGAGAAGATGGTGTGGGGTTTGTACCAGTAAATCTGAGGTTCCTGTGAAACATCCCTGTGGACGTGCTCAAGTGGGCAGTTGAATGTGTGGGTTTTAGGGAATAATGTCTAGATACTACTTTGGAACTTATCACTATGGAGATAATTTTTTGCATCATGTGTAATATGCAAGTACAGAGTAGTTATGCCTAGGATTTTAATTTTACTATTCTGAAGCTTCGTCTGACATACTTTGGGCATGTTGCAGGGCAGGACCAGTTCTTAGAGAGGGATGTAATGCTTGGGAGGGTGGAGGGACAACGCAGGTGAGGAATACCCTTGATAATCAGTGTGTCAGAGACAATAAGATTGGCACGGGATAGGGCAGGGTTTAGTGCTATTGTACATAGGGTCACTATAAGTCGCAGGCAACTCCAGGACACATAACAGCAACAACATTGTTAGATGAGAAGAGTAAATTTGATTAGTGGCTCTTAAACTTCAAAGGAACCTAAGAATCATTTAAAAAGCTTATAAGACTATTGGCTGCTGAGTCCCATTTCACGGTTTCTGATTGACTGAGTCTAGCATGGGACGTGATGGTTTACATGATTTACATTCCTAACACATTTCTCCAATGACACTAATGCTCCTGATAGGAGTCATAATTGAGAACTATCTGATCTAAGATTTCTTATCCTCCCTTTTTTCATATTCTATGATAACATTGCTCTACCATCTGCAAAAATTCCCAAGGCAATTTGTCCAAAAGGAAGTGAAGATGTAATTGCAGGAATGAGTAAGAGCTATATTATGCCTTCATAATTTGAGCTACTTTTAAAAAAATTATGTCTGGAAAAATAAAAGAATTTTCAAATATTTGTTGAGCATCTTCTCCATACAATTTTAGGACCAAATACATTTGTTGACCCCTTAAAGTAAGGAGTACACCTTATCCTGTCTGAATTGTATCTCTTTTGAAGAGCCTGTTAAGATTTCTATTATTTCAGTTTCTGGAGTATCATTGTTTCATACAAAGTCAAAGGAGTATTGACAGATAACAAAAAAGATGAATGACACAGATTACCATATAGGAATTTTACATCGTGCATCACACGATTAAGATTCTGAGAAGTTTTTTCAATTTCACTTTTATTATATCATCTGACTCAGGCTTAATATTAAGAGAGAAATGGTTCTTTAAATGATGGTTTAAATTGCATTATGGCTATTAATTTTAGGTACCAAAATGTAAAAAAATACTACCTCCTAGGTTTCTTCACTGCCACGTCGTTAATAAGTTGGAGTATATATTTTTCTTGTCAAAATGCTTAAGTAATTCAGCCTTAACTTTTCTCTCCTGTGGATGCTTCCTAGATAAGGCTGATACTTTACAAATGAGTCAGATACACAGACTTTCCAGAGCTACTTGACAGAATGCATTCTAAAACAGGAAAATAATAATATCTGTGTATACATAATTAACTATCTCCAAAATTTTAATCTTTGAAAAGTATGTATATCTATTATGACTATTGAACAGTAATGGGGGGAAACCCCAGAATTTTTTTATCAGGGTCTTTGGATGAAACTTTATCATTTTTCTTTGCTGAATAATAAAGGAGAGTGTATAAAATCTTTGGAGTGGCTTTACAGGGGTTTTCTAATTCACTTTTTTTTTATGAAAGAAAAAAGTATTTCTTTTTATGGAGTCTTCAGTCTATTAATTTTATATGTGAAACTTTTAGTATCACAAAAAGGAAATTTTCTCTATTAGAGAGATTAAATGGTTTTAAAAAGCATTAAGACATTATTACCAGGATATTCTGAACCAAAATAATGGAACTAAGGAGATATATAATGACCTATACATATTGTTGTTGTTGTTGTTGTTGTTGTTGTTGTTGATTGCCTTCAACTCAAAGTGACCCTATGGACAAAAGGCCTGAAGACCCTCTATAACTTTCAACATTTAACAAAGTTCATACAGTTTCTGAAGACATGCTATTTAGGAAGTAGATGTCACTCCTGAGACATGTAAATAAAAGTAACAGAATTTTTTGATCTTAACAAATAGAAGAGCTATCTTGAGGTGCCTCATTTCAAGACAATGAGCTTTGATGTCGTTATTAAAACATATTAAGCTATTAACTGAAAGGTTGGCAGTTTGAATCCACCAAGCACTGCTTAGGAGAAAGATGGGAAGTCTTTTCTGGTGAAAATTTACAGTTTAGGAAATCTGATGGAAGGTCATCATGAGTCAGGATCAACTCTATTACAGTGAAATGGATTTGGGATTTTGTTGTTGTTGTTCTTGGATGATTCTTTTTTGGTGGGAATGGGGATCTTGAAGGTACAGAATGGTTAAAAAGATCAGGAGCCACATAATAATGGCCCTAACTTACCTTTATCACTTCCACAAAGAGAAATTATCCCCATCAACAACACACACAACATAAAATGAATTCCCATGAATTCAGACATGCCCTCCATGTTCTCATACTTCTTTCTACGAATTTCAACACCATGCTTGCTGCTCTAATGTGTCTGGAATCATTTGCAATGCCTCAAAGAGCATATAGGAGCTTACTAATGAAATAAAAAGTCAAAATTCAGGTTAGTTGTTGATACAATCACCCATTCAGGACAGCTTCCTAAATGTGCTCACAGACACTCAGCCTTTAGCCTCACAGCTATGGTAGATGCAACAAAGCTCTTACTGTTAGGTGCCATAGAGTCCAGTAAAACTTATAGATACCCTATGAACAAAGATTTAAACTCTGTCCTATCTTATGCCGTCCTTATCATCTCTGAAATACTAAAGCATATTGCTGAAGTAATTGTGTCACTCCGTCTCATTGGGGGTCTTTGCTGACCATCCATTTTTCCAAGCATGATGTCCTTTTCCAAGGAATAGCCTCATGTAGCTACATATCCAAAGAATGTGAGATGAAGGCTCTTTTTCTTTTCCTCCAGGGAGATCCCCAACTGCACTTTCTCTAAGACAATTCTGTTT
>NW_006399915.1:4050919-4056210 GCF_000299155.1 Elephantulus edwardii
CAGGATAGAGCAGGGTTTAGGGCTGTTGTGCATAGGGTCGCTATGAGTCGGAAACGACTCGATGGCACATAACAACAACAACAACAACTGTATGCAGATGATACAACCTTATTTGATGAAACTGAAGAAGACCTGAAGCACTTGCTGCAAAAGGTCAAGTACTGTAGTCTTCAAAATGGATGGAAGTTTAACATTAAGAAGACAAAGATTCTCACCAATGGGCCAATTGGCAGCACCATAATAGATGGAGAAGTGATTGAGGTTGTTAACAATTACAGCTTGTTCAGATCAACAATCAACACTCTGAAGTAGGTATAGATTTTTTATAAGCAAATTAAGTGTTCTGTGATTCCTATCCTCCTCAACGTTAGCCATAGATTGTTATGATACACGCAGTCAAATATTTTTTGCATAGTTAATAAACGTCAAATAGACATTCTTCTGGTATTCTCTGATTCTAGTCAGGATCCATCTGACTTCTGCAATGGTATCTCTGGTGCCATGGCCTCTTCTAAACCTAGCTTGGACGTCTGGCAGTTCCCAGTAATATACTTTTGCTAGACATTTTTGGATGATCTTCAGCAGCATTTTGTTTGCATATGAGTCCTGTAAATTACAGCTCTCTTCCCAAACACTCCAATAAGCTTGGGCAAAAACTCCTACATTTACTGAGGTAGCAGTCCCCAGGTCAGCACTGTCTCATGTTGGGTCTCTGGTTTCTGCTCTTACTCTTTAGTAGGTCTATCTAGTGCAACATTCTCTGGTCCCTTTATGCATACTATATTCTCCTGCTTCTTCTTTGTTGGTGGTGAGATTCTCAAATTTTGTTACTGAATCAACTTAATTACTGATCAGACTTTCTAGTACCCATGTGTATAGCCTAACATGCCCCATTGTTAGATCCCTGCCTACCTACACGGCAAAATCAAAGTCAGTAGCTATGGAAGTAATTTTGAACAATAAACCCTTAATCCCACCAAGGATTCATGTTATGGTATAATTAGACATGCAAGAGGTTTATTGGGACCTTATATAAAAACTTGTTTCCTTTTTTTTACCTAACAACTCAAACTTCACTCCTAATTTCTATATTATTAAAATCCTTCCAGCAATTTCATTTTAAATGGAAAAGGAGCAATATGTCAGTTGGAATAGTAAGAATAGTTCTTTGTAAAGTTTCATTGAGTTTTTATAAAATTCTAGCTATTGTACCAAGTCGTTTTTATCCTTATAATAATCTAATATGGTAGAGGATTTATTATTATACTTATTATGCAGATAAGTAAATTGACTTAAGTAATTTCCCCAAAGGTACAGCTCATAAATGGCTGGACCGAGCTTTGATCTGCACAGTCTGACTCTATTAGCCTATTAGATTGTATAGTTTCCCACAAGCAAGTCAAAGAATCAGTAAATCTGTTAGCATGTCTTCATTAGGTGTCCACTATGTTTTAGGTCATGTTATTTGGAAGGACTTGTCCTTGGGGAAAAAAATCAGGCATGCGTAATTAGAAGATCAATCAAAGAGATGAGGACCCCAAACAAGATGGACTTACATACTAACTGTAACAATATTCTCAAGTGTATCAAAGGTGATGAAGATAGCATAGGGCACAGAACACATCTGCTGGTCATAGGGTTGCTATGAGTCATAGTCGACTGGATGGAACTTATTAACAACAAGTCATGAGTACACTAAAAAAGATCCCTCTTAAACTCATAGCCATTGAGTAGGTTCTGACTCATAGTTGGCCCTCCGTCAAACTTTTCCCACAAAATAACTCACAGGTTTAACCACCTGAAAAGCATGGCTCTTGTGTTAGCAGTGCCACTCCACAGACTGTCACCAGAATTCCCTTCCAAGTGCATTGGAGTTTACCAAAGAACAGAGATTGCCTGCGCTATGACCTCACATTGTGAAAGTGTAACCAAGATAAATCTATTATATAAAAAATAAATAACAAACCTAACTATACATAAGAATATTATATGTAATTAAATACTACGTTATATGGCTAACTCTTGAAGTGCTGTGGAAATTTGGAAGAAAGAACTAAAGAAAATAAGGACATCTTTGATGCAGAGCGAAATTCCTAAGGAGATAGATGGTGCTAAACCACTCTTTGGATCACCCAAACTGTTTCAATAGAAAGAATAAATAACAAGATCTTACAAACCAAAGATTAATAGGCTAAAAGTTTGTTCTCAGGAACAATAGCATTTTGGTTGGCCAAAAACCATACTACAGTCTATGCCACCAGACCTCCTTGGACCAATGGGCTTTTAATTCTTAAGATAATCAGAAGTGAATTCTGTTAGGAAGTCACGTTCAAAATAAAATTTTGCTGACTCACTGTACCATTGAATCAGTTAATGAAGATCATAATTCCAAAATTATAAAAGAACCCATTAATACAATTAAATTCTCTATTTAGATTAAATTTTTTCTTGCCTATGACTTCCCATTTAATAACAAAATTCTGTAGAAAAATTAGGAGAGAAAATCAAGATTCTGGAGTGTACACCCTTTCTTTTGACTAAGTTCACTACAAAACCTATCTCTAAAATAAGCAAACACCTGAAACCCTTAAAAAGAAATGCTGCTTTATTTATCTGGATTCAGTTACTTTATGATTTTTAACAAGGAAGGGGAAAAGGTCATTAACAGTCTCCTTTACTGAAGCTTAGATCTTAAAAAGAAAAATTCTCTCGAGGGAAAGGTAACTTCAGGGAAGTATGAAAAAAAAAGCCTATGGGAACAGAATTAATTATACATTTTTTAATGGGAAATAGAAATCTCAACACCTAAGTATTTTCTTTTAAATAAATGGAGAAACATTTCCCATAAATGCGTGGGAAGTTAGCAGCAACTTGATAGGTCAATTTAAAATTTCTAATGTGAATTGTTGTTCCAGGCTTGAAGGAATTGGAGTCAGAGGATCCAGATTCTGTCTTTTTATCATCTCACAGATCATGCGGTGACAGCCTGTGTGAACACACAGCACATCTTCAGAATCTTAAGACAATACGAAAGTCAGCATGTGACATTGTGCTTTGTTTCTTAAATCCACTCAAGTCTCAATTGTGTGTAGCAATGTGAGGGAAAACCACCAAAATGCTTAGCAAAGACTTTTGCCATTGGTACTAAAATTCCCGTGACTTAGGTAAAATAATAATAGTCACTTAAATTACATTGATCCATACCTTCTTACACAAGTCCTCCCACGTATACACAAGAGATATTAAGCAAAAATTGATAAGAGACGAAAAGAAAATGCAAGCTATCTCCCTCTCTTACATTATGGAACCCATATGAGGGAATGCAATAAATAGGATGGGAAATTTGGTATATGAATACTATCACCAATCAACTTCAGTATTTCTAATACTGGGGAACAACTGGGGTATTGTTTTGTTAACATGGATATAAGAAAACAATCTCCAATTAAAATATTTTTAAAATATCAAATCAACTCTTTGTACATATTATGTTTTATTACCCAAGGAAGCTCCAATTACTACTTGGATTGATTGAAAGAGTTATTTAGTGTGTTATCTCCCAAAGTCTGCAAAATAAAAAACACTAATCTCATGAGATATTCACAATTGCAGCAGATAGCATTGATCCTATAATTAAATACTGAATTAAAGAAAATGTCTTTACTACCTGACTTCTCTGACTAATAATGCACATATGATGATGTGCATTATTAATATCAAAGTGGAGTAGTATATGATGTTTTTCCAATTTGCTTGACTATAGAAAACATTTTAATGGGTTATAGAGTAGACTTCCGGTAATACTGAGGTAAGCATTTTTTTTTAATTCGGAAAACATTAAATCACTAAAGAAGAGGCAATTCAATTTGAACCCGTTAATTGAGTGTGTGATTTTCAATTGCAAATGGAAGCATAAAAAAAGTATTCAATGCCAAATGTCATGGATTGAATTGTGTCCACCCCCCCAAAAAAGAATGATTCTAAATAATATGTAATTATCTTATGTTTCTAAATTGTAACTTCTAGGGTTTTAATGAAGCAGGATGAGAGATGTAATTTAGTTCCTTCAAGATTTTGTTTCAGATATTATCAGTCAATCAGTTGTAAGGAGATTTAGAGTACATGCAACACCTCTAATTAGGCTACATTTTTTATTTGATGTAAGGGGAAAGTTCATTGGCTGTGGCCTATATCACCTTTTGTGTAATAAGAGATAAAAGGACAGAAAGTGAACAGAGAGGAAGGAAGCTTTGTATCACCAAGAAAGAAGAAGGTCCAGGAGTACAGAATGATTTTTTGGACCAAGGTCCTATATTGGGAAACTCTTAGAACTAGTATGATATGGATGGAGACTGGCAAGGAATGTTGGCCTATTAGTTGTGAAAGGGAAAAAATCTTCCTCCAGAACCAACAAAGACAAAGCCTTGCCCTAGAGCTGACACACTGAATTTGAGCCACAGTTCTCCTTAGAAGCACAGATGATGAGGCAAATTTTCACACAGTTTGGACACATTGTCAGAAGTGCTAGTACCTGGAAAAGGACATCGTATTGGAAAAACAAAAGGTCAGCTAAAAAGACCATCAATAAGATGGACTGATGCATAACTGCAAGACTACATCAGTGGAGTTAAGGAAAGCACAGGTTGTGAAATTAGCATAGAGCTGTGCAGTGTTTCACTTTGTTGTGCACAGGTCACCTAGAGTCAGAATCCACACAATGACACTTTATATTAAGGCTCTTAAATTTTAGGAGGCTAAATTTCTGTTTCTTGAAGTTATCAACTCATGGCATCTGTTGTGGCAACACTGGAAAACTAAGACACTAGGGTATATGTTTTTGACTGTCAAAAAAGTGGTTTTGAGAGTATTAATGGTGATATAGCTCCTTTTCTACGTCTCTGAAAATAATGCAAGTAAAAAAAATTAAATATATTTTTTTGGTAAATTTTCAGACAAAGAAGATGTTAAAATAACACTTTTTTCTTATTTTAATACAATTTTTATTTTATGCTGCTTTGCTTACAAAGTTTGTATACATTGTTTTTCAGACTGGATTTTCCCCATTTTCTTTACCCAATCCTCTCCAGATCCATAAAATTGTGTGACCCTATGATTAGCCCCCTGATCATTCTCACTCCTCTGCTCCTACCCTTCCCCTCTTGGATCCTTTACTAGTTCTGTTTCTATTCTGTAATAATGATCTTATACAATATATATCCTTATGGGACTGACTTAGTTCACTTAGTAAAATGTTCTCCAGACGCTCCTAAGTTGTTGTTGTTGTTGTTGTT
>NW_006399915.1:4056986-4059114 GCF_000299155.1 Elephantulus edwardii
TAATCATATATTCCTCTTAAAACAGTTTTCTCCCTCATCTGCTTCAATGCAGTATACATTATTTATTCCCTCTTTTCTTTAGTTCCCCCCAACCTCGATGTCATTCCCACTTTAGAAGAGTGGCACTATGTAGAATTTGTCCTCTTGTAACTGAAACTCACATAATGTTCTCCAGAGTCACCCCTTTTTGTATAATATTTCAGGAGTTCCTTGTTTTTCAATGCAGTATAGTATTCCATTGAGTTCTCTATCCATTCATTTCTTTGATGGGCACTAGAGTTGTTTCCAACTCTTTGCTGTTGTGAAGAAAGCCACGATAAAAAAATGTGTACAATTTAAATGAAAAAAAAATTATCAGCTTTGGTGACAATTCTGAGGGGTTTTTTAAGGATATATTCCCAGTAGTGGAAATGTTGGGTCAAATCATATTTCTATTTCCAACTTCTTGAGAAAACGTCATACTGCCTTCCATAGTGGTTGCATCATTTTACACTCAAACCAAAAGTGAATAAGAGTTTTCCACAGCCTCATCAGCACTTGTTGTTTACTGCTCTGTTGAATTTCGCTATTCTTACTGGAATGAGATAATATCTCATAGTAGTTTGGATTTGCGTCTCTCTTAGAGCTAGGGATTTTGAGCACTTATTCATGTTTGTTTACCATCTGAATGTCTTCTTTGGTGAAGTGTCTGTTCATATCCTGTTCCCATTTTTCATTTGGGTTGTTTATCTTGTCTTGGTGCTCAAGTACTCTATAAATTCTAGATATAAGTCCCTTATCAGACATGTTAAATATTTCTTCCCAGTCTGTCGCTTCCCTTTTTACCCTGTTGGACAAGTTTTTGGATGTGAGTAGGGATTTGATTCTTAGAAGATCCCATTCATCTATTTTATCCTCTCCTGGTTGTAGATTTTTCAGGATGCTTGAAAGACTGTTTATGCTGTGGATTAGGACTTCTAGAGTTCTTCTAAGCTTTTCTCTAATGAAGTTTACAGTCCTTGATTTTAATCCTAGGTTCTTGTTCTACTTTAAGTTGGGTTTTGTATATGGTGTGAGGTATGGATCTTGTTTGAGTTTTCTACAGTCTTCCAATTTTGCCAACACCATTTATTAAAAATGCTATAGTTTCCCCACTTAACTGATTTCATCTCCTTGTCAAAAATCAGTTGCCTACAGGTAGATGGGCTGATTTCTGGGTTCTCAATTCTATTCCATTGATCTGTGTGTCTGTCATTGTACCAGTACCATGCTGTCTTGACCACAACGGAAATGTAGTAGGATTTGAAATGAAAGTGAGATACCTCTTCCCTTGTTTCTCTTTTTAAGGAGTGCTTTGTTTATTTGGGGCCTCTTCCCATTCCAAATGAAATTGGAGATTATACTTTCCATTTCATTGATTGGTATTTGTATTGGGTTTGCATTGTACATGTAAATTGCCTTTGGTAGTATTATTATTTTCACAATATTGAGTTTTTCTATGCAAGAGCAAGGTACATTTTTCAATTTTTCCAGGTCTCTTTTTGTTTCTTGTAGTAATGTTTTGTAATTTTCTTTGAATAGTTCCTTTATGCTTCTGGTTAGATTTACTCCCAACTATTTAATCCTGTGATTAGCTATTGTGATGTGTGTTGTTTTTCCCAGATCCAGTTCTGTATTCTCTTTGTCACTGTAGAGAAATTAAATTGATTTTTGTATGTTGATCTTGTATCCTGCTACTTTGCCAAATTGGCCAACTATGTCCAGTAGTTTAATTGCTGAGTCTTTAGGGTTTTCTAAGTATAGTATCATATCATCTGCATATATAGATAATTTTATCTCCTCTTCGTAGTTAGGTAGTAATTTTAAAAAATCATTGCTCTTGTGTACTCCATAGTAGTACATTTTGTGAATGTACCATAATTTCTCAATCTATTCACTTGTTATTGGGCATTTGAGCTGTTTCCATGTTCTTGGAATGGTGAAAAATGCTGTTATGAGTGTTGATGTACAAACTGGCATGCTTTACAACAAATTCTTTTGGAAAAAAATATACTACCTAACATGAGTCTGTCTTGGAGAAGGTGAAACCAAGTTTCTCTTTGGAGGCTAGAATTTTGAAGTTCTATCTCACATACTCTGGTCATGTGGC
>NW_006399915.1:4060259-4072249 GCF_000299155.1 Elephantulus edwardii
CCCACCCATTGAAGGATCAGCTATGAGTTTATTTCAACTCAACAGCAATGTGTTTGAGTATAAAATAAGATGAAATTAAATTTATGGATACATCTTATTTTTTGAAATCTATTCATATTTTACAGAACTTTATAAAACTTTACTTTTAACATAAAATTCCCATAAAATGTTTTGCTATAAAATATTGAATATTAAACAACATTATTCAAAAGATCTCGGGTGACATAGCAACCAGATATGCAAAGTTGCTAATTGATAGGTCAGAGGTTCAAATTCACCATGTGCTGCACAGGAGAAAGAGGATGTGGTGTTAATATATTTTTATAATTATTTTTCCATTCTTTACCCTAGACCAATGCCTCCACCCTAGGGCCATAGTCTCTAACTGTCTCAATTTTAGACATGTAGTTCCCCATTGATCAACATCTTCAATATCAACAACAGCTGCAAGACCATTGTAAGAGAGAGAGCTAATCAAACTGTAGCCAGACTATGGCAAGCATAACAAGGGTCAGACCCTTTGAGACAGAGCCAGAATGAGAAGCTTATTAGGCTTTTTAAAAGAAACAGCTGGTTTGGGACTACTATTTACTGAACCTGGACTCTGGATGATATCTTTTTCTTTCTATCCCCACCAATATATTTCCCTAATAAACCTCAAAACTGTGAGTAAAAAGAAGTCTTATAAAGTCTGTGTATTAATTTCCAATGGATTTCACCTAGTGATTAGAAAGTAGATTAGTAATTAGTAGGTAGAGGTAGGGGCAGCAGAGGAGGAGGCCATAGCTGATCTTGTAGGGATCAGTTTTATACTGTGGATGTTGTTGATTGGAACAGTTACCCTTTGTGGAGTTACTAGAGGTTGGACACAGCCTTCTCCACATTGCCTTTGCTCCCTTTACAGATGGCTAGTCTTAGTCTCCTCCTGTAATCATTCACAGGGAAATTTGAAACACAATGAAGTGTTTGAGTCAGAATGGACCCATCACTAGTGGGTTTGATATTTGATTCATTCAAAGAACAATTTAGCTTGTTTTTTTTGTAAATAATTTCAAAGATAAAATAGGAAAGCTGATCTATTTGGAAAGAGTGGAAAAAAAAAGAATTTTACAAAAAAGTAGATGGAAGAATCAGAAGAAGGTGGTAAGCAAACAAAATAAGAGAGTACAAGAAGTTAGAGAAGTAAAACACATCTGTAAGGCACAGAAGACATTATCCAAGGCCTGAAATGTTTTGTGGCTTATTAGCAGCACATAAAATATTAAAGCACTCTCTGTTTGGCAAGAAGAAACTATAGATGATGTGTTTCTGTGTCAACTTCAATTAACTTCAGAATACAATGTCTCCTTGGTGCCTTTTCCCAGGCCTTCATCAGTATTCAAGGAATAAGTATTTTGCAAAGCACAATCATTTTCAAAAGAAGAAACAGTGTGAAGATTGTTACAGAAGCAAATTGCTTCTTTTTTTGTGTAAATAACCAAGAGGGAGAATTAACTAAATAAACTTCTAAATGTTTGGATCTAAAGATTCTTGCAGTAACAGGAATATAAAATGATGTTCTAAATATTCAGACAAAGATGTCACACTAAATGTCCAACCCCTTTTCGGACTCTGATCTTTCTCTACTTTAGAAAAAAAAAGTATCATTAGATATCTAATAATATAGTGAAGTGTGTGTGTGTGTGAGAGAGAGAGAGAAAGAGTTCATAGTGTATTTGTGCTACCAACAAAAATGTTACGTGTCTCAATTATAATCTGCCAACTGCTCCACATGAAAAATATGGGTAGTTTCCTCACATTAAGATTAGCAGCCCCGACTAAGCTAACTCAGGTGCTTAAGGGGAAAAAACAAGAACAGCAACAACAAAAACTCTATGTTAAAAAGGCTGTTATTTCCCTACTTAACTGATTTCATCTCCTTATCAGAAATCAGTTGACCATAGGTAGATAGGCTGATTTCTGGGTTCTCAATTCTATGGTATTGGCAAAATTGGAAAACAATCTGCAGAAAACTCAAGCAATATCCACACCTCACTCCATACACAAAAACCAACTCAAAGTGGAACAAGGACCTAGGACTAAAACCAAAGACTATAAACTTCATTAGAGAACAACTTGGAAGAAAGCTCCAAGTCCTAATCTACAACATAAACAGTCTTCCAAGCATCCTGAAAATTCTGCAACGAGGAGGGGATAAAATAGATAAATGGGGGGAGCTCTGGTGGCCTAGTGGCAAGGAGCTGCAACTACAATCCCAGAGGCACACGGTTCGAATCCACCAGATGCTCTGCCGGGGAAGGAGGGACAATCTCTTCCTGTACCAGTCAGATCTGATTTGACGGTACACGGACACACACACACACACACACACACATAAATAAAAAACTAGGTAAATGGAACCTTCTAAGGATCAAATCCCTATGCACATCTAAAAACTTTTCCAACAGGGTAAAAAGGGAAGCCACAAGAGTAGGAGAAAGTATTTGGTAATGATATATCTGATAAGGGACTTACATCTAGAATTTATAAAATATTTGAACACCACAGCAAGATAAAGGTAAACAACCTAATAGAAAAATGAGCACAGGATATGAATAGACACAGAGAAGACATTCTGATTGCAAACAAACACATGAAGAAATTTTCAAAATCCCTAGCTCTAAGAGAGATGCAAATCAAAACAATTATGAGATACCATCTCACTCCAGTAAGAATAGCAATATTTAACAGGAAAGCAAACAACAAATGCTCATGAGGTTGTGGAGAAATTGAAATCCTTATTCACTACTGGGAGTGTAAAATGGTGCAAGCACTATGGAAGGCAGTACGGCACTTTCTCAAGAAGTTGGAAAGAGCAATGTCACTTGATCCAGCAATTCCACTACTGGAAATATACCCTAAAGAAATCAGAACTGCCACCCACGTGGATATATGCACACCCATGGTTTTTGCGGCTTTCTTCACAATAGAAAAGAGTTGGAAACAATCCAAGTGACTATCAACAAATGAATGGATAGAGAAGCTCTGGTATATTCACATAATGGAATACTATGCTGCCCTGAAAAACAAGGAAGTCATGAAATATTATACAAAATGGGTGACCCTGGAAGACATTATGCTGAATGAAATATCTCAGTCACAAAAGGCCAAATACTGCATAGTGCCACTGTTGTAAAGTGGGATTGACATCGGGATGAGGGGGAAACTAAGAGGGGATTAATAACGTATACTGCATTGAAACAGATGAGGGAGAGAACTGTTTAGGAGAATATATGATTATGTATTATTGTCATGAAAAGAGTCCACAATGAAAGCTTCATAGTGGAGTGGTCTCGGTGGGTGGGGAGGTGATTGTATAACAATGAAAGATTTTTTTTTTAACTTTTCGAAGAGAAAAGTTAACTGGGGGTGGAGGAGCGGGCAAGGAGGAACGTGTGCAACAATGAATAAATGGAAATTCAAAGTCTCCGTAGACTTTCATTAAAATAAAAATATACAAAAATCAAAAATACTACATAAGTTCCTTATAGTATAATCAGAAGAATAACAAGTGAGATGCGTATGGATATACAAATGGTTTTTAGGTAATGCTCATGAAGAGCAAATGAGCACTTAGAACTATGCCACTAATAAATAAAAATATTATCTAAAAAGGTTTATTTCTGTACCAGAGCTTTGTCAAGCCATCCTTTGGACCCTTTTCTGGAAAAGTAGAATCAAGTTTCAAATAATGTCTTTTAAAAATGTATCCTATAGTATTATAGACATAGGACAATACTGTATCATATCTCTGTGAATGTAAAATATCTTATACCTACTTTATGATATGTATTAGTGATCGTGTTTTTTCAGAATTGTTTTGTTAAATGATGTTATACTAGAATGTTTTCTTTCCAGGATGATTGAGAAGTTTAAGAGAAAAAAATGGTGCCAGGTACCACAACAATAACTGAACTTTGCCGTTTGTCTGAGGTTTTGTTTTGTACAATATTTCTAAATGGAATATACTAGATGTCTATTGTGTTTGTTCCAATGACTGCAGAACTTAGAAAAGCTGTTGCTGTTCTTAATGCATAGCACGCGGTGATTGGACTAATTATATAATATTTAAATTTTTGGAAACTTTAGCTGTCCTGTCAACTTTGGAAAAAATATCTCAGTTATAACATGTTGAACTGGCATTGTATAAAAATCAACAAACGAATGGCTAGAGAAGCTGTGGTATATTCGCACAATGGAATACTATGCTGCATTAAAAAACAAGGAACTCATGCAATATTATTCAAAATGGTTGACTCTGGAGAACATTATGCTGAGTGAAATATCCCAGTCACAAAAGGACAAATATTACATGATGCCACTGTTGTAGAATGGGACTGTCCTTGGGGTTGGGGAGAGACTGAGTAAGATGGGTTCAATAATGTATACTGCACTGAAACAGAGGAGGTAGAAAACTGTTTAAAAGAGATATATGACTAGGTATTTCTGTCATCACAGGAGTCTAGAGCGAGGGCTACATGGTGGAGGGGACCTGGGGGAAGGTTTGTAAAACAATGAAAGAATCCTTTCTTTTACTTTTCCATAATTTTTGACTCATGTACTTATAACTTGTTAGTCAAATTTGTGTCTTCTAGGTTGCAACACCCTCATGATACATCTTCAAGGATATGAACATGTACGGCCAAGCACAATCAATAAGAGTGTATCTAAATTCCCAAAATCAATCTCCATAATAGTCTATGTGTTTCCTACTGCCAAAGGGGCCGTTTAGAGTAGTGAGAGAAGATCTTCACCCTGAGACCCACAGCGTCCCTTTTCAGCAGGAAGTAGCTAAGAGAACACGCCATCCCCTTTTCCTTATGAATCAGGGTGAAGTCTCTCTCAGGGAGGAGTGATAGGGAATGGCAAAGAACACACCGACAAAGGAGATTAATCAGAACTGACTTTGACTAGCACTGTGGCAACTGGACAATTAAAACAGACATTCGGAGGGCGGGGATGAAGAACAAACTGGGGAGGAGGGTAGAGAGAATGGTGCAGCAATGAAGGAATGAAAACCCAAAATCCCTGTAAATGTTCATTAAAACTAATAAAATTTAATTAAAAAAAATAAAAAAATTAACAGCTATCTTGATCTAGAAATGTAAGACTTAATTTTCTTTTCCATTTCTGCAGGGGTAATGTAGCACACTGTATTAAATGTACAAAATGTAAGATTTTATCTACATGGGTTTGTTTACAGCAACTAATAAAGTATTATTTGGGGGGGGGGTGAAGATTGGCAGCCTCAGAAACCTGAGAGTTGTTACGAATTATACCTGACTAAATGGCAAAGAGTTTGAATGAGATTTTAAAATTAATGTAATGTACTGACTTTATAAACTCAAAAACTTATTACCATCAAGTGAGAACTAATTTTTAGCTGAACCTCTAGCAAGTTTTTAGGAGGCTATAGATTACAGGGGAGAGTATTAATAATCTTTCTCAAACCAGAAAGAAGGGGGTTCGTCAGGGATGTATTCTGTCTCCATACCTTTTCAATCTGTATGCAGAGCAGATCATCCGAGACACTGGGCTATACGAAGAGGAATGTGGCATCAGGATTGGTGGAAGAATCATCAACAAGCTGTGTTATGCAGATGACACAACCCTGCTTGCTGAAACTGAAGAGGACCTGAAGCGCTTGTTGCAGAAGATCAAGGACTACAGCCTCCTATATGGACTGAAGCTAAATGTCAAGAAAACAAAGATTCTAACCACTGGGCCAATTAGCAGCATCAGCATGGATGGTGAAGAGATTGAGATCGTACACAGCTTTAGTTTGCTTGGCTCCACAGTCAACACTCTTGGTAACAGCAGCCAGGAAATCAGGAGACGAATTGCATTGGAAAAGTTGGCTGTGAGGGACCTCTCAAGAGTACTGAAGAGCAATGATGTCAGACTGGAGACTAAGGTACACCTGATCCAGGCTATAGTCTTCACAATTATGTGCTATGCATCAGAGAGTTGGACAGTGACTAGGGTTGATAGAAAGAGGATTGATGACTTTGAGCTGTGGTGCTGGAGAAGAGTGTTGAATATACCATGGACTGCTAGGAGAACAAACAGGTTTGTCCTGGAGAGGGTGAAGCCAGAGTTTTCCCTGGAGTCAAGGATTCTGAACTTCATCTGACATATTTTGGGCATGTTGCAAGGAGGGACTGGTCTTTGGAGAGAGACATCATGTTTGGCAGAGTGGAGGGGCGGCAAAGGAGAGGAAGACCTTCATTGAGATGGATCGATTCTGTGACTGGAGCAGTGGGAATAAGTGCATTTGAGATGGCTAGGTTGGCACAGGATAGAACAGCATTTAGAGGTCTTGTACATAGGGTCGCTATGAGTCACAAGTGACTGGATGGCACATAACAACAACAACAACAAACCAGAAAAAGAGAGGCACAACCTTTGGGTCAGAGAGGAGCCACTTGTGGGTCAGCAGCATGGACTGAATGTTGGAGCTCCCTGGCTAACTTTAGCTTACTTAATTATTCTCACTTTCACAGCAGCAATAAGAGCCTTTGTTGTTTTTTTTTTGTTTGTTTGTTTTTTTTTTAAATTATTTTGTGTGCGTGTACCGTCAAATCAGATCTGACTGGTACAGGAGGATATTGCGCCTCCTTCTCCGGCAGAGCATCTGGTGGATTCGAACCGTGTTTCTCTGGGATTGCAGTGCAGCTTCTTGCCACTAGGCCACCAGAGCTCCCCAAGAGCCTTTGTTTTGTAGATGATATAATCTTGTTTGCTGAAAGTGAAGAGGACCTGAAGCACTTTCTGCAGAAGAGCAAAGGCTGCAGCCTTCAATATGGATTGCATCTCAACATGAAGAAAACAAAAAAATCTATCCATTGGATAGATAGGCAACATCATGATGAGGAAGCTTTGTCTCACCTACTTTGGGTCTGTTGCTAGGAGAGGCTGTTCACGGGAGAGGGGCATCATGCTTGGAAAGGGACAGAAATGGAGAGGAAGAATCTCAGCCATATGGATTGACACAGCAACTGTGGTAATGGAATGGAAGGTGTTGGAGATTGTGGGAATGGAACAGGATAAGTCAAGGTTTAGATCTATTTGTTCATGGGTTGGCTATGAGTCAGAATTGACTCAATAGCACCTAACAACAACAACCACAACAACCGTGCATCAGAATATTGTTCCATTTCAAATGCCTTAGCTGTAAGAAATTAAAATCCCATCTCAACTGAATAAACATATAAGCATATAATACCTAACAGGAAATCCAAAGGATTGGAGGGATTTTGACTATTGATTTATTTAGCAAATCAGTGTTTACTTATGGAAGCCAAGATCTTTCTTCACTCAGGATAGCCATTATCATGCTTCCATTCTTAAATGTGGCTATTACAATAAGCTTTGATGACCTAGGGATAAGGAATTATGCTGCCAATCCAAAGGCACATAGTTCAAATCCACCAGCTGCTCTGCAGAAGAAAGATTGTTACTCTCTTTCTGTGTGACTAACACCCTCTGAAAAAGCCCCTAGAGAGTCAACTATGAGTCATATCCCACTCAGCCACACATAACGACAGGATGACTGTTTACCACAGCATCAGTAGACATATTCTATTATTTCAATGTTCAGAGGTTGTATTTTTTTCACAGAGTTTTCCTAAAAGTGAAGAATACTTTTCCCACTGTAATGAGTTACTGGCTGCACTGTTGAGATTCATGGGACTTTCACTAGCTGATTTGCAAAAGTAGAGCACCAGGCCTTTTCCCAGTATGTCTTAATTTAGATGCTCTGCTAAAACATGTTCATGGTCATACATGCGAATTCTAGAAACCTGTGACCATGTTGCCTTATGTGGCAAAATATATGATTTTTTTAAGATATGATTATCTTGTATTATCAGAGTAAACCCACTGTAATCATAGCAGTCCTGAAGCAGATCAGGGTTGAAAGGAATTGTGATGATGAAAATAAAGAATATATTGGTGATATGAGGCAGCTTCAAGGATAAGGATGGCATCTAGAAGCTTGAAGTCAGGCCTTTTTCCTAGAACCTCTAGAAGGAATGGATCTCTGTTGTCTCATTTTGGAGCTCTTTTCTCTGAAATTGAAGGATAATAAATTTGTAGTTTTCTGGCAAAAAAAAAAAGTTTCCATTTTTCCATTGTTGTTGTTAGATGCCATTGAGTTAAGAATGACTGGAAACCCTAAGTCTCTGTAAACTTTCATTAAAATGAATTTTTTTAAAAAAAGATTTACTGTCCCTTTTATTTCTCAAATACTTGAGCTGATTGCTATAGTCACTGTGTCAATCAGTTCCATGAAGTGTCTTTATTTGACCTACCTTCTACTTTTCTAAACATGATGTCCCTTTCAGAGTCGATGAGGCTTGCTAAGGATAGAGCAAGGTTCAGAGCCTTTGTTCATAGGGTTGCTGTTAGTCATACTCTTCAGCATATAAAAACAACATGTTCAAAGGCTGTGAGATGAAGCTTTGTAAGCTTTGCCTGGAAGGAGCACTCTGGCTGAACTTTCTCCAAGATTTGTTTGCTCTTTCAGCAGTCCATAGGATATTAAATAGTCTTCTCCAACACCACAGCTCAAAGACGTCAAATCTCTTGCCATTCTTATTCACTGCCTAGCTTTCAGATGCACAGCAAATTATTTAAAAGATGATGGTCTGTACTAGGCACACCTTGGCCTTCAAACTGACACTATTGCTCATCAATAATTCGGAGCAGCTCCTGATTGCAGACTTTCCCAATGAAATATATCCTAATTTCCTGGTTGCTGGTACCACATGGGTTGATTATGGATCCAAGTAAGATGAAACCATTGACAATTTCAATCTTTTTGCATGATGTTTCAGTGAGAAGATTTTATTTCCTCTTGACAATGAATTGTAATGAATTGTAATCCATATTGAAGTCTTTGATCTTCTGCAGCCGGTGCTTCAAGTCCTCCTCACCTGCTGCAAGTAAGTTTTGTTATCTGCGTAGCACAGGGTGTTGATGAATCCCCTTCCATTCCCGATACCACATTCTTCTTCACAGAGTCCAGTTTCTTGAATGATTTGTTCACCATACAGATTTAGTAGGTATGGAGAAAGGATACAACTCTGAAACACAGCTTTCTTAATTTTAAACCATGCCCTGATCCCTTGCTCTGTTTAGACAGTAGCTACTTGGCTTTGCATAAACACAATTAAGTGTTCTGGGATTCTCATTCTTCTAAATTTTAGCCATAATTTGTTATGACCTACACAGTGAAATATCTTTGCCTGGACTATAAAGTACAAATAGACACTCTTCTGGTATTTTCTGCTTTCAGCCAGGATCCATCCGACACTGTTAATATATTCCTGGTGCCACAGTTTTTTCTATGCCCAGCTTGAACTTCCGGAAATGCTTTTTTTTTTTAATTCTTTTTTGATGTATTGTTTTATCCATTTTTGGATGATCTTCAGCAATATTTTCTAGCATGTAATATTATTGACATTGTTTTATACTTTCCACAATGACTTGGATCACCTTTCTTGGGAATAGAAACAGATATGGATCTCTTCCAGCCAGCTGGCTAGTCAGCTGTCTTCCAAATTTCCTGGCATAGATTGGTAAGCATGTTGAGGGCTGCCAACATTAGTTGAAACATGTTAGTTGGAATCCCATTGATTCTTGGGACTTTATTTTTCTCCCAATGCCTTCAGTATATCTTTTATTTCTTCCTTCATTACTATTGACTCTTATTCAGCATAAGGTACTTCTTGAATTATTTCAGTGTCAAGCAATTATTTTTGGTACAATAACTCCGTGTTCTTTCAATCTTCTTTTGATGATCCTGGTTCACTCCCTATTTTCTATGTATGCCTAATAAAATTATCATTATCTTTTATGTCTAAAAATGGTTAATGAGTCTTCAGAGCATAATTAGAACTATCTTTAAACTTATTATTCAACTATTGAGGTTACAAGTATGTTCAGCTTTTCTAGAAGTAAATAGAGGAAGAGAAAAACATTTGAAAAGATTTTAAAAGATTCTCTAAGAAGAATAAAAGAAATAATGGAGTCTGAGTAGAAACCAACAATGCCTTCTACACAATAATATGTTCTCTACATTTTTTTAAAGACAAAAGATAAATAATGTTTTAAAATCAAACAGAGTACCCCAAATCTAATTTAAATTCAGTTCTTAAATAAACATCCTACATTTACATAATTTTCTTCTTTGGGTCATCTGAGAAAACCAGTAAACGCGTAAGAGCTCAATTTCTGGGAACTTCATTCTTTAAACATTTACTCTGGTTCTTTCCTGCAAATAGCCTACACAGATTCTTGCTGTAACTCACTTAAGACTAAATACAATGCTTTCAGACAGCAAATATCATCTAGGAAAGCATTATGACATTGTGATGTTGGCAGCTCCTGGAAGTTGGCTATGATGGTGTCCCTCCTGAACATTTATTTACCCTGGAACCCCTGCGAGCAGCGGTCCACCCAGCATAACATTCGGATCCTGGCAATTGGTTGTTAACTAGCCATAAACAAAACCCTATTAAGGTTTTCATGGATAATTAACATGTTGGTAGTTAATTTCGATGTTAGGAGTGGGATTTAAAGAATAATGCTTTCAGTGACAGTCATATTTAAAAAGAAAACAAATGAAAATAGATTTCTTTTGTACACAGAATGAGATGGCAATGACCACTAAATTTTGATGGAATCAGAAGTGACACCATGCAGAGATGACAAACTACTATTAGAGTATGAAAAGAATGTCATTTAGTCTGTCTAAGAGATGACGAGGTGATGTTCACAATCTCGGTCCGCTTCTGACTTTTTCCCATCTTAGGAGTCCTGGGAGGTAGGGGGAGGTAACAGTAAAGAGCCAAGCTGCTAACAAAAGAATAGCAGTTTGAACTCACCAAGTATAACTCTTGTGAAGAAAAAATAAATACCCAGAAACCTTCTTTGTTCTCATTAAGATTACAACCTAAATTCCATTAGGCCATTATACTCTGCCAAACAGATTCACTATAATTTGAAGTGATAAATAATTACCTCCCACAATAGGGGAAGTAAACTCATAAAAATTGTTTTATGAGAAGTGATTAATATTAGCTAGATAAAGGGAGCTCTAGTGACCTATTGCAGGAGAAGGATGAGCAATCTCCTGTCATGTGATTAACTGCCTCTGATAACCTGCTGGAGGGTCGGCGATGAGTTGGTTCTGACTCTATTGTACACAACAACAAGTGGCCTATTGATGAGAAGCTGTTGTTCTGCAATCCTGAAGGTATATAGTTCAAATCCATCAGCTGCTCTACGGGAGAAATAAGAGCAATCTCCTCCCATGAGGTTAAAACTGCCTCTGAGAACCCACTGGAAAGTCAGCTGTGTGTCGGTTCCAGTGAAAAGGTACATAAGAACAAGAAATAAACTTTTTTTGATTGTATAGTAAGTGGCCTTTTCTGAGAATTACAAAGGATTTTTGTGGATTTACACTCGGACCAGTCATTGTAATGCGATTAGGATCAGGGATAGAAGTAAATGAGAAAGATATCAAAAGGAGAGGGAGACTTTTGGTACTCATCAGAATTTTATGGCCACTTACAGACATATATTTAAGATAATGAGTAAGGTTTGCCTTCTTTTCTTGATCACTGGTTGGGTGCCATCGAGTTGATTCTGACTCACAGTGATTTTGGGGTCCCTGAGTCATTTTAAATAAAACTCATTTTTTAAAAATCAAATCCACTAGCCTCTAAAAGTTACAACAGCAAGGTTCCACATACCATAAGGAGGCTTTGATTTCTGAAGGTTTTTGACTCTAGGATCAAATACAACACAAGCAGCTTACTCCTTTAGAACACCTAGGAAAACACTCATCCTTCTACAGACTCTTTATTCTAAATAATAAACAAACTGTGGCTGACTCTGAGAAGAATGGGAATCCTAGAACACTTGATCGTGCTAATGCAAAACCT
>NW_006399915.1:4073282-4086084 GCF_000299155.1 Elephantulus edwardii
TATGGTCTCAGACAGCATTGCCACTCACCCTAGTTTCAGAATAGTAGACACTTAGAGCTTTAATGTTAAACAAATTACATACAACTCATCTCTTCTATACATCAAGAAAGCAGAAATTTCCAAAGATTGCCTGGTAATGATGACTGATAAAGTCGTTGTTTTGAGCTGTCAGGTAAACTGTAACTCACAACAACCCTATTAATAGCATATCTGAACCCAACTCTATCCTGTGCCATCCTCACCATCTCCTACACACAAGAGTATTGCTATAGTCACCATGTCAATCCATCTTATTGTGGACAATGACAATGGATGACAGAAGAATAGAGCCTTTGAGTTGTGATATTGAAGAGTCCTGAATATCCTATAGACTACCAAGAGAAGAACGGGGTGTTCCTTGGAGGCATGGACAGTGACACTCCATCTCATATTCTTTGAGCATGTCATTAGAAGGGCCAGTTATTGAAGAAGAATATCATGATTGGAAAGGTGGAGGGTTAGTGCAAGAGCAGAAGACTGAGAAGTAGATAACCAAAAAATCCAGCAACATAGTCATTCCATAGAGCATGACAGTGACAAATAAATCTAGGTGCACTAGACTGTCCAGTTAAGGAAAACTTTTAACTTCGAATTTGTACCAGGTCAGAAGTAAGCTATTGGTGGTATGCTTTTGTTCCTTCAGTTATTAGTAAATAATTTTTAATAGTTGTTTTTGTCGTTGTTGTTATATGCCATCAAGTCATTTGTGACTCATAACAACCCTAAGTACAACAGCCCTAACCTTGTTCTATCTCTTGCCAATCTTATTGTCTCTGACACACCTACCCCCATTACCCCAGTTTCTGAGTCAAACCATCTCATCGAGGATCTTCCTCTCCTGTGCCATCCCTCCACAATCCCAAGCATGATGTCCCTCTCCAAGGACTGGACCCTCTTACAACATGTCCAAAGTATGTCAGACAAAGCTTCAGAATCTTGGCCTCCAAGGAGCAGCCTGGTTTAATCCTCTCCAAGATGAATCTGTTTGTTCTCTTAGCAGTCCATGGTATGTTCAATACTCTTCTCCAACATCACAGCTCAAAGGCATTAATTTTCTTTCCATAACCCCTAGTCATTTTCCAGCTCTTTGACGCATAGTGAGTGAATGCAAAGACCATGGCCTGTATCAGGCACACCTTAGTCTCCAAACTGACGACGCTATTGCTCTTCAGTACTTTGGAGAGGTCTCTGACACCAGACTTTCCCAACATAATACATCTTTTAGTTTTGTGACTGCTGGTACCAAAAGTGTTGATTGTGAAACCAAACAAACTAAAGCTGCTAACAATCTCAATCTCTTCACCACCCATTCTAATGCTGCTAATTGGCCCTGTGGTGCGAATCATTGTTTTCTTGTTATTGAGGCTCCATATTGAAGGCTTCAGTCCTTGACCTTCTGCAACAAGTGCTTCAGGTCCTCCTCAGTTTCAGCAAGCAGGGCTGTGTCATCTGCATAATGCAGATTGTTGATGAGTCTTCCTGCAATCCTGATCATGCCAATATTTTTCAAACTGCTAAGACCTTTTGTATAGCTTCTGTACAAAGTTGACCTTCTATATATCTGAACCAGAAGAAAGAAGAGCTTTTATGTTTTCTGCATAACACATTTAGAACACATTTCAGTAAGAAAACCTACATTCAGTAATAAAATGAACAACAGTACAAATGCATCCAAATAGACAATAAAATTATTAGGTAAATTTTGTAAAGTATAAAAATCTAATCTTAAAAAGCGGTGAGTGATTCATGAATATCTCCAATAGTCAGAGCCAGGCTTTCTCATCTTTTTTTTTAAAGCAACTCAGTTTTTTGTTGGTTTTTTGTTTGTTTTAAAGCAACTCAGTTTTTTTTAAAGCAACTCAGTTTTTTGTTGGTTTTTTGTTTGTTTTAAAGCAACTCAGTTTTTTTTAAAGCAACTCAGTTGTTTGGGGTTTTTTTTGTTTTGTTTTGTTTTTAAAAGCAAGGCTTTCTCATCTTATGGTAGAGGAAACAGAAAGAATGTTTAAGAACATTCAGCTACCAAATGTTGCTGAACCTTTGCAATTATTTAATGGCTTAGCTGTCAACTAAAAGGCTGATAGTTCAAACTTTCCTAGAAGCTTTTTAGGATAAATGTATGCTTATACGTGTCTATAAAGATTATAGCCAATAAGATCTTAAGGGACATTTTTACTCTCTTGCAAGAGATAACCGAGAGTCTAAAATAAATTGGCAGCACCTAATAGCAATCTGGCCAACTGTGTTCCCATTGAGGGGAACACTTGTTCACATTGAGGGGAAAAAGGTGCTCAAAAACAGTGTGTAAATAATAAAGCAATATCATTAATATGACAAGCAAGTAAAATATTACTGAAGATTATTCATAACTGTCTGGAAAAGTATATTAATAAGAAACTGGCAGAAATTCAGACTGAATTGAGAAGAGGTTATAGCACAAGAAATTTATTAAAATGTGGGATGGATCTTGATTGAAAGAGAAGAATTATGTTTACTTGTTATTACGTGCCGTCGAGTCGTTTGCGACTCATAGCGACGCTATGCAAACAACCCTAAAATCTGCTCTGTCCTGTGCCAATCGCACTGTCTCTGACACTTCCATCCCGATTACCCCAGTCACTGAATCAATCCACCTCATAGAGGGCATTCCCCTCCTGTGCTGACTATGAATAACATTTTAAAAAATTGGAATCCCAGAACACTTGTGTTCTGAGAAACCTATAAATTTACTAAGAAGCAGTTCTCTGAAAAGAACAAGGCAACTCTGGACAGTTGAAAATCAGGAAGGTATGTATCAGAGTTGTATACATTCTCTATACCTGGTCCAGCTGTATATGGAGGAAATAACTCACGATGCTGAAGAATAAGTAGAATGTGGCATCAGAACTGAAGCAAGACTCATTAACAAGCTGTGTCATGGAAATGGCACAAACTTGATTTCATTAAGTGAAGAAGACGTGAAGTAATACTAAAGAAGATCAAAGACTGTAGTCTTACAAATGTATTCTGTCTCTACATCAGAGAGCTCTGGTAGCTTAGTAGTAAAGGAGTTGTGCTGCCAACCCAAAGGCTTATAGTTTGAATCCACTAGCAGTTCCACAAGAGGAAAATGGATAATCTCTTCTCATGTTATTTGAAAACCTGCTGTGGGGGGAGGGGTCAGTTCCAATTTGATGGTGCATACCAACTACAACAATAACAAAAACTTAACATTAAGAGAGCGTAAATCCTCAGCACTGGACCAAAAGGCAGCATCAAGATATATGGGGCGGGGCGGAATGAAGTTTCCAATAATTAAACTTTCTTCTAATCTACAATCAACATTCATGATAGTAGCAGTCAAGAAATCAAAATATATGTTCTTGTTGTTATGTGTTGTTGAATCACCTGTGACTCATAGAGATGTTAGGTACAACATTTCTGAAGTCTGCCCTATTGTGTGTCTCACTGACTCCAACATACCTACCTTCATTACCCTAGTTAATGTATCAATCCATCACATCCAGGGTCTTCCTCTCCTGTGCTGTCTCTCTACCTATCCAAGTATGATGTCCTTCTCTGAGGACTAACCCTAACCCTAACCCTTCTGGTCATGTGCCCAAAGTATATGACACAGAGATCCAAAATCCTAGCCTCCAGGGAGAAACTTGGGTTCACCCTCTCCAAGACAAACGTAGATATTTTCTTGGTGGTCCATGGTATGTTTAAGACTCTTTTCCAGCTGTACAACTCAAACGCATTGATCCTTCTCTCATCCTCATCACTGTCTAGCTCTCTGATACATAGCAAGTAACCATGAAAACTATGGCTTGGATAAGGCATACCTTAGTCTCTAGATTGGTGTTGTTGCTTCTCAGTACTCTGGAGAGGTTCCTGACAGCAAATTTTCCCAGTGCAATTTGTCTCTTGAGTTCCTGACTGATGGTGACAAGAGTGTTGATTGTGGAGCTGGGTAAGCTGTAATTGCTAACAACCTCAAACTTTTCTCCATCATGGTGCTGCCAATTGGCCCAGTGGTGAGAATTTTTGTCTTGATGTTGAGCTTCAATCCATATATAAGACTACAGTCCTTGGCTTTTTGCAGCAAGAGTTTCAGTTCCTCCTCAGTTTCAGCAAGCAAGGTTGTGTCATCTGCATAACATAGGTTGTTGATGACTCTTCCTCCAATTCTGAGGTAACATTTCTTCCCATAAAACCCACCCTCCAGAATGATCTGTTTTGCATATAGATTGAAAAGGTCTTGAGACAGGATTCATCCCTGATGCACTCTTTTACTGATTTTGAGTCATACAGGATGTCCTGGCTTTGTTCTAAGGACTGCTTCCTGGTCTGAGTATAGGTTTTGGATAAGCACAATCAAATGTTCTAGGATTCCCATTCTCCTCAAGGTCAGCCACAATTTGTTATGATCCACACAATCAAATGCTCTTGCATAGTCATTGAAACAAAGATAGATATTCCTCTAGTAGTCTCTGCTTTCTGCCAAGATTCATCTGACGTTGGCAATGATGTCTCTATTGTCATGATCTCTTCTAAACCCAGCCTGTCCTGTCTTTAAGTGTACTGTTCCAGTTGTTTTTGGATTATCTTCAGCAGGATTTTGCTTACATGCAGTATTAGTGATATTGTTCAGTAATTTCCACACTCCATTGGGTTATTTTTTGGAATGGGAATAAATATGGATCTTTTCCAGTCAGTTAGCCAGGTAGTTGTCCTACAGATTTCTTAGCACAACTTGGTGAGCACGTCCAGGGCAGCATTTATTTGTTGAAATATGTCAATTGGTATTCCATCAATTCCTAGGGCCTTATTTTTTGCTAAGTTCTTCAGAGCAGCCTAAACTTCCTCCTTCACCAACGTTGCTTCCTGCCATATGTTGTTCCATAAAATTCTTCTGTGCGAACCAATTATTTTTGGTACAGTGATTCTGTATACTCCTTCCATCATCTTTTAATGCTTCCTTGATCATTCAATATTGTGTCCATAACTTCCTTAAGTAACGCAACTCACGGTTAAATTTGTTCTTCAGCTCCTTGAGCATAAAAAATGCTGAATGAGTTTGACCCTTTTGATTTTCCAACTCCAGCTTCTTTCACATTTCATTATAATAGTTTGTTTAGTTTTCCCAAGTTGCCCTTTTTTGGATAAATCTTCGGTCAAGTGCCTTTCCAAAGTGCTACAAAGCAAAGATGTCCATTTAAAGAATAAGGTGATGATAACCATGATATTTTTAATTGTTTCCTATCCATTTGAAAGTTAGACAATGAATAAAAGGATGTTAGGAGATAAATCAATGTTTTTGACTGTCGTCTTGAAGAAAATTAATTACCATCACATGGATTACTAAAAGAACAACCAAGTCTGTCTTAGAGAAAATGGTTGATCCTTACTGGCAAGGATAGTAACACTTTATCTCATGTACATTGGAAAAGTTGTTAAGAAGAGCCAGGCCTTGCAAAAAAAAAATCATCTTGGGAACGGTGAAGGGTCAAAGGAAAAGATGAATACTCTCAGCAATATGGACTCTCAGCAGTGACTGTAACAATGGACTCAAGCATTTTGGAGATCAAGAGGATGATGTAATACCATCTCAGACAAGAATCTTATGAAAAAAGTTTACAGAATACTCCTGGGCCTCCACAAAAAGAAAATCACAAATGGGCAAAATACAGAGAAAGAATTTTCACAGAGGAAGATATTTGAATGACAAACAGACACATAAAGAAATACTTCAAATCATTGGCAATAAGAGAGATGAAAATCAAAAGCCATAATGAAGTACCATCTCCTGTAAGAGTGGCAAATTTTAACAGGACAGCAAGTAATGGATGTTGGAGAGAATGTGGTGAGAAAGGAACTCTTATACACTGTTGGTGGAATTGTAAAATGGTGCAACCATTCTGGAAGGCAGTTTGGCACTTCCTCAAAAAGCTGAACATAGAAATTCCATATGATCCAGCTATTCCACTATTTGAAATATACCCAAAGAATATTAGAACTTAGGCATAAACTGAGATTTGTACACCAATGTTCATAGCAGCATTACTCACCATCACAAGAACATGGAAACAACCCAAATGTCCAACCACAAATGAATGGATTGAGAAATTATGGTACTTTCACACAATGGAATACTATGCAGAACGCAGGAGTAATAACTTTGTAAATTATTACTTAATGTGGGAAGGACTGGAGAGCATTATTCTGAGTGAACTCAGTCCCACAAGGATAAATATTGTATAAGACCATTGATGTAGAAAGAGTATAAGGATTCAGGAGGGGTAAAAGAGGCTGGAAGCAGAGGGATGTGGATGTACAGGGGGAAGAGGGGATTAATCATTGCATTGTACAATTTTATGGGTGAGGGGTGAGGGAAATTGAAAGAATTTGTTCGAATTTGTATTAGAATTTTGTAAATAAACTAGAAAAAAAAGAGGATGGTGTAGCATAGGGTAAAGTTCAGATCTGTTGTTCATAGGGTTGCTATGATGGCAACATAGCAATAGTAATAGCAACAACAGTCAAGAGTTGGAGTCTGACTTTATTATCAAGTGTTGCTGTAAACTAATTCTTCAAATGGATGGCTTTGACACACAGAAATTTATTCTTAAGGGGAAGACCCTCTACGAGGTGGATTGATTCAGTGACTGGGGTAATCGGAATGGGTGTGTCAGAAGCAGTGAGATTGGCACAGGATAGAGCAGGGTTTAGGGCTGTTGTACATAGGGTCGCTATGAGTCGAAAGCGACTCGACGGCACATAACAACAACAACAACAGAGTGCCAGTTCTAGGAAAGGCGTTCTCTTTATCAAATCAGGGGGAATGTCCCTGTCTCTTTTTTTTATATTTGTGTATCATTTTACTATTTTATTTTCATTATTTAGATAATACTTTATTAGTTTCTGTAATCAAATCCATGTAGATAAGACTTTATATATTTACTACGGTGTGTTACCCCTGTACAAACAAGTGGAAAAAGAAAATAAGTTTTACTATTGAGTTGGAACCAATGCCCTTCTCTGGATTTCTGACGCTGTAAATCACATGGCAAATTGATTCTCTTTCTTCCAAGAAGCTCATGTTGTATTCAAACTGCCAGAGTGGTTGTCTTTGAGTCAGTATGGCAATTTCCTATTTATTATGTCACCAGATTGTTGTTGTTGTTATTTGCTCTGGAGTCAAAATCAACTCATTGACAACTCTCCAGTGGGTTTTCAAAAGCTGTAAATCACATGGGAAAAGATTGCCCATCTCTCTTTCACAAAACAGCTTTCACCTGCCTTGGAGTTTCAGCATAATTTCTAACCATTAAGTCCCAAGAGTTCCTTATGATGCCAGAGTTCTCCTGCATTTTAATTTATGCTTACATTTCATTAAAAAAAATTCAGAAATATTTCCCAGTATTTGCTCTTGGATGTCTATAAAAACATATTTTAAAGATGATTTTAATTGTTTATAATCTATATATACATTTAAATTATCATGATATTCTGGTTGTCAACTTCTTAGTTTCTATAATTAAGTTTGTTTTTGGCATTTGATACTATTCTAATAAAATGCTTTAATAACATAGTGTTTTGTTGAGTTCTTTTTCTTTTCTTGGATTCAAAATTTTAAAAGAGCACATAATGGAGTTACCTTTATCTCTTTGTTTATATTTACCTATCAAAATATTTACATTAACCTCATTAAAATATGAATAAGTATTTTTATGGTGCTTGAATTTACAGAGTTCCCTGGAGCTCTTTTAAATGTCTTCTCATATATATTTTCTATATTGTAAATCACCACAGTGCAATCCTCAACATTGCCTCATTCATCTTGATAATCTAAAGATATTCCAGTAATTACTGTTCAGAGATAGGCTTTTTTTTTAGAGTTTTCAGCAACTTAAAAATCTGATTTCCTTATTTTAACCTTGCGAAAAATAAATATAGCCATAATATGTCACAGAGGAACCACTAATGTCTCAAATGCCAAGTTTTTCTTTAGTTTATCAAATACTAGTTTGTTTCTCAAATTCACTCTGTAGACTTAGTAGATCCTTTTCTCCTGAGGGTCTCCAATATGTACACTGAGAAATTAGAGGAAATCGTCTTTAAAGGCTGATTTAATCTATACTCTTTCTTGAATTTAGGGTACTTCTCAACATAGAACAAATAACATTGGAGCATTTATTTTTGAAATTTATTTCCTAGCATCATTGATCTTGAGTAGGCTTATTTTAGGAGTGAGATCAGCTAAGGGATAGTTAAATGCTAGACATCAAAGACTAGTACCTACCTAACAAATCTAAGGTCAACAGTAACATTTTAAATGATTAGGATTCAACTTTAAGTTCAATTTCCTCAAGTATAGAGTTTTATCCTTGGACAGAAATTTCCAAGATAAGACATTAGGAAACAAATCTTAAGTTTGGTTTAGGTTGATGGACAATCATTTGACAAGAATACAACTAAATGCCAGAGAATGTTGACAACACTCCAAGTAAACAAATTTAAGAATCACTTCCATCAGGAGTGCCACAGGCTAAAGACTTTTCTTTGTTCTTTCATTGTTTCATTTGGTGATTGAAAAGTAAATGAAAAATCTCAAAGAAGGGGAAGTCAAGAGACTGCCATTTGGTTGTCTTGTTAATCTAAATTACAGTAAAGAACTTATTTTTTAATTAAAAATAAGTTAAAATTTTAACTTAAAACTTTAAAGAAAAAATACAGGGTTAAAATTGGAGGGTTTAATTTATATGCAGCTACATTTTTTAGTCATCCTTCAAATTCTTTGTTATCAGTAATTATTTATCATTAAGTAATAATCATCGGTAAATAATTATAAGAAATCATTTCTTTAATATCTATATTGTGCATTGTTCTGTTAGAAGTATGCTATTGAGGAGACATCCATTCTATTAGTCTTTTTATCTAACTTAATAAATGTGAAATATTTATTTTACCATAAATATTCATTTCTAAAATGTGCATGATAGAATTTTGCGCAATCAATGACTTATTCATTGCAAATACATTTTATAATAAACACAAATGCAGGCTATACACATGGATTTCACCATATGGCATGCATATGAATAAGATCAGTTACATCTGTGGAAAAAAAATCCCTGGAGAAGTTCAGTCTCAGCTGTGAGAAGTAGGCCAGTTGCTGATTGTGGAACAGATCACCAACTTTTCATATGCAAGTTCAAGCTGAAGCTTAGTAAAATTAAATCAAGTCCACCAAGGAACCAAAATATGACCTTGAGTCTATCCCATCTGAATTTCAAAATCATCTCAGGAACTGATTTGAGGCCTTGGACATTAATAGGAAAAGACCAGATGAGCTGTGAGAGGATATCAAGAATATCATCCAAGAAGAATGCAAAAGGTCATTACAAAGACAGAGGAAGAAGAAAAGACCAAGATGGATGTCAGAAGAAACTCTATATATTGCACTGGAATGCTGAGAAGCCAAAGCAAAGGGAAGAAATCAAGGTACTAAGGAGTTAAACAGAAGATTCCATAGGACAGCGTGGGAAGACAAAGTAAAATATTACAATGAGATGTGCAAGGACTGGAGTCAGAAAATAAAAAGGGCCAAACTCGCTCCACATTTCTTAAGCTGAAGGAACTGAAGAACAAATTCAAACCTCAAGTTGAAATACTTCAGAATGCTTTGGGCAGAATGAGCCAGGAAACATTAAAAGAATTAGAAAGAGTCATTGTACCAAAAGGAATTGGTGGATACAGAAGAATTTAATGAAACGATGTATGAGTAAGACTCTGTGATGATGGAGGTAGTTCAATCTGCTCTGAAAAAAAAATGGCCAAAAATAAAGCCCCAGGAATTGATGGCATACCGATTGACATATTTCAACAAACAGACATTGCCCTGGATGTACTGACCACGTTGCATCAAAAAATCTGGAGGACAACCTCCCCGTCTACTGACCGGAAGAGATCTATATTTGTTCCCATTCCAAAGAAAGGTGATCCAACAGAGTGTGGAAATTATCAAACAATATCATTGATACCACATGCAAGCAAGATTCTGCTGCAGATTATCAAAAAAAGACTGGAACAACACACTAGCAGAGAACTGCTTGACGTGCAGGCTGAATTTAGAAGATGCCATGGCACTACCGGTTTTATAGCTAATGTTAGATGGATCTTGGCTGGAAGCAGAGAGTACTAGAGGAATGTCTGTGTTTCATTGATTTTGCAAAATCATTTGACTGTGTGGATCACAACAAACTGTGGCTGACTCTGAGAAGAATGTGAATCCCAGAATACTTGACTGTGCTTATGAGAAACTTATGTCATCAGAATAGAGCAAGGAAACACCGCGTGGTTCAAAATTGTGAACGGCATGCATCAAGGATGTGTTCTATCTCCATATATTTTCAATCTATATGCAGAACAGATTATCAGGGAAGCTGGGCTCTATGAGAAGAAATGTGGCATCAGGATTGGAGGTAGACTCATCAGTCATCAACAGTCTGTTATGTAGATGACACAGCCCTGCTTGCTGAAACTGAGCAGGACCTGCTTGCTGCAGAAGGTCAAGGACTGCAGCCTTCAATATGGATTGAAGCTCAACATAAAGAAAACAAAGACTCTTGCCACCGGGCTGATTGGCAGCATCATGATAGATGCTGAGGAGATTGATATTGTTGACAGCTTCAGTTTGTTTTGCTCTACAATTAGCACTCTTGGTACCGGCAGCCAGGAAATTAAAAGATGAATTGCATTGGGAAAGTCTGCTGTCAGAGACCTTTCCAAAGTACTGAAGAGCAATGATGTCAGTCTGAAAACTAAGGTGTGCCTGATCCAGGCCATGATCTTTGCAATTAATTGCTATGCATCAAAGAACTCAACAATGACTAAGGATGATAGAAGGAGAGTTGATCCCTTTAAGCTTTGATGCTGGAAAATAGTATTGAATATACCATGGACTGCTAGGAGAACAAACAAAATTCATCCTGAAGAGGGCAACACCAAGCTGCTCCTTGGAGGTAAGGATTCTGAGGCTTTGTCTGACATACTTTGGACATGTTGCAAGGTGGAATCAGTCCTGTAAAGGGATGCCATGCTTGGGAGAGTGGACCAGCAGCATAGGAGAGGAAAACCCTCAATGAGATGTGAGATGGATTGATTCTCTCACTGGGCAATGGGGATAAGAATGTCAGAAACATTAAGATTGGCGAGGGATAGAGCAGGGTTTAGGGCTGTTGTACATAGCATCACTATGAGTCCCAGGCAACTCAACAGCATAGAACAACAACAACAAATTCTGCACAATATAAAAAGTCTTGTTTTAGATGCAGAAGAGGATAGATAGATAAGTGAAACATGAATCTTAAGTGAAGAATAAATGTAACAGTAGTAGAGAGACACAATGCAATTAAAACTTTGTCATAAGTTTACATATTTTAATTAGTTCACTTAATCTTTCGAATGCCGTCATGACCTTTTTAAAATTATCATTCCAATTTTGTTGTTGTTATTGATTACCATCAAGTTGAGCACAACTCATAGCAACCCTATGAACAAAAGGCCTCAAGCTTTCCTATAACTATTGACATTTATCAAAGTTCATAGATTTTCCTGAGGCAAGTCATTTAGGAAGTGGATGTCACTCCTGCTTCCAAGTTGACAGATAAAAAAGTGAAGAATGGAGCATTAGGTACCTTGTCCAGAGTCCAAATCCTAGGAGTAATTGTAGACATAAAAGCTAAGTCTAAAATCACATACTCATAACTACTCAACACTTAAAAAAAACAAATTCATTGTACTGAAGTTGAGATTGACTCAAAGTTGATCCTCCACTTTTGGATTTGTGAGGCTTGGGAGGAGATTTTCTTTTTCTTCCACAGAGCTGCTTGTTGATTTGAACCATCAGCAAGGCATCTCATTGGGTTGGCAATGTAACTCTCTATGGACTATGTCACCAAAGCTACATTATAATAATGTGGGAAAGGATATTGCAGTTTTTCCTTGGTCAAAAATGGTCAAATATTATTATTATGCATGGTTAAATAATAAAAGTTTATGCATAAAAGTTTATGCATAAAAAGCTCAAACAATTTAGTTCTACTAACAAGAGAAAGTAAAAATAAACAAACAAAAACAAAAACCCACCTCAGAGGTGGTAGAAACAACCAAAGAGTTGATGTTGTTGGAGAAAATGTCATTAAGAAGTTTTAATTTTTTAATGACTAAGGCAAGGATTCTGAAGCTTTGTCTGACATACTTTGGATATGTTGTAAGGAAGGACCGGTCCTTGGAGTGGGACATCATGCTTGAGAGGGTGGAAGGACAGCGCAGGAGAAAAAGACCCTCAATGAGATAGATCGATTCAGTGACTGAGGTAATGGGGGTGAGTGTGTCAGGGACAGTAAGGTTGGCACAGGAGAGAGCAGGGTTTAGGGCTCCTATATATAGGGTCGCTATGAGTCTCAAGCAACCCAACAGCACATAACAACAACATTGGAAACTTACCTCAGTGTTAAAGAAGAACACTTGGATAGAAAATACTCTCTAAGTCTAACAGTAAGCAAGCCAGGGCTTCAGAAAGTTTATACTCTATATAGTACTACATACCTTTGATAAGCATTGATTTTTTTCCACTTCCTACCTATACTTGGACCAAGAGGCAGTAGTCAGAACAGAGCAAGGTAACACTGCATGGTTCAAAATTGGGAAGGGTGTACGCCAGGGATGCATCCTGTCTCCATACCTTTTCAACATGTATGTAGAGCAGATTATCCGAGAG
>NW_006399915.1:4086899-4119220 GCF_000299155.1 Elephantulus edwardii
ATAACAACAACAACAACAGTGGAGTCTTACATTCATCACTTTCCTAATAATCAGTATCCAGTCACTGAAGTACCTCCTCCTACATTCTCTATTCATTGTTTGGGTATTTGTATCCTTCATTCCCTCATCCAATACCCTGAAAAAGCTAAAATGTCACAAGAATTCTTTTGACCTTCAGTTTCTGAATCTTGATCAGTATAGCAGTCCATCAACTCAACCAATAACCTGAAAACTATTCTTAAAACCTCCTGGCATTTGTGTCTCCCTAGTTAGAAATTTTTGCAATAAGAATGTTTGTTTTATTTGTATTCTTTAATATTTATGCCTACATTTATCTATTTTCTGGTATCAGCATTTTTAATAATAATTAAAAACCATACAAACTAGCAAGTTTCATTATTTGGTAAGATTTGTCTATCAAGAATTTTTTTTTAAAATACAAATGTAGACATTTGAGATTTTTTAAAAAAGAATATATTTTCCTAAGGCAATATCAGAATAAAATTAAATTTATACTTATCATTATTTAATCTTTGTTGCAAGTCCTTTATAAAACAAACTTATATGCCCTATTTTACATAATCTTAATAAACTATGTAGTAGGTTAAACTATCATTCCAAAGAAAGAAATCCACCAAAAAACCCTCATACCATTAAAATAGGGGATCTCAAGGTCATACAATTATAAAGTATTATAATCAGAATGAAAAGAACATAAGCATTATTTTAGAATCTTTCATGTGACTGACATTGCCATCTGGTTTCATAGATTATCTCCTTTAATTTTGCTTGTTTGTAATCTTGACCAAATTATGTAAGGCATTTGTACACCTTTTGTTGTCTTGTGTAGCTAAGACTTGAAGAGTCCTTACATTTTATCTTATTCACATTGCTTGTAAAGTTTATAAACATTATTTGATCCTATAGGCAATGTTTTTGAAATATGCATTTTACTTCTGAATTTAGTCCGTATCTCTACATCTTCATATTTTTTTAATCTCCCCACAGGTGTCATTTACCCCTTCCTGTAAGCATAGTCCCATTTAGAATTTAGGAAAAGAGTTCTGGTGGTGTAGGCTATAGGCGTTGTGCTGCTAACTTAAGACTGTGCTCCTCTGGCAGTTCGAATCCATGAGAAAGTGTAGAAGAATGATGGACAATCCCTTCCTGTGTGATTTACAGCCTTGGAACCATAATGGAAAGCCATTTATGAGTCCTTTCTGAATTGACGGCAATGAGAGAGATTAAGGTCTAAGGAACCAAGGTGATTGGTACAGAGGGGGCAAGTATAAGAATAAATTTACCCACAGTAAAGAAGTTCCCCTTGAACATCAACTTGTTGATTTTCTTGCACAGATCTTTTCTCTTGATTCCAAGAACCACATTCAGCTCATTTTTCCTTACTCCTTGTAACTTGCTCTCCATTCTGAATCACATTTGAATAACTGACTTATTTAAACTCATTGGTATGTTTAATTTTTCCAAGATTGGGAACCTCCTTTTTTTTAAATTAACTTTAATAATTTTTTTGTGTGTGTACCATCAAATCAGATCTGACTGGTATAGGAGGAGATTGTTTCTCTTTCTCCAGCAAAGCATCTGGTGGATTCGAACCATGCACCTCTTGGATTGCAGTGCAGCTTCATGCCACTAGGCCACCAGAGCTCGCCAATGGGGATCTTCTTAATTCTACCCAGACTTTAGGCAATTCTCCTGCCAAAACTCCTAAATATAAATTCTACACTTGCTATGAAATCTGGTACTAATCTCTATTCAGCCTAGATGGGTTGTCTAGTTTCTAGAGAATCATTTACATATATAAATTTTAGTGTAGCTTTTTAAAATAAAATTAGCATACCACTTATAATTTCTTAGAAACTTACTTAAAAGCTTTCTTCTCATATCATCAGAATGAACAAGGTCAAGAACTTGACTCTCTTACCAAAGCCAATGAGAGGGTTCTTAGTTTATGGAATAATTTACTGATGTGTAGCCTGTGAGATCTATTTTATATCATCTTAAGCTTTCATAGGAGTCCCCAACTTCTGTCCATGTAACATTGACCTGCTTGAGAGATACCTAACTACTGATAAAATGCTGCCACTACAAGTAAGATAACTAAGACAGAGGATCAATTTGATGCTGATTAACCTTCATCTAGTTTTAGACATATAGGCAGAGACAGAGGTCTCTGAAATGCCTCAAGAGTCCACTGTTGATTATATTGTGAAGCAGATAACAGTGTGCTTTTTCTTTTTCTGCACGAAAGTGAGGGGGGGAAAAACCATTCAAGTTTGAAGAAATTTGGTCTAATAATAGACAAATGAACAGAAAGAACCAAGGGCCTAAGTACTCAATATAGGCTATAACATGGAGACAGAAGCATAATAGCAGTTCTTTCTCTTGCCAATTAGATAGCTACTGAGCCATAGGTGTGTGGAATTCTTTTCAAATATTTTTCAAAAGTAAATTTGATTTCAATTTATACCTTGATTATCACTTTCATATTTTTTTAAATTTTAATATTATATTTCTATTGTGCACTGTTAAGGGATTCTAACTCACAAAGATCCTATAGGATTGTGTTATTTTTGTTGTTGTTATGTGTGAACAAGTCACCTGGCACTCATAGCAACCTTATGTAGTACAGCAACCATGAGCCCTTCCCTGTCCTGAGCCAGTCTCACTGATTTGGACACATCAACTCCCATTGTCCCAGTTACTTTATCAATCCATCTCAGCTGGGGTCTTCCTCTCCTGTGCTGTCCTTTCACTCTTCTGGGCATAATGTTCCCTGAGGATGACGCTCTCCTGGCGTCATGCCAAAAGTATGTGAGAGTGAGCTTCAAAATCCTAGTCTCCAAGGAGAGTCTTGGTTTCACTCTCTCTAAGACAGAACCATTTGTTTTCTTGGCAGTCCATGGTTCAAGACTCTTCTCCAGCATCACATCTCAAAGGCATTGATTCTTCTTCTGTCATCCTTAGTCACTGCCCAGCTCTCTGATGCATAGCAAGTAATTACAAAGACCATGATCTGGATTAGTTGCACCTGTGTATCTAGACTGACACTGTTGCTCTTAAGCACTCTGGAGAGGTCCCTGACAGCAGATTTCTCAAAGCAATTTGTCTTTTTATTTCCTGACTGCTGGTGTTGAGTGTTGATTGTGGAGCCAAGCAAGCTGTAATTGTTAAAAACCTCAATCTCTTCTCTTCATCTATCATGGTGCTATCAATTGGCCCAGTGGTGAGAACCTTTCTCTTCTTGATATTGAACTTCAATCCATATTGAAGACCACAGTCCTTGACCTTCAACAAAATGCTTCAGGTGCTTCTCAATTTCAGCATTCAAGGTTGTGTCATCTGCATAACGTAGGTTATTAATGAGTCTTCCTCTAATCCTGATGCCACATTCTTCCTTATAAATCCCAGCTTCCTATTTTCTATCTTTTTCTGCACATAGATTGAAAAGGTACGGAGATAGGATGCATCCCTGATGCACTCCTTTCCTGACTTTGAATCATGCCGTGTTTCTCTGCTATGTTCTGAGGACTGATTCCTGGTCCAAGTATAGGTTTCACATGATCACAGTCAAGTGCTCTGGGCTTCCCTTTCTCCTCAAGGATATCTTATGTCCTATAGGATAGAGTAAAACCAAGTCTGCAATCCGTTTGGAAGCCATTTCACCACATCTTTCTCCCATGAAATGTCAGGTAGATTGGGAACACTGACCTTTTGATTAGTAGTCACGTATGTAGCTCCTGTGGCATCAAGGCTTCCTTTCATGTTAATAGATAGTCATCAATATTTTATTGTATTATATATTTTTTTCACAGTTGTTCAGTTTATTAGAGAAGCAGCAGGCTACAATACAAGGTAAAGGCATTCAAGATACACTTCTGCAGTTAGAACAGCCTCTCAGGTGTGCCCACAAGTCCCCCGAACATTCACTCCATCAATAAACCAATGCAAAGTCCTTGGACTCTGCTCCACGGGGTGCAGTCCTAGCTGAGTTTTATCTCACATCAATCTCTGGTTCTCTGCCACCTCTGCTGTTGCTACTCTTGCCGCTGGTATTGATCCATCTCACACAGAAACCTCTGGCCCCAAAAGGATAAACAGCACTTTGTTTCTTCTTTCTTGATGATAGTGTGATTTCCAGTATAGTTGTTAACAAGTTAGGGAAAACGTGTTATGAAAAAAAAAATCCCAAAGAATTTCTCGACAGATCCAGATTATTTCCAGATATTGGAAGTCACAGTGCAAGTGTTAGTTATTCATTTAATAACATAATCACATGAAACAATATATCATTCTTGAACAGGATATGCAACTGTTATGGTCTCTTTTAAAGGATGTATAAAATTGTTAGTTACAGGGTTATGTAATAATGCATGTGAATAATAAGTGCTTGAGGGGAGAATTACTTGAACTGGAAATGCTGAGATAATTATGATGACTTTGAGGGTGAGAAGTAATCTTAATCTGGAAGGATGGGCTTAGAGGAGAATCTGTTCTGACCTATCCCAACCTCATCTTCTGCTCTTGACATCTTCTCTGCTCTCAGGGAAGTTTTTCTACCAATTCAATATTCTTCAGTGTTGCTTTTCTAATATTGTCAGTAAAAATAAATATAAAAGAGAGTTAGAGATAGAGATAGAGATAGAGATAGAGATAGAGATAGAGATAGAGATAGAAATAGAGATAGAGATTCTACAGTTTGGTCTGGGCCTGGTAGATCATTTCTTTGATTAAGTGTCCCTTCAGACTGTACAATACACATTATTATTTACTTTTTTTCCCTTTTGAGAACCCAGAACTGAACTCATAAAGGACCAAATCTTAGATGCTGATGCTGACCACTGCTACCTGACACACGTACTTTATTTCTAGGTCTTTTAAGAAAGCCCATGTTCATGAACAAACAGCTACATTTTTGTGTGCTGTCTCTTCTAGGATTGTTGTTATTGTATGCCGTTGAGTCAGAACTGACCATAGCTGACCCTCTAATGGGTTTTCAGAGCAGTAAATGAGAGGAGATTGCCCATCCTTGTCCCTCTGAGGAGCTGGTGGATCTGAACCATGAGCCTTTGGAATTGCAGCACAGTTTCTTACCACTGGGCCGCTAGAGTCCTCTCTTCTACAGTTAGGCTAATCCTAACATAAAATTCTCCCTAAAACCAGCATTATGATGAAAATTCTAGGGATGGTATGCAACCTCATAATCGCAACCTCTAAGAAGCCTGAGGAGATCAGTTTCTCATATTCTCCTGAAGCCTGTTATGATGTTATTAATTCGGCCTTATTGAGTCATCTACAGTTCCCAGTGACCCTACGTACAATAGAAGGAAGCCTTCTTCACAATCTTACACCCATTATTGTAGCTGCTATGTCATCCTATTTCATCGAAAGTTTTCTGCTTCTCCACTAACACTGTGCTTTACAAATTATGATGTCTTTTTCCAGGAACTGGCCTCTCCTTATAACATGTCCAAAGTATGTGGAATGCAATCTTGCCATTCATACTTCTAAGAAATATTTTATACTTGTTTGTTCTTTTAGCAGCCCGCAGTAAGTTCAGTATTCTTCACCAGTACTATAATTCAAAGACATCAGTTCTTCTTTGAGATCCATTCATTGTCCAACTTTCTCAGCCTCTTGGTCTGTTTGAACAACTCTTCTTGTCTATGTCAAATATCCACATGACCACAATCAAGTGATCTTGAAATCTAATTTTTCATAATATTATCCATAATTTACTATTATCTGCACAGTCAAATGCATTTACATAATCCTCTGAAAGCCTGCATGGCACTTAAGCGTTTGGAAAGTTGATATTACAAATTATATTTCAAAGGAATAGAGCTTGAGCTACACAAGAAAGCATTTAAAGAAAGTAGACATATATAATGTCAGATATAGAATCAGAAAATTGAGTTTAAATTCCAATAACAATTAAGAAATTAAACCAATTTCCCACCTTTGTTCCCTTTTCCTCATCTACAAAATGAGAGAAAACAACCACCTAACTTTCATGACTGTCAGGTATGAGAATGTGTAGGAAATGACCACGAACTCTCTATAGAGCTAGAAAGGAAATCTTCCTCATGGCAACACTCCAGGGTTCTTGCCTTTCATTTACCAATGACTTGTGGTCAAAAATCCTAAAAGGCAAAGTGACTTGAACAAGTTGCTCTGAACAAGTTAGGGCACAATGATAACATTCACAATAAATTGTAGGTAGAAGCAATCTACACATTGGCATCACATCAGTTCCAACTCATAGCAATTGTGGATGATAGAGGACTGTCCCATGGGGTTCCCAAGGCTGTAGTCTTTACAGAATCTGATGGCTTCATTTTTTGCCCATTGATCAACTGGTGAACAAGAACCGCCAACCTTTGGATTAGCAGCCAAGCTCTTGTTCATTATACGATCAGTACTCCTTTCAAACAATTAGAAAAATTTAGCATACATTGTGGGTGGAAGCATTAAAAAGAAAATAGAAAGTGGTTGGATCTGAAGACCTCAGAGAAACAAGGAAAGAGAAGAATAAGAACTGACCTACTATTAAAAGACAGAACCAAAATCTAGATGCCCACATTTCCCCAATAAAACTGTGCACTTAAGGTGGAGTTTTCCAATAAAATGCCATCAACTACTAATTGTAGTCACACCAAGGATTTTACCTTTTATTTAACTCACAAAAATTAACTTTAAATTTGCTATGCTAAGCATAATGCCCTTTAAGCTAAAAGAAGCAATTCTTGTATAAATATTTAAAAGATATTATATTATGACTTAATATGTTGTTGTTAATAAAAATGACTTAATATAGAAGTCTATGTATCAGAATATTTCTACAAACACCAAAATGTTCCTCAAAGTCTCCAGAACTATATAAATGTTGTAATATATTTAAATATATCTACCAATTACTAGGACAAGAATTCCATTATTAAAGCAAATCATACTCTTTAAAAATTAGAGACATCATACAACCTAAGAAAAAGTCGCTTCTTCAATAAGGTACATCATAAAACAAAAAGGTCTTACACAAAGATATCTATATTCTCATGTATATGAATTATATATCTTAAGACTCATGCATACTATATTACAGAAATAAATATTACATAAAAATCTAGGGATTAAAGCATGCTAATTTCTCTTGCTAATGTCATACATTTTAAATGGTATTTTAAAAAAGATATCCTTTTAAAGTAGAGTTTGGATAGGCATTGGAAAATCTACCTCAGAAAAGACAGAGAAACTATTTGTAAAAACAATTTCTAGTTAATACTTTTTGACTCACTAAATACATCGTTTTCTTAAAATGGTTAGAAATTACACAAATGTATGTTTCCTTAAACCAGTTGATTGCCTGAAACTAATCACTAATTTTTGTAATTGTTGCAAGCATTTTTTAGAAATTGATCATTTTTCCCTAACTTAGAACCATTTGGTCTTAAATATCTAGCTTTTCATCCCCTGATTGGCAAGTTATTTATCAAAGCGTAACTGCCAAATCATTGTGTACTATAAGTAAATGTCTGCACAGGCTTTGAAGATAAGCAATGATTGCAAATAATTTAAAAGCATTATTTTAAGATTATGTCCAAAAAATACACTGAGTAGGTATACAGGTGTTATGGAGAGTATGCCTATTTCCTCACCTTGTAGTGTCAGCTGTGATAAGGACAGTTAGTTTTTAAAACACTATCAGTTTTCATTTGGCCTTTTTCCACTCTCCAATCAGCCATCGGCAAGAATTGACGGCTTTCAAAAGTACAAAGTGATTCAGGAATTTTTAACTCTTTAATTACCTATAATTTGTCTCCATCTGCCCCTTTTCTGTAGAACAGTGAACATAACAACACACAGAATAAGAGTGCCAAGAAATCAAGGAGACTTGCCACACAGTGATTTTTAAAGCTGCTAAGCAGTGTATCTATCATCAGATACAATATCAACACATTCATCTATTGCACTCATTCATTCACCCATTCAGTCAGCAGATATATTATGAGTAATTATTTGTGCTATTGTTGTGTTGTGTGCTGGTGAGTTGGAACTGACTTATAGTTGATCCGCCAGTGGGTTTTCAGAGACAGTTAATCTGCCAGTCCTTCTCCTGTAGCGTAGCTGGTGGATTTGAACCATGTGCCTTTGGGCATACAGGACAGCTGCTTATCATTGCACCATCAAAATAGCCGATTGTTGGTGTAAATTTACAAATTAAAAAAGAAATACTCAATATTTAGCCTAAGTCAAGTCAAACTCTAGAAGACATTTAAGTGAGAAATACTATCATATCATCAAATAATTTAACTGTAGAATTTCCTATGAGACTCACCAGGAGGAGATATGGTAAAATGACCTCAAAAATATCATTTGACTACCTGATTATTCTCCTTAGAGTGTAGTGGTGGCTTATGGTAAGGAGTTGTGCTGCCAAGCTAAAAACATGCAATTTGAATCCACCAGCTGCTCCATGGGAGAAAGATGGACAATCTCTTCCTGTGTGATTTATTGCCTCTGAAACTCTCTGAAGGGTGAGCCATGAAATCTATTTTGACTCTACAGTACATAACAACAATAGTTATTCTTAACGAACAATCTCATAAGCTCTGAGTAACTTACTAAGGTAGTTGCAATGACTGATGTGAACTAGAATCAACAACAAAACTCTCCCGTTGGAACTTAAGAAGCAATCATCATTAGGCTATCCTCCAGCCTTCTAGCCTGACATTAGTTCTCAAATGGCTTATGTAACAGACATTTTTATATCAAGTAGAAAGAGTATTCAATTTCCCTTTCAAGGAAATTTCCAACATTTAAAAATCATGTATTAAAATTAACACTTATCAGTATATTTCAGGGGTGGGGAGGGTGGCAATAACCAAACTTGTTTGCCAGAGCAGTCATTCTGTATATGTAAACCAAAACCAAATTTATTATCATCGAGCTGATTCAAATTCAAAGCAACCCTGTAAGACCTAGTAGGACTGCACTATAGGGTTGGCAATGCTGTATCTTGATGGACATAAGTTTTTCATGTCTTTCTCCCATTAGAGCAGCTGCTAGGTTCAAACGACCAGCTTTTGGTCAAGCAGTCCAGTGCTTGAGTCACTGCACCAACAGAGCTCCCTATACTGTAAAACTCACCCCTCAAAAAGAATTAAACTCTATGGTTTCCTACTATCTATTTTGCATGAATAATTTACAAACATGCCCTGAGTTACTGTTGTTATGTAACTTTGAGTCAGAACCAATTCACAGTTGACCCTCCTGCATTTTTCAGAGGCAGTTATCGCACAGGAGAAGACTGTTCATGTTTCTCCCACGGAGGAGCTGATGGATTTGAACCTAATGCCTTAAGGCTGATAGCGCAACCTATGTGCTATTAAGCAGAGTCTCTGAGAATATATTTTAATGATCATTTAGGGTCAGTGACAGATCAACAGGACAAACACAATAACTTTGTATACCTTTCTTTGTTGAAGAATTTAAAATCCCAAACCAAACTTTTCTTCCAATTTATTGATGCAGTGTACCTTAATAGGGACTTGAGCTCCTGCTGTTGGAAATGCTTTCAGAAGATGAAAGTGATTGGTTTCTACAAATTGCGTTCTGGCTTCCTAAAAGTAATATTCCCTGTTTTTCTTTACACAGATGCTTTATAATAGTTGGAAGATAAAAGACTCAAAGATGGAGGAGATCAAAAAACTAAATGGTTCTGGGAATGTGTAGAGGGCAGTGATTACTTGGTGCATTTGAACAATGAAAGAGTAGAGATTCTGGGAAGGAGACTGCATTAGCCTGGAAGCTTAATTTCTATATCAGAAATAGGAAACATAGATTGTGACTGAATTTCCATTGAGTGGCAGGGAATAATCTCATTTAATGTTATGGCATCCATATGAAAGAGTACTTCTTTCTCATGTTATAGGCGAAAGAATTGGGTTTAATTAAAATATCCAAGATTCCAATAATGATCAACTTGGGAATGGAATCCAGGTGTCTGTGTTCCTAGAATCTGTATGCTTCAATCTTTTTAAGAACTAGGATCTTGTAATACCTGTGATTATTTCATAAAACAGAAACTACTTATATGCTGATGTCAGTGTACCCTTATAAAGAACAATCAACTACAAGAATGTGATTGATTCTTATCACTCAGTGATATTTGACCAGAATACAAGATTGCTAAATTATTTTTTCAATGTTCTCTCATGTTCCATCATGAGAACTGTCTCATGTAACAAATGTTAGGTCACCAAAGGATTTAGGAATTGGTTTAGTTTGCAATTTTGATGACAAACTTTGATAAGACTCTTAAAGTAATTTCTTTAACTATAAAGCATGTTTCCTAGTGTGAGACATTAATATCACGAATGTGACATACTTTGAACTCTCTGAGAGAAAAACTAAGTATAAAGGTGATGTTCTTTTTTTATTCTCTCGTATTTGAAGTCTTACCTAATGTTTGTGTTGGTATTTCTGTTAGTCACCAGAAAAACGAAGCTACACTTCAATGTCAAAATTAAAATACAGGTCAGTAAATGATTGAAATTCCACCCCCAGTCTTCCAGGAACAGGCAAAGGTGTTTTGATTTCCATGGTGTTACTGTGTGAGGACTGATTCTACACAATGATGTCAGAATTACTTAGAACTCGGAAGCTTTTAGGAAGAGCAGGAGATATGAGCACCAGAGAGATTATTCTGACAAAATTTGAGAGTTACTTTTCCAGAATGCAGGATGTAAAGAGAAAATAAGGAGGGGATAAACACTGTTAATGGACCTAGTGATATTCCAAGATCATATTGAAATTCATATAGCGCTGAAGAAGGCATCAGTTTAGTGACATGGAAAACAAATTCAGATCAAGAAATGTGTGTTTGTGGGTGGTTGTTTTGTTTCATTTTGACAGGGGAGTGAATGTTTCTAAATGGACTTTAAATACAGTAGAGATTGTATCTGGCATCCTATTATATGAAAAGCCAATCAAGCAGTTCCTAATTAACAGAAGATTCAACTTCTGGATCAAGGAAAGGGTTGTTAATTCACCATAAAGAGATGCTAGTTACTTCTCAAGTCCCCTCAACTTTTCTACCTTAGTTTTCTGGCACTGTCATTACAAATGCACCACACATGGCTGGCTTTTAAAAACTGGAGTTTACTGTCTTGCCATTTTGGAATCTAGACATCCAAATCAGGGCATGTTTTCTAGGGAAGGGTCTTATTTGTGGTTATTTATTTGTTGGTATTTACTACTGTAGTTCACACATTTACTGCTCCCTTTCAGATTAGTAAGTAAACATAAATAAGCCCCTATTTACTTTGCTTTACTAAGTACTCTGTCCTTTTCAGGCATTGTAAATGTGAAGATGTTTTTGATTCTGTAGGAAGGTGCTATGAAGGTGGGAGAGATACAGAGACCAAACTTACTCAAAGACGACTCTTTTACAGGGTAAAAAGGTGAAACTGTTTATTACATATCAGTCAATACACACAGGTGTAGGTCATCTGACATTGAGAAGGGGTCATCTACGTTAACCATCATCTCATTTCTGTTGAGTCTGAACTGACTCATAGCTGACCCTTCTTTGGGAACAGGCTGAAAAATCGCACAGGAGGACATTGTTCACTGCTAGAGAGGTGTGGTCTTTGGTTAGCAGCATAAGGTCCCTACAGACTAAAATAGGAGAGCTTCCTTCCTTACTGGTATCTCTGGGCATTTCTTGGTTGGTAGATAGGTGCTTAACTGTTTTCTTCAAAGTTTTCTTTTTTTTATAAAACACCATTGAAAACAGATCATGTTTAGGAGCCACCTACTCTTGTATGATCTCATTAAATTGAAAAACAAAAGCCATTCCTATTTCCCAACAGGGTCTTAGGTACTTTGGTTCGATCATACCCTTTTAAAGGACACAATTCAACCCATAAATAACCACCTTACCTTATTCTTCATTGTGTTTTTTTTTTCCCAAGATCTTCATCTTCCAATTTTTTACTGGATTTCCCCCCATCATTTAAACATGCTCAGTGTGTCTTTTATCTAATACAAATACATATACAAAATTCATCAACTCTAATGTCTTCTGGTTGGTAGTCATTGCAATCACAGTTATTCCTGAAAATTACCCCTTGCTTCAATCTGGGTTACAGCACCTTCCCATTGAAATACTGTTCTACTGAGCATTATTAATACTGTCAACTTTTTACTCCTTTAAAAAAAGAATCTTAGTTTCTTGTTTGTTTGTTTGCTGGCTACATTATTGTACTTACACGATTTTGGTGGCCTGGTGGTAAGAAGCTGCATTACAATTCTGAAGGCATGCCATTTGAATCGGCCAGCTGCTCTGCAGGAGAAAGATGGAAAATCTCTTCCTGTGTTGCTTGTCTCTGAAAACCTGATGGAAGGTCAGTTATGAGTCGATTCTAATGCAACAGTATACAATAGGGACAGCTACTGTCTCTCTTGAGTTAGCAGGCTTAAATGTCAGTTGTTTGTTAATTTGGTTTTTTCTTGAGTTCTCTTGCCATCTGATTCCTCATACAATCATTAAGCCATTTCCTTCTTTTTAGCAGCCGTTGGCAATATATTCACAACTTTTAAATGTCTCCAGCCATACCATAAATTATCTATTCATGTATCTATCTGCCTACTGGACATACTCCTATTTTCACCACCACTACACTAGTCTACAGGGAGCTCTTGTGGCCTAGTGAGTAAGAAGAAGTTACACCGCCAACTCAAAGACAGGTGGTTAGAATCCATCAGTTGCTTTATTGGAAAAAGATGGGCAATCTCTTCTCACATGATTTCAAACCTCTGAGAACCTGGTGCAGAGTCAGCTATAAATTGGTTCTGACTTGACAGTACATAACAACAACAACATACTAGTCCAGAAGTTTGTTGCCTTATTTCTGACTCATTAATGTGACAAATACTTATGAGATCTTTGCTTTTATACCAAACTCAGACATTATTTGTTCGAAACATCAACGAAAAAAGTTCAAAAACAGATGTATTTCCCATCTATAGCTTATCATACAGTAACAACTACGTTGTTGTTGTTTTGTTGTTGTTATTGTTAGGCGCCATCAAGTTGAGTATGACTCATACTGACCCTATGAGCAAACGATCTGAACCCTGTTTTATCCTGTGCCATCCTCACACTTCCTGACACACAAGAGTACATTGCTCCAGTCAGCATGTCAATCCACCTAGTCGAAGGTCTCCCTCTCCTTCACCAACCCTCCACCCTTCCTAGCATCATGTCCTTCTTCAAGGAATAGCCCTCCCTAGCAACATGCTCAGTGTATGTGAAGCAAAGCCTCATCATTCTTGCCTCCAAAGAGTACTCCAGCTGCAGCCTCTCTAAGACATATATGTTCGTTGTCTTGGTGGTCCATGGATGTTCAGTGCTTTTCTCCAACACCACAGCTAAAATACAACAATTCTTTTTCTGTTTTCTTTATTCGTTGTCCAGCTCTCAGATGCACAGCCAGTGATCAGAAAGATTATGGCCTGAATCAGACACGTCTTAATCCTCAAACTGACATCATTGCTTCTCAATAATTTGGAGAAGTCCCTAGCAGCAGATTTTCTCAGTGCAATGTGTCTCCTTAATTTCTGACTGCTGGCATCAAGGGCATTAATTGGGGATCCAAGCAATATGAAGCTGCTGACAGTTTCAGTCTCTTCTCCAGTCATCATGATGTTGCCTATCTGTCCAATGGTAAGAATCTTTGTTTTCTTGACACTAAAGGAATGAGGAATTACCACAATAACCATCAAACCTATCAGCCTGCCTCTAATAACATTCCCCTTTATACTTTACCTAGTGATAAGAAATTGCACTGCAGTCCCCAAAAGCACATGGTTAAATCCACGAGTTGCTTCATGGAAGAAAGATGGACAATCTCATCCTATGCTATTGACTGCCTCTAAAAATCTCTCTATGAGTCAGTTCTGACTTGACTACACACAACATACTCTAGTTGGTAAAATGGTTTAATTCTTTAGTCAGAATAATCATTATAAAATACATATACAACAAAAAAAATTTAAAAATTTTCTAATAGCTCTTCATGATCTAGAAAACTGCCTCCAACTTCATGGTCCTAGGGCATCGCCATTCTTTGCTAGAGTGCTGGTATTCCAGCCACGCTCTTCTTTTACATTGAGGGAAATTTCTCCTTTCTTTAGCTTAGAAAAGTTCTAAGGCCTGAACAGCTAAATGCAAATAGTTTCTCCTTTGAGAAACTTACACCTAGTCCATACTCAACATACCTTGGCCCAATGAAATACAGAAAAGTGTGTGTTAGTACTTGATGCTTTGTCCTTTTGTAGCCTTTATCATATTGTAAAATAGGAAGTTCAATGTTTTATATGTATTGAGACTGTTTTATCTATAGCTATCTTCCAAATCTGTAACATAGGCTTGATTTCTTGTCTTGCAACCCAACTTCATATATAGTCAGCTATCTGCTGAATTTCTTCACTGATGACTTGCAGAAATTCATAATTAACTTATCCAGAACTGAGTTGCATCATCTATCCCTCCAAACATATTGTTCCTCTAGTCTTCTCTGTCCCAATAAATAGCAGTTGTTTTCCAATCCAGAAATCTAGAAGTCATCTTTTATTCTTGCTTCTCCCTCAACTCCTAAATTTAAAGACATGTTAACAATTTTTTTTATCTAGATAGTTCTCTTCTTTTCCTAAATATTCTTGAATCCATCCATCTCCTTCAATCCCTATATCTATTCTCAGGCAGACTGCCATCCTGCATTACTATAACTGCCTCGTAACCCTCCATTTATTCTGCACAACTGACTTAGAATGATGCGATCTGCCTTAATCTAAATCTAAATATGGTTTGGGGAGCTTTGGTGGCCTAGTGGAAATTATTTATGCTGTAACACCAAAGAACATGGTTCAAATCCACCAGATACTCCAGGGGAGAAAAATGGGCAGTGTTTTTTCCTGTAATTTACTGTCTCTGAAAACCTACTGAAAGGTCTGCTATGGGTCGGTTCCAACTTGACAGTAAACACAATAAATATGGTGTAGAAGCATCTTGCCAATAACTTTTAGGAATGCACTTGCAATTAAAAAAGAATTGATCCTTTAGCCAACAAACATTTTTTTTTCTTTCTTTCAAGATCAATCTGTTCTCTCTACCCTGAGGAAGTCCTTAATGCCCTTCAGACCTAACATAATATCTTAAGCTACCTTTCACCAATCTAGAAATTTTAGATTCTCTTCTATGTGTGCCAATACAACTGTAGGTTTCTTTAAAGATATTACTAATCAGAACTTTTTCATTCTCAAGTATTTTTCATCTCTCTCTATAGAGTCTGTAATTTTTTTTAATTTTACACATGGATTTTACCTCATGGAATGCATAAGAATCACATTTATTACATCTGTGGAAAGGATCACTGGAGAAGCTCAATGTTAGCTGTGAAAACTAGGCCAGGTACTGATTGTGGAAAAGACCATCAAATACTCATATGCAAGTTCAAACTGAAGCTAAGGAAAATGAAATCAAATCCATGGGAACCAAAAGTTGACCTTAAATCTATTCCACTCAAATTTCAAAACCATCTCAGGAACAGGTTTGAGGCCTTTCAGTGAAGACTAAATGAGCTATGGGAGGATATCAAGAATATCATCCAGACAGAATGCAAAAGGTCATTACAAAGGCAAAGGAGAAGAAGAAACAAGAATAGATATCAAATGAGACTTAATATTGCATTTAAGCACTGAGAAGCCAAAGCAAAGGGAAGAAAGCAAGAAATTAAAGAGATGGACAGAAGATTTCAAAGAGCAGCTCAGAAGACAAAACAAAATATTATAATGAAATGTGCAAAGAGCTGGAGTCAGAAAATCAAAAGGGCCGAACTTGCTCAGCTTTTCTTAAGCTCAAGGAATTGAAAAACAAATCCAAGCCATGAGTTGTAATACTTAAGGATGCTTTGGACAGAATAGTAAATGATCCAAGAAACGTTAAAAGAAGATAGAAGGAGTATACAGAGTCACTGTACCAGAACAAATTGGCTGATACAGAAGATTTTCATGAAACAACTTGGGAGCAAGATGAAGGAAAAAGTTCAAGCTTCTCTGAAAGAATTGGGAAAAAAAACAAGGCCCCAGGAATTGATAGCACACCAATTGACATATTTCAACAAACAGACACTGCCCTGCTCATTGTGTCAAGAAATCTGGAGGATAACCACCTGGCCAACTGACTGGAAAATAATCTATATTTGTTGTCATTCCAAAGAAAGGTGATCTGACGGAGTATGGAAATTATCGAACAGTATCATTAATATCACGAGCAAGCAAGATTCTGCTGGAAATTATCTAAAGCAACTGGAATAGCACGGCAACAGAGAACTGCTAGATATGCAGGCTGGGTTTAGAAGAGGCCTTAGTACTAGGGATATTATAACTAATGTTAGCTGGATCTTGGTTGAAAGTAGAGAGTAACAGAGGAATGTTTATCTGTGTTTCATTGATTATGCAAAGACATTTGATTGGGTGAATCACAACCAACTATAGCTGACTCTGAGAAGAATGGGAATCCCAGCATTTGATTGTGTTTATGTGAAACCTATACTTGGACCAGGAGATAGTCTTCAGAACAGAGCAAGGAAACACTGCATAGTTCAAAATTGGAAAGGGTGTATGCTAGGGATGTTTCCTATCTCCATACCATTTCAATCTATATGCAGAACAGATCATCCAAGAGGCTGGGCTCTGTTGAGGAGAAGTGTGGCATCAGGATTGGAGGAAGATTCATCAACAAACTGTGTTATGTAGAAGACACAATCCTGTTTGCTGAAACTGAGGAGGAACTGAAGCACTTACTGCAGAAAGTCAAGGACTGCAGCCTTCAATGTGGGTTGATGCTCAACATAAAGGAAACAAAGATTTTCACTACTGAGCCAATTGGCAGCATCATGATAGATGGTGAAGAGATTGAGATTGTAAACAGCTTCAGTCGGCTTGGCTCTACAATCAACATTCTTGGTGCCAGCAACCAGAAAATCAAGAGATGAATTGCATTGAGAAAGCTGCCTTTCAGGGACCTCTCCATAGTTCTGAAGAGCAATGACATCAGTCTGAAGACTAAAGTGCACCTGTTCCAGGCCACAGTCTTTATAATTGCTTGTTGTGTGTCAGAGAGCTGGTCAATGACCAGGGATGATTGAAGTAGAAAAGTGCTGAGTATACCATGGACTGCCAGGAGAACAAACAAGTTTGTCTTAGAGAGAGAAAAGCCAGCCTTCTCGTTGGAGGCAAGGATTCTGAAGGTTTGTCTTACATACTTTGGGCATGTTTCAAGGAGGGACCGGTCTTTGGAGAGACAGACATGCTTGGAAGGGTGGATGGATGGGATGAGATGGATGAGAGTAGGTGTGTCAAAGACAGTAAAATTGGCACAGGCTAGAGCAGGTTTCAAAGCTGTTGTACATAGGGTTGCTATGGGTTGCAAGATTCCCATTTCCTTCATCCACCTCCATCTAATCATGTGAGCCTATATTTAACAACACCTATCCTCACCCCTCTGCTTCCTGGCCCACCACCACCCATGAATCCTCATACTCATGCTACAATAATGATTTTTGTACAGTATTTGTCCTTATTGGACTGAGTTAGGTCAATCAGCATAATGCTTTCCAGTCCCTTCCAAGTTAGAAAGTAATTTACAAAATCATTCCTCCTGCGTTCTGCACAATATTCCATTGTGTAAATGTACCAAGATTCCTCAATTCATTCTATTTTGACTGGACATCTAGGCTATTTCTACGTTCTTGCAATGGTGAATACACTGCTATGAACATTGGTGTACAAGTCTCTGTGCTGTAGTTTTTAAGAATAGTGTGTCCCTTATGAATCTCAATCTATCCTCAGCTTCCATTCTAGTGTCTATCAAATATTAGGTGTTTGATAAAGTTTGTATATAAGTGACTGTATAAAGAAGTAATATAGTTTAGGCATACAAATTCTCAATGATTAAGAGAATCCCTATATCAGAGAACACAGATTCCGTTGTTTCTGTATAGTATTGACCTTAAAATTGCTCATCCTCACTAGAGCATTTTTGGTAGCAAAAGAGAAACAGTTAATGAATTACAGGTAAACAACAATAAACAATGACAGTCACAAATAATCCAGGAATGCAACTACCTTCCCTTAGCTTCATAGCAAATAGCATAGACTAATAAGGTATGTATTTGAGGAAGATAAGGTTTGTATTCTGAAAATGGCAACTGCTTATCAGTTCCAGATGATTATTAACGTGTAGAAATAAAGGGAAATAGGAAATTCTTATTTTATATGCAATATACTCATATTTTAAGGTCAGTAGTTAATATTAAAAATACTTTAACATGAAATATTTCTGAATATGGAAATAGTGATAATAGCAATATGTTATTATTTGCATTTCCTAGACACATAAATACTGCATAGTGCCACTGTTATAAAACAGAACTGACATCAGGGTTGAGGGGAGACTGAGAAAGAGGGGATAAATAATGCATACTGCATTGAAACATATGAGGGAGAGAACTGTTTAAAAGGGATATATGATCAGGTACTACTGTCATGACAGGAGTCCAGAATGAAGGCTACACAGTGGAGTGGACTTGGGGGGAGGGATTGTATAACAATGAAAGAATTTAACTTTTACTTTTCAAAGATAAGAGTGAATTTGGGGGAAGGGGTAGGCAGAGAGAAAAAGGCAATAATAAATCAATGGAAATCCAAAGTCTCTGTAAGCATTCATTAAAATTAATGTTAAAAAAATAAGTGACGATATCAACATATTTGCTTACAAACTTTGAACACACCATTAGGAAAAGATCAATAATTATAAAAAGGCATCATGCTTATTAAAATTAGTGATTAAAAAAATCATCGCTTTCAAGTTGAAACTAACTTGTGGTTGTCTCTCTAGTGAGTTTACATAGACAGCAAATCACATGGGAGGACATTGTCCATCATTCTCTTATAGAGAAAATGGTGGATTTAAGCTGCCTACCTTTGGTTTAAAACTCAGAAAAGTGTGCAGCAGGGTCGTATAGCCCTGGTGTGTCCACTTGCCATACAGGGGTAACTTGTGTTTGCTGGGAAGCTAAACACTGTGACACTGATGTGTCAAATGTGTTAATGGTGACCCATGACTGTGAGGTGGCACTCCCCAATTAAAACAAGCTTGGAAGCAGGAGTGGCGTCCACTTCCATATTAGCTTGTTTCTGGAAACCCTATGAACTTGGAGAAAGGATGAAAGTCATGCAAGTGTTGAGGACTTTCGTTCACAGGGTCGTTATGAGTCACCTACAACTCGACGGCACTGAACAACAAAAAGACAACAACAAAAAGCTTTGGTTTAAAATTCAGAAAAGTGTGCAGCAGGGTTATATCCTTTCTCCATACCTATACAGTCTGTATGCTGAGCAAATTATTTTAGAAACTGTAGTTTTTGAAGCAGCAGCATGTGGCATCAGGATTGGAGACTTATCAATAATCTTTTTTATTTTTATTTTTGTAAATATTTTTTTATTGGGAAAAACATATTGGGGGTACAAGGAGGTGAGGGTTGGGAACAGAAGGGTGAGGATGGGCCAGGATGCAGTTGCAGAGCTGCACAGTTTGGTCGGTGGGGGGAGCAGGTGAAGGAAATGATGAGGGCCCAGTGGGGACCAGATGCTACAGAAGAATGACAAGCATTTTCCAATAGTAATTAAACCAACTGTCTTATTGATTTGGGAATTAGATGCCGACTCTCTGGCTTCTTCATGCTGAATAGGGGCATAGATGTAAAGGGGGGAAGGGAGGACGCTTTATCACCTTACTGGTGGTCTTGGGTTACAGCTGCTTGCCTTCTTGCTCTGTTAGAAGATATTTTCCTGTCATTTGCTCCTCTCTGAACTGCAAAGTGTTTTCCCAGGTGGGTCCAGTGGGGATGGCTGGTTGAACCCAGAGGCTCCATCCTCCTTTGCTTCCTTAGCTGTCAGTTGTATTTCCTTTTTGTCACTGGCACTGGGTTCAGGGTCAATTATGGAGTAAAACTCAGAGTTAAGGTTACCTACAGGAAAGGGAGCAAACCTAGAGAGAACAAACTTGTTAGTTACAAATAGAAGGGCTTTGAGGGTGTTGCTTTCAGGTTTACTGGGGGGGGGGTGGCAGAAGGTGGCCTAGGTAACATTCTCTGGATACCCTAGGCATTCTTTTTTTTTTCTTCTCCTTCCCCACCCAGGGGTCAGATGGCACAATCTGGGGACTGAGGAGCTCACCCTGAGGGCTGCGACGGCTCGCCCCGAGCCAGGGGCCAAGGGCAGCCCACCCTGAGCAGAAGGCCACGACGGCTCACTCCGGGCAGGGGGCCGAGGGCAGCCTGCCCCAGGCAGAGGGCCGCGATGGCTCGCCCCAAGCCAGGGGCCAAGGGCAGCCTGCCATTAATCTTCATTAAAAAGATGAGAACTTGAAGAGCTTGCTGAAGAAGATAAAACACAACATCTCAACATCAAGAACACAAAAATCTCATCATTGGACAACATCATGATAGATGGAGAAAGAAACTGAAACTGTTAACTATTTCATCTTACTTGGATCTACAATCATTACACTTGGTGCTAGCAATCACAAGATCAGACAAGGTATTACACTGGGAAAGTTTGTAGTCAGGGACATATCAAAATTATTGAGGAGCAATGATGTTGGTTTGAGGAGTAAAGTCTACCAAATTCAGACCATGGTATTTCCAATAACATGCTATTTTCTTGAGAACTTGACAATTAATAAAGATGACAGAAAGAGAACTGTGGTACTGGAGAAGAGTTCTAAATATCCCATAGACTTCCAAAAGATATATCTTGGAGAAGGTGCAGCCAGAGTGCTCCTTGAAGGCAGAGATTATAAAACTTCATCTCACATACTTTGGGCATGTTGGTAGGAGAGTCTATTCCTTGGAAAGAGAAAGTATGCTTGGAAATATATAGGAATGGTGAAGGAGAAGAAGACACTCAACCAGGAGCTCTGACACAGTGACTGCAGCAATGAGCTTAAGTGTGTCAGAGATTGTGAGGATGGCACAGGATAGGACAGAGTTTAGCTCTGTTGTTGTAAGGTTACTATATAAGTCATACTCAACTCAATGGAATCTATCAACATCCTTTAGGTTGGCAGTGCAACTCCCTACCCATTGGGCCACCATAACTCCTCTGATTAAAAAAAAAAAAAGGTCAGCAAATATGAAGGAAACCCTTCATGAGATGAAGTGGTACAAGAGTCAAAGCAAAAACCTTAAAAAATAGTACTAAGCATAAAGATGGTGCAGGACTAGAAAACATTTCATTCTGGTATCCATAGGGTGACTCTAAGTAGAAGTAAATCAATAAAACCTAGCAATATACAGATAAGAAATACTTCATGCAACCTTCCAGAGTGTCTTTGTCAAAATCCTAGTATCTGAGACACTTCTGAAATTATATGATGATTTCTATATCCCAACATTAGACAGTTACTTCCTCAATGCCATCTGTGTTTGTTTGACATCTGTAATAAGAGTTCAGAGTTTTAATAACCAATTTAGAAAAAGACCAATGCTGAAATCGTCATTGTGGTAAATAAAATTTGGGCCAAAAAGATTGAGAATAGCTAATTCTCCCCATCTACAACTCTTTATCCATAATTCCCCATAAACCATAATAATCATCACACAGTAAGTTATTTAATTATAAAAGACTAGATGACTAATTCATCAAGAAACTTGTGAGATACACACACACACGAATTATATTGTTGTTGTTGCATGCCGTCAAGTTGGAACAAACCCATAGTTGACCCTCCAGCAGATATGCCAAGGCAGTAAATAACACAGGAAGAGATTGTCCATATTTCTCCTCAGGACCAGCTAGTGAATTCAAACCACATACCTTTGCTTTGGCAGCACAATTCCTTACCATTAAGCCACCAGAGAGAGCTGCCTGAGTACAACTGAAGATATTATTAGAGAATGTACCAGAAAGAACCTTTGATATCCTCTAGTCTAACTTCTTCATTTTACAGATGAGAAAATTTCACCCAGAAGTTGAGAAAATTACTAAATCATACAAGCTGGGAGTCATAATGTTCAAAGTTCCTTAAATGCTACCAGTCTGAGAGTGACAAGAGTTTAGCCCGTGCATGAAGATCACATAAATTGAGGTGGGAGGGAGTTTGAGAATCAGAATTAGTTTTTCACCTGATACCAAAAATGGACTTTGATTTCAAAAAACAAAACTAACTGTTAGTGACCCCACCACAAGGGAAAACTAACTTCCTGCTGAGATAATAAGACTGTCATAATCCCATGACGGGCAAATAAATAAGACTCACTCTGACCACAGGTCCCATTGGTACTGGTGATTTTCCAACATGCATTTAATTCCTATGTAGTCAAGTAAGGAGTTCTGGTGGCATGGGGGCATTACAGATTGCACTACTAACCACAGGTCAGCAGTTCAATATACCAGGTGTTATTAAGGAGCAAGATAGTCTATTCCTAAAAAGCTTTACAGCCCTGGGAACCCATTGAAGTGTCACTATGAGTCATACTCACCTCTGACTTTGGTTTGTTTTAGTCACACACCCTTACCTCTCACTCCTTTCCATCCAGTTTAGATCTTTTCTTTTCCCTTCTGTTTTCTCCCTGAGGAAGTATACGTTTCCTTGCCCTGGGAGGAGCCAATATATTCTGTAGAAATTCTGTTTTCTAAAATTTTCCATGAGATGTTTGACTTCTCTCCTTTCCTATACTGAAACCTGGATTCCTTGTAGCAACATCACTTCCCTCACAAACGTTCCTGCTTACCTCTTTTTATTCTCCTCCCTAATTTCTCATTGTCTTGAGCACTGAGGCACATGAGTCACTCTTGTCTTAACTTGGACTTCAGTCCATACTCCATTACAAAGATTCCATTCTAGAAATAGAATCTTATCTACCTCCTCCTCAGCATATCACTCTATCTTAGTTCATGCACTCAGAGTTTCTTATAATTCACCATTTGTTAGACGTTGCCAAGTCAATTCCAACTCTAAGCAACTCTGTAGAGAATTGGGGAAAAAACAAATACCAAACAAAACACTGTCTGGCCTTTAACTACTATCCTCATAATTATTCCTGTACTTCATGCTGATGCTATATCAATCCATCTGATTAGAGATCTTCATCTTATTTGCTAATCCTCTACTTTACTAATTATGAAGCCCTTCTCCAGGGATTAATACAAAATAGGCAGACCACCTTGACACCATAGACCAAACCAGAAAATTCAAGGAAATTGCAATAACCAAAAGTTTATTAAAATTCCATAGTTAAATGCCTCTTTAAAACCTGCTGGATGGTCAACTATGAATCAGTTCTGACTCAATGGCACACAATAACAGAAATTAGAAGGGTAAAGGGATAGTGCATGGGGCCATGACCCTGCCAATTCAAATTCACCAGCAGCTCTGAGACAGAAAAATAGGCAATCTCTTACTCTATGACTTACAGCCTAGAAAAAAAACCAAAAAACCTACTAGTGCATCAGTTATGAGTCAGTTCAGAGTCAGCAGCAATGAGTGAGTTGATAAATATATCAGAAAACCTCCCAAAAATGTAATAATGAAACATATACTTAAAAATATGTCAAAGAGGTAATAACAAGAGGAATAAAAAATATTTTTCAGTGAAAATGGTATTTCTCAAAATTCATAAGATATAGGCAAAATAAGTTTCATTCTGTTATACATCATAGTACTATGAGTTGGAATCAACTCAATAACATCGAATAACAACAGGTGACAGAGTGTTGTTCAAAGAAAATTTTGTAACAATTAAATTATTACATTGAAAAATATATCAAATCAAAGATCTATCAACCTTAGACCTTGCAAAAGAAAAACTAGGAATATATAAAATCAAAACAAACAGAAGGAAATTAAGAACCAAGACAAATAACCTTTGAAAACATATAAATAATACAGAAAAATCTACAAAACTAGAACATAGTTATTTGAAAAGATCTATGAAATTAGCAATGGTTTAAAATGAAAAAGGGTGATTATGATGTTTGTATCCTTTCTCTATTCAATCTGTCTACTGATAAAATCATCCGAGAACTGTGGTATAGGGTTTGGAGGAAATCTCACCAATAACCTGCATTATATAGATGATACAACCTTGCTTACTCAAAGTGAGGAGGTGAAGTGCTTGCTGCAAAAGATCAAAGACTTCAAAAGATCAATTCTTCAATATGAATTGCATCTCAATATCAAGAAAACAAAAACCCTGACCACTGGACTGATAGAACACATCATGATGTGTTGTTCTTGTAGTGCACTGTAGAGTTAAGCTGACCCACAGCTGACCCTCCAGTGGGTTTTCAGAGATAGTTATTAGCATGGGAGGAGATTACCAATCTTGCTCCCATGCAGCAGCTGGTGGCCTTGAACAGCTTGCCTTCAGGATTGCAGCTCAGCTTCTTGCAAATAGACCACCAGAGATCCCTAATATCATGAAAGATGGAGAAAAGATTGAAGATGGAGGGTCAAAGAGTCGAACTGACACAGTCACTGCAGCAATGAGCTCAAATGTATCAGAGATGATGAGAATGGATCAGGATTGAATAGGGTTAAGATCTGTTGTTCATAGGGTCCCTATGGGTCGTATTCAACTCTATGGTACCTAACAACAACAAGCTTGAATGATCCAGAAAGAAAGAGTACAATCAATATAAGAAATGAAAGAGGAGACTCCACCACAGGGTTTAACATGTTAGAATATTAAAAATATTAAAAATGTTAAAAACCAATATAAACACCTTTGCATCTACAAAACTGGTAATCTAGAAGAATCACAGCCTTCAGTATGGATTATATCTTATATATTACATATAAAAAAGAGAAAAAATCCTCACCACTGAGCTAATAGGCAATATCATGACAGATGGAGAGAAGATTGAAGTGGTTAATGAGTTCATCTTGCTTGGGTCTAAAATTAACACTTTTGCAAATAGCTGTCAAGAAATCAAAAGTCATGCTGCATTAGGGAAATCTGATATCCAAAATCTTCCATTCAAAACTTGCACCTCTCCAAAGTGCTCAGGAACAGTTATGTGAGTTTAAAAACTAAGATGTGCAGTATTTGTCCTTTTGTGACTGAGGTATTTCACTCAGCATGCTGCATGGCAACACTGTTGTAAAGCAGGTCTGACATGGGAGGTTGGGAAAATTGGGTAAGAGTGGAGAGATAATGACAATTGCATTGGAACAGATGAAAGAGAGAACTGTCTAAAAAATGAATGTATGATTAGGCATTATACGAATGACAACAGCCCAGAATAAAAGATATATCCTTGCAAAGAGGACTGGAGGTGGGGATGGTAGGTTAATTGTGCAGCAATTAATAAATTATTTTAAAAAAGTCAACTTGGAGAGGTTTAGGAGATAAAATGTGCAAGAATGAATGAATGAATGAAAATCTATATTCTCTGTACATGTTCATTAAAAACATTATTAAAATAAACTGTTATTAAAAAAATAATAAAAATTAAGATGTGCCTGACTCAAGTCATGGCCTTTTCAGTTACTTTATAAGCATCTGAAAGTTGGAAAATAACTAAGGATGACAGAAGAACTGATGCCTTTGAGTTATGTTATTGGAAAGCAGTACTGAACATCCCACAGACTGCCAAAAAAATCAATAAATATGTCTTGGAGAAAGTGCAGCCAGGGTGCTCCTTACGGATGATGAAACTTGGTCTCAAGTATTTTGGGCATGTTGTTAGGAGGTGCTAGTCCTTGGAAGGAGTGGCATTCACTTTCTAAACAACTTGCCTTTGGAAACTCTATGAACTTTGAGAAATGATGATAGTTATAGAAAGGCTTCAGGTCTTTTGTTCTTAGGGTCATTATGAGTCGTGCTCAAATTGACAGCAATCAACAACAGTCCTTGGAAAAGGACTACATACTTGGAAAAGTGGAGGATCAGCAAAAGAAAGGAAGATCCCCAAGGAAGTGAATTGGCATAGAGATTGTAACAATGGGGCCAAATATATCAGGGATTGGGATAATGGCACAGGATAGAACAGGGTTCAAGTCTGCTCTTTATAGATAGGGTCACCTAAGAGTCATGTTCAATTCAATGACACCTAACAACAACAAGATATAAATTAGACTAACTTCTTAGAAGAGACAAACTGCTAAACTTTACTTTTAAAATAACCTGAATAACTCCTTGACTATTTAAGGAAATTGAGTTTGTTGTTTAAAACTTTGAAAAACTGAAATTGTCAATCTAAGTTTATTTAAGTAATTGTTATTATTATTTAGCATCAGCTCAGAACAAATTAAACTGACTGCACCATCAGAGAGCCTTATAAAGAGGAATTTTAGACATGTGAGAGAGGTTCTCACTATCTCATCATGGTGGTAGTTACCCAACTCTAACCTAGTCAAACCTCACAGAATTATACACCAAAAAAGTAATTTTTCTTATACATAATTGTTTAATAAAGATACATTCACCTAGCTCATTGTTATTCAGGTATACAAGGTTCATGACTCTTCAGTGGACTTTCAGAGGCTGTAATCACACGAAGGAGATTATCCATCTTTCTCAGAACAACTGGTAGATTGGAACCAACAGAGAGGCATTACAGAGAGACAACTCTCTACAATGTAGACCATCATAGGTCCCTAATGTATTAGATTTCATTTTTGAAAGAATGTTTCAATATTTGAATTTTTCCCAAAATATCAAGGTAATGTTATCTCCCAATTTTGAAGAAAACCCTCTGACTGGGAACAAACATTTAGCAATACTATTTCAGACAAAGGTCTCTTAAGGAAAGTTTACAGAATATTCCTGGGCCTCCAGAAGAAAAAGACTGGTAATCAAATTACAAAATGGTCAAGAGATATGGGAAGATTTTTCACAGAGGATTGCATTCGGATGGCCAACAGACACATGAAGAAATGCTCAAAATCACTAGTAATAAAAGAAATGCAAATCAAAACCATAATGAGATACCATCTCATCCCAGTAGCAATGGCAAAGTTTAGCAGAGCAGCAAGTAATAAATTTCGGAGAAGATGTGGAGAGACAGTAATTCTTACACATTATTGATGGTATTCTAAAATGGTACAACCATTTTGGAAGGCGGTTTGGTACTTCCTCAAAAAGCTGAACATAAAAATTCTATATGACCCAGCTATTCCACTACTTGAAATATATCCTGAGAATATGAGAACTGAGACACAAATGGAGACTTGTACACCAATGTTCATAGCAGCATTATTCACCATAACAAGAACATGGAAACAGCTCTAATGTCCAACCACAATCAAATGGATTGAGAAACTATGGTACATTCACACACTGGAATACTATGCATCATGCAGCAGCAATGATTTTGTAAATTACTACCTAAATTGGGAAAGACTGGAGAGCATTATGCTGAGTGAACTAACTCAGTCTCATAAAGACAAATACTGTATATTATTGTAGAATGAGTATGAGAATCCAAGGAGTGGAGGGGTAACGGAGGGGTGAAGACGGGCAGAGGTTGGGTGGGAGAGGGGGGCTTAATCATAGGGACACACAATTTAATGGGTAGAGGGAGGGATGGTTAAAGGAAAGGGGAAAGATCTAGTGTGAAAAACAATGTTTATAAATTTTGTAAGTAAACCGGCATAATTTTTTTTAAAAAAAGTAATACTCCAAAATATAAGGCATAGTAGCTTTCACATCAGAATGGAGATTTTATGAGTGAGTTTCATTTCCTTCTGTATTATCTAGAGTATCTTGCTTTTAAAGAGCTAGCAAAACAATTGATGCTGCTTAGAATAAGCACCAGTGACTAATAATAGCTCATTAGTAATTCTCCTAAACACCCTACAGCGCTTCCATCTAGCTGATTCTGACTCAGCAATCATCTATTGGATTTCCAAGGCTGTAAATCTTTACAGGAAGAGATTGTCCATCTGACTGCTGGTCAATTCAAAGCCCTCGCTTTTCAGTTAACAACTCAGTGTATCACGCATTATGCCAGCGGGACTCTTTACATACACTATGTGGTTGTTTTATGGGCCCTTGAGCTCACTGCTGACCCTCCAGTGGGTTTTCAGAGGCTGTAATCACACGGGAGGACATTGTCCATCTTTTTCCCAGAGGGGTAGCTGCTGGATTTGTCTTGCTACAGGGCTACTAGAGGTCAAAGTACTCTCTCAGTTTCTCAAATATGTTGTTGTTATGTGCTGTCCTTTTAACTACAACTCATAGTGTGACCTTATGAACAGCAGATCTGAAATTAAATATTTTTTTCCCTAAGCCTCCTCTTCTCTTTATTTTTGCTGTCAAAGTGAAGATTCTCTCATGTCTTCCACATTCTAAAACTAGAATTGACTTTTGATGCTTCCTATTTCCCATGTGCCTTTGGTTTCCAGTCACCTTGCCAAATCTCTTGTTATGATAACCTCCTAAATATCGCTTCAATACATTAATTTGTTTTTAATTTTTTTTTTTACTGCTATTAGTACTATGTCCACAAATGTGGTCAATTTGATTCTTATGCACTCCATCAGGGAGGTCTGGTACCCTACTGGTAGGAAGCTGTGATACAATCCCAAAGGCATGTGATTCAAATCCATTAGTTGCTCCATGGGAGATCAATGAACAATTTCTTCCTATTCTATTTATTGCCTCTGAATATCCACTGGAGGGTCAGCTATTGATCAGTTACAGCTCAATAGCACATATCACCAACAATATACAGTCCATTAGATTAAATGTATGTGTAAAGTGGCTGCATTTTTTAAAACATATCTTGATTAATGAATCAATTACTGATGAGCAAGTTTAAATTGAGGTGGAACAAAATTAAAGCAAGTCCATAAGAACCAAAATATGATATTGAGTCTTCCCATCTGAATTTAAAAAATCATCTTAAGAACAGATCTGAAACATTAAACACCAATGATTAAAGATAGATGAGTTGTATGATAATATCAAGGATATAATCCACAAAGAGAACAAAATGTCAATACAAGACAGAGGAGGAAAGGAAGAAAACCAAAATGAACATTAAAAGAGATTCTGCAAATTGCACTTGAATGTTGAGAATCCAAAACAAAAGGAAAAGATGCTAAAGAATAAGGGCTAAACGAAAGATTCCAAGGAGGAGGTCCAGAAGACAAAGCAAAATGTTGTAATAAAATGTGCAAACAGCTAGAATTGAACAATTATTAAAGGAAGAATTCACTCACCATCTCTCAAGCTGAAAGAACTAAAAACAAAGTCAAGCTCAAATTGCAATACTGAGAGATGCTATGGGTAGAATCTTGACTGGTCCAGAAAGCATTAAAAGAAGATTGAAAGAATACACAGAATTACTGTACAAAAAAGAACAGAACTGGTAGATACTGAAATCTTTTAGGAAGTACCATATACCAAAGAATGAAGGAAGAAGTTCAAGCTGGACTGAAAGCTTTTGCAAAAAATAAGGACCCAGTAATCGATGGGATAACAATTGACATGTTTCAACTAACACATGCAGTGTTGGATAAACTCACTTGCTTATGCCAGGAAATCTGAAGGACAGCTTCCTGGCCAACTGACTGGAAAAGATCTATATTTGTTCCTATTCCCAAGAAAGGTAATTTAGCAGAATTTGGAAATTCTCAAACAATATTATTATCACATACAAGCAAAATAGTGGAAGCAGGAGTGGCATCAAACAGCATGCCTCCGGAGACTCTTCTAACTTTGATAAATAGTGATGGTTGTGGAAGGGCTTCAGGCCTTTTCTTCAAGGGGTCTCTATGAGTTATGCTTGACTTAACGACCACTAACAAGAACAACAAACAAAAGATTGTTTAAGATCATTTAAAAAAACCTGCTAGAACAGTACAGAGAGAGAGAACTGCCAGAATTTCAAGCTGAAGAGGCTGTGGCATCAGGGATATCATTGCTGATGTCAGTTCGATCCTGGCTTAAAGAAAAGAATACCAGAAGAAAGTCTATTTGTCTTTTATTTCTATGCAAAGCATTTGACTCTGTGGATAAAAAAAGAAATATAGTTAACACTGAGAAGATTTATAATCCCAGAATACTTGAGTGTACTAATGTGATAGACCAAGAGGCTACTGTGTGAACAGAACAGGAGACATTTACATAGTTTAAAATTCAGAAAGGTGTGTATCAGGTATCCTGTCTCTATATAATTCAATTGTATGCTGAGCAAATTATCAGTAAAGCTGAATTCTTATGAAGAAGAATGTGACATCAGGATTAGAATATGACTCAACAACTGAGTTATGCAGATGTTACACTCTGGCTTGCTGAAAGTGAAGAAAACTATAAATGCTGGTTGCAGAAGGTCAAAGACTTCAATTTAAAATATGGTTTACATCTAAATGTCTGCATAATAAAAGAGGGAAAGGTTGAAACTGTCAACTATTTCATTTTACGTATTCATAATCACTACACTTGATACCAGAAGTCAGGAGATTAGGAGATGTACAGCATGGGAAAAGTTTGCAGTCAGATTATTGAAGAGCAATGATATCAGTTTGAAGACACAGGTGTGCCTGGCTTAGGCCATGGTATTTTCAGTCACTTGCTGTGCCCCTAAGAGCTGAAGAATGAATAAAGACGACAAGGGGGACCGGGGTGGGGGAGCGTATGCCTTTGAGCTGTGATGGTGGAGAAGAGTAGTGACTATCCCACAGAATGCCAAAACAACAGATAAGTCTTGGGAAAAGTGCAACCAGAGTTATCCTTGGAGACAAAGAACAGTAATGTTTCATTTCACATATTTTGAGTATATTGTTAGGAGAGGTTATTCATTGGAGAAAGATATCATGCTTGGAAAGGTAGAGACTTGGCAAAAGAGAGATCCTCAATAAGAAGGATTACCACAGTACAGCAATGGATTCAAATGTACCAAATGATGAGTAAGGGGCAGAATAGAACAGGGGTAGCACTAACTCGAGGAAACCTAGTAACAACAGCAAATATGTTTCATCAGAATTTGCAGGTAGCAGAAAAATGAGTGGCTCAAACACAACCAGGATCATCATAAGTAAGAATGGACTCAGTTTACACACAGGCTCATCATGAATCAGAATTGACTCAATGACAACTGACAACAACAGCATCTAAGTTATAAATTACCAATTTTCATAATGTAAGTTTATATATTAGTTTATTAAACTATCTGTTTAAATGCTTATTTCCATTTCCACCCATGTGTTCTAATAGGGTCATCACAAAATACTACATTACAGTGATATATTATTGCTTTGAATTATGATTTTCTGATTCATTGTAAATGTGGGTTGCAAACAGAATTATGTATCAAAATTAGATGTGTTTTGAGATAGGAAATGTACCCAAGGCAATATTCCTTCTGTTAGAGTGATATTTTAGCTACTAGAGTCCTCAGTGAATCCATTTCCTTGTTTAATGGATACAGGAACGGCATAAATCTTTGTTCCTCTTACACATTTCTTAAAGAACTTTGTATTGATTTTCTCAAGATGTGTTTTTTCATGAAGTAGTGTCTTCAGAATGGCAAATACTATGTATATAATTCAATTAATTTTATGTAGCACAAAATTTTATGGTATTTTATAAAAAATATAGTTGATAATCCTGTTCAATTACCAATTTAAATATTAAACAAGTTTTTTTTTCTATTTAGGAAGAGAAAAGCAATAAGGAAAACGATAATATGCTTATGGTATGGAGATACAGTAAAGTTATTAAGTGACAAATTCTTAGCATTTGAAGTAAAATCATAATTGCACCTTTTATGTTATGATAGAGTGTAAGATGCTGATAATTTAGTACACATTTTAAATAATGAAAAATTCTAGTTTATAATTCACAAATATATATGATGAAATTATCTAAAACTCAGCTAATCACTATCATCATAGATAGATAGATAGATAGATAGATAGATAGATAGATAGATAGATAGAATGAACACATTTTAGTAGGAAGAATATTCAAAAGAGAAAAAGTTATATGATGAAATATAAGAACACTTTGCTTCTTCCACCAGGAATGTGTTGGCCTATATGTAATCAGAGCTAATACCTTCTGGCATTCTCAACAATAATATTTTAAAAAAAGAAATATTTGTACTTTTATTTATTTACATTTTTAATTTCTATTAAAGCTTCGGCCTATTTTCCAGCCTAGCAAGATGAACAGGTGTCTGGATTCTGCAAAGGTGTACTTTCTGATTTGGGGTTGAGACTT
>NW_006399915.1:4119543-4149440 GCF_000299155.1 Elephantulus edwardii
GTATTGTACTGCTTTGTCAATTTGCTGTACAAAGGTAACTTGTGGTTGCTGTGAGCGTAAACATTGTGACACTGATGTGTCAAATGCAGTAATGGTTACCCATGGTGACAGCGCTTGGTGGAGCTCCCGAATTAAAAACAGGCTTGGAAGCAGGAGTGGCATCCACTTCCGAAATAGCTTGCCTCGGAAACTCTATGAACTTGGAGAAATGATGAAAGATTTTCACGTTCAAGACTTCGTTCATAGGGTTGCTATGAGTCGTCTACAACTCGATAGCACTTAACAACAGCAACAACATTAAAGCCTTAGGAAACCCTGGTGGAAGAGTCCACAATAATTTGCCCTGTTGAAACAAAGGCCTCATATCTCCAGTCGTTCAAACCCTCCAGTGACTGTGAGAGAAAGATAGGGATCTCTTCCCAAGCAATTTAGAGCTTCAGAAACCAAGTGGAATGTCAATGGTGAGTCAGTTCTGACTTTACGGCAATAAGAGAGAAAGAGAGACAAACAGACAGCTTTGTGTCTGTGTAACTCCTTTCTGGCAACAGCCCCGGGATATTCTAAACATTCTAACATTCTCAAGCTGCAATCTCTGCCTTCGGATCACAGGGAAACGTACTGTTTCCTTTTCCCCTTCCTAGGCAGCAAGTTGAAAATTTTCCCTAAACAGAAAAGTAACTCAAAGGGTTCCACCACTTCATTTTTTCTCTTCTCAGAGATCACAATAATGTATCATTTGTGGACCAATGTTTAAAAAATATTGTTTCATATATGTTGTCCAATTTTCTAATTGTTTTCCATCATGTCCAGAAGTAGAACTCTATATACTTTGCATCTCAACATTTCATACTTTTATTAAAATCTAGCCCATGTGTGTTGTTTTAGTTTGTTATCATGGAGTATATTGCCATGACAACCTCATGAGTGCAAAGTAGAGCTGTTTTATAAGATTTTTAAGGTTGTGACCTTTCGGAAGTAGATTATCATGACTATTTTTCCAGGCATCTCTGCATGGAGTCAAACCACCTTTTAGCTGGTAGCCAAACACTTAACCCTATGTTCCACTCAAGGATTTAACCCATTTTTAGTAGACATATAACGTTTCATTGACTGAAATATCAAAATTCGGTCGACCAATTCCCTTTATAAGGTTGTGTCCAGTATTTCTCCATCAATAATCCTGCTGCAAATAAGCTTTCTTATTCTAACAACCAAAAATACTTTTATAACATTTGGTATCAAGAGGCAAAGTCCTGGAATAGAAATTTATGTAACAAAGAATACAAATATTTATAAACAAATATTGACAATTTTCCCAGAAAAAGTTACAAATTAACACTATTTCCAAGAGTATAAGAGAGTGTAAGTTTTTCCACACTTTCACCCATTATCGCAGATGGAGAAGAAACAAATGGACAATTTTGGGGTTGGTTTTTTTTTCTCCCCTTCCATGTGATTTTTCATTTCTTTAATTATGAATAACCTGGTCATATATATTTTTTTAGTTATTAGCTTTCATTTTCTATCAATTGGCTATTTGTATTTTTAATAATTTATATTTTTAATATGTGAGCCCATTGTAAAGAACAAGTTTTCTTTTTTGTCACAGTTTTGAAATATTCTTACTGTTTTCCTTTTAGATTTGTAGGGGTTTTTTTACATATGATAGTATTTTCCATTATGTTATTGTGCTCTGTAGTTTTCAAAAATACAGTTTTCTTAGCTTACTTTTTTAAATATATTTAAATCTTTGACTAATTTAAATGGTATTTTATGCAAAAGTAAGGTAGAAATTTCTAATTTTTTCCCCTACAATTTTCTGTTTTGTTTTGTTTTCTTTTTTGGCCTACTCTTCCCACCACTGATTTGATTGTTGTTATATGTCATATCATTAATTACAAGTAATGTGTTGTTATATTATGTGCTATAAACTTGGTACCAAGTAGTTGCTGAATTTCCAAAATTCTTGCATGTAGAATGTGGCAATAGTCATTTCACACAGTTTATTGCAAGATAATATTTCAATATATGGATACAGTATGCTTTATTTGTCTATTTTAGTGCTCTGGTGGCCTAGTAGGTAAAGAGTTGAGCTGCCAACCTAAAGGCAAATGGTTTGAATCAGCCAGCGGCTCCTGGGGAGAGAGATAGACAATCTCTTGTGCAATTTACAGACCCTAAAAAATCCACTGATGAATTAGCTATGATTCACTTCTATAAGTCAGAAGTGACTCATAGCTAATGAGTAAGTCATTGTGGTGTAGTGATTTGCTTGGCACGGTCTTTCTAATCATTGTGATCTGTTTTGTAGTGTACTGTAATTCTAGTCTCTGCTGGTGCTTGCAGTCCTAGTTTGGAGTAGATTTTGTGTTGGATTGGGTAGCTAGGTTTAAAGTAGAATGAATCTTGAGTCCTCACCTCGCCAGAAGGTATAAAACAAGTCCCTACCCTAATTCCCTTAGTTGTATGGTCTGTAACCAATATCTAGAAATGCCATCAATCATTCCCCATCACTGCTCTGAACTGTCCACCTGGCTCTGCTGTCTTTGACACCTAGGACTTAAAACAGCTGCCAATTGTCTAATCTGAACAAGTAGCCAACAACCCCTCCCCGCCTCACCTTATTCCCATGAAAATACTTTTAAACCTCACAAGCAAGCAGCCAGTTTATTTTCTACTCTGAAACTCTAGTTCATCACCCCCCTGCCATCAGGAAGGTCAGATGAGCCCTCCAGAATGAAGCTTGTTCCATTGATTTCAGACATGCTAGCCTCCACAACTGTGTGAGTCATTGCCTGATGGTTTGTGAGTTTCTGTGATAACAAAACCAAGACAGAACAAGCTGAGGGAAGAAGGAATAGTTCATGTTAGAGATGATGGGGTTGTAGAACAGTTTTCAAAAGTTAGACATTCACTTGGCATAATGGCCTAATGTGTAAGGAATTTCTCTGCTAGCCCTAAAGTGGTACCTTTGTGATTCCAATCCACAAGCAGTTCCATGGGAGAAATACGAACAAATGCTTCCAGTTCAATTTACATTATCTAAAAACCAGCCATGAGTAGGTTCCACGTGGACAGCAATGAGTTGGGTTTTGGGGTTTTGTTTTGGTATAATAAAGATTTTTAACATAATACAAGCTAGGGGTGTTGGGTGCTTAGTCAAAGATTAAATTTCATCTTCATAATGACTAATGACATTACTCATAGTTTAATATACTTATCTATTATCTGTATATCATTTTGGTAAAAAATCTGCCTTAATTTTTTGATCATTTTTATGAGGTTTTTGAACCAACTTTATGGTAATAGGTTTGAGTGATTGAGCTTTTTAGTTTCTTATATATGATTTAGCTGTGAGAATATTTATATATTCTGGATGTAAGTTATTAGTTTGACTTAGATATTTTGAAAATATTTTAGCAGATTCTGTGCTCATCTTTTCAATTTTTAATAGTGTATTCTAAAAAGTAAATATGTTTTTGACAGAGTATAATTCATTTTTATCTTTAATAAATCATGCATTTTGGAATATTTAAGAAGCCTTTGTCTTTAAAAAGCAAAGAAAGTTTTTCTCTATCTCTAAAAGTTTTAGCTTTTAGACTTATATCTATTATCTGTTTGGGGTTAATTTTTGTTTATGATAAGAGATTAAGATCAAGTTCATCATTTACACATGGCTGTTTATTTCAAAATTATTTGTTGAAAATGTTATTGTCTCATTAAATTACTTTAGACTTTTGCAAAAATCAATACTTTTTATAATCTAGCAGAGTAAAATATCTAGGATTTAAAAATGTCTTGTTGTTGTTAAGTTCCATCGAGTCATAGACGACTCATAGTGACCCTATGAACGAAAGACCTGAACACTTGTATAACTTTCATCATTTCTCCAAGTTCATAGAGTTTCTGGAGGCAAGCTATTTTTGAAGTGGTTGCCACTGCTGCTTCTAGAAAAATGTCTTTGTCTATTAAATATCTTTCACTTTTACATATAAATTTAAAAAAATATCTTAAATTTGCCAGTGGTTTAAAAAAAACTTGCTGCAACTTTTGTAATTATTCTTAATCTGTAAAATCACTGGGTAATTTTTAAAACTTTTTAATCTTCAGACCCCTAAGCATAGTATTTCTTTTCTTTTACTAGATCTTCATTATTTTCTCTCTTCAATATAGATTTCAGGATATAGGTCATGCAGATACTTAGTCAAAATTATCTTTAAGAATTCCGTTATTTTATGAGATGCATGTAATTGTCTAGGTTCTCTATTTTCTAGTTTTTCTTGCTTATGTATGTATGTTGTTGTTAGATATTAAATCAGCTATGATGCAACATATGATAGAATGAAACACTGCCCATTCCTGCACTATCCCCACAATCTGTCTCTGAAGTCCTTTAGCACATTGTTGCCATTACCTGTCAGTCCATCTTGTTGAGGATCTTTGTCTTTCACTCTTTCCTTTTCCAACTATGATGTTCTTCTCCAGAGACTGACTCCTTCTGATAATATGCTCAAAGTATTTGGGATGAAGTCTCACTGTACTTACTTCTAAAGAGCACTGTGGCTGCATTCCATCCAAAACATATCTGTTTTGTTTTGATTTTTTTTGACGTATTTGTTTCTTGAGAAAGTATGAAAGTTGTCAATGATTTAATCTTGGATCAACAATCAACATCTTTGAAACCAGCAGTCAAAAAAAATCGGGAGACATATTCCATTGGGCAAGTCAAAGACTTCTCCAAAAGACTGAAGAACAATGATGGCAGCTTGAAGGCTAAGGTGTGCCTGATTCACCCCAAGGTCTTTTCAGTCATTCGTTGTACATCTGAGAGCTGGACAATAAAAGAAGATGACAGAAGAAGAATTGATGACTTTGAAGTGTAATGTTGAAGAGTACTAAATATCTAATAGACTGCCAAAAAGAGAAACAGACATGTCTTGGAAAAAATTCCATCCAGAGTGCTCCTTGGAGGCACAGATGGTGAAGCTCCATCTCTCCGTCCTGCTATAGCACTTTAAAGAGGTCATTGGTAGCAGATTTGCCCAATGTAGTGTTGACTGTTAGTGGAAGGAAGACTAGACATCCACTTATGAAATAATGGGCCCCTGAAAATTCTCTGAATATGAGTAAAATGTTGCTTAAATGTAAAAGAAACCCAAACTCTTCACTGCCAAATCAGTCCTGACACAGCTGAACCTCAAGTGGGTTTTCAGAGGATGTAAATCACAGGAGATTGAGATTTAAACCACCTGCTCTGCGTTGGTAGTGCAACTCCTTTTCTACTATACTGAGAGCTCCCTTTGCTGATATGTGGTGGTGGTGGTGTGCCACTGAGTCAGAACTGATTCATAGCTGTCAGTTTTCAGAGGCTGTAATGTGTATGAAAGGAGATTGTTCAACCTTCTCCTGTGAAGCACCTGGTGGATTTGACCCACTTTTAAGTTCACAGAGCTACTCTCTACTACTCAGTCGCCAATTGTGATAATTGTATCTGTTAACTTTATTTTTTTGTTTTAGTACCTTAATTTTTTGATTCTTGGAATAGTCTGCATAGGTGATGATGTGTTCTGTGAGTAAAGACACATATTTCCATTCTTGAAATTTGCAATATAACCAAATTGACTCTTCGACAATGTGGGAATGAGGGTTGTGGTGTATTACACATTGGCCCCTCCTTTCCTTTGGGCAAATTCATGTAATTACTTTTTCCTGAAATACTCAGTTTATTAGAGAGATACACTTGAGCTCACAGAAAAAGAAATGGGGGTTGAGGTGGAGGGTGAATCACTTTCAAGTTTAACCTTCTCATGTAGGTGAGAAGGATGAGCAGTCTCCTCCCATGTGATGAACTGTCTCTGATAACCAACCAGAGAGGGTCAGCTATGGGTCGGTTCTGACTCGACCGAACACAATAAGAACATGTTGTTCAAGAGTCAAGAATATATGGTTTTTCTTTTTCTTCTTGCCTGATTGAAATATCTAGGACCTGCAGTAAAATGTCAAAGTTAGTGAGTAGGCAAACTTTCCATATACTCAGTTTTATGGGAGAAGACATTCAGTCATACATTAATCATACCAAGCATGATTATCATATTTAGAAAGTTCCATTTATACTTCGATTATTAAGGAATTTTATCAAGAATTAAGAATTTTTTTAATGAAGGATGAATTTTGTTAAATGGTTCTTTATATCTGTTGGGGGATTTTAATTTGCGGCCTTCAGGACTGGCTTTAATTGTTTTTGGTCAAACATTCTTCTAAGTGTTATAGCATTGGTCTGTCCATTTGCTGTAACTCGTGTTTGTTGTGATGCTAAACACTGTGACACTGATGTGTCAAATGTGATAATGGTTACCCATGGTGGACAGTGTTTGGTGGAGCTCTCAATTAAAACAAGCTTGGAAGCAGGAGTAGCATACCCTTCCAAAATGGCTTGCCTCTGGAAACTCTGCGAACTTGCAGAAATGATGAAAGTTATACAAGTGTTCAAGTGTTTCATTCATAGGGTCGCTATGAGTCATCTACCATTCACTTAACAACAACAAATAACATATCTGTTGAGATTATCGTATGGTTTTTCTTCTTTATTTTATTAATGAAGTTAATGATATTGATGTTTTTAATGTTGACTTCAAATTTACTCAAAGGGTAAGTCCTATATCGTCTTCATCCTCTTAAGTTTGATTTTGCTTTCCAACTATTAATCTAATTCACCCTTTTTTTCCAAGCCCAAACCTCAAGTGATATTTAAAATAGGTGAGTGGAAGTCCTTCCCTAGATGCTTATATGACTTGAACCTATGCTGTAGTTGTAGTTGTGGTTATAACCTCTTCATTCATCTCAGACAAATCCTACACTACTACCTGGTCCTGTACCACCTTCATAATCTTTGCTTGGCTTGAGTCCACCACATCAATCCATCTCTCTATTACAGGCAGGTGTTACTTAACATCCATAATATGTTGTTTTGACATTGTGAAAACACTATATCATAGCATGGTCCTGATCTTTCTTTAAACATCTTAAACAAGTGTTTAGCAATGATTGCCAACAAACTTAAAGGGAATCAGTTTGTTGTTGGTCTTCAGTTCATGCCATTAGCAACTTCTCCATATTTAATACAGGTCCGTGGACATTTCCATTAATGTGTAGCTTTCATGGGGACAGTTCTTGAATGACTGGGAGAATTTTTTCCCTTAATTTTTAAGTTTACTTGTGATTATTGAATGTTATATCTTTAAATGACAAAAAAACAAAACAAAAAAATAGCACCCAGCATTCATTGAAATTTTCCAACTTCATGTTGTTTACCAGTATTTTGCTTCACTGCTTCAGTCACTGTTACTAGCTTAGCTGTGTTTGGGAGTCATCATGTAATTCAAGGTAATATGGATGCTGCTACACACAGTTATAAATAGAAATTGTCATATGTTAGTAACACAGGTGTTTAACATGATTATCAATACATATGTATTACAGGTTATGTCAAAGTAAACCTTTGGATTAGTGAAGGAGGGGAAGACCATTAACTAGGTGGATTGACACAGTGACTGCTGCAATGGGCTCTTGTGGGTCAGGAAGTGTGAGGATGGCACAGGAGAGAACAGATTCAGATCTTTTGTTCATAGGGTCATCTTGAATCTTACTTAAGGGCACCTAACAACAAAAACAATAACAGGTTATGTATGTACTATACTATCACTTAACTGGCAGCATAGTCTCCTTATTTACAATAGGCATGAGACACATATGTTTCATGCAGGATGTTGGTTTTTCTCTGTCTTGTCCTTCCCTGAGGATTTCTGAACTATCTTAGAACTTTATGGTAACCCAGGCATACAGAGAGTTAGACATTGATTAAATGAACATTATGTGGCACTTGGCTGTATTGGCACACATAACAGTCATATCTCACTCATTAACTCGTTGCCATTGAGTGGGAACTGATCTATAGCAGATATTCCAGAAGATTTTCAAAGGCTATAAATCACAGAGGAGGAGACTGACCTTCTCTCTCCAATGTCAGCTCATGGATTCAAACTGCCAGTCTTTAGGTTGGCAGAGCAACTCCTTACCTACTAGGCCACCAAAGCTCCCTAATAGACATATATAGTCTGGATTATTTAGAGAAATTGATCATGAGAGGATCTTGAGTGTAGTTTTATCTCATAAACTTTCAATATGCTACCATACTATTTAGTTCAATATAACAAAATTCCATTCATCTTTTTGTCAAGTCCCCTCTGTTACATGGCCATTCACTTTATCAAGTTTTTTCATTTATAATAGTTATAAGATCAGCTGAGTGTTTCACAGTCAAGGGTGGTATTTCCTCTCTTGGGATATTTCTAACAATTAGAGGAAATCATTCTCTTTACAATGACTGAGAGACATTACTAGTAATTATTGGGCAGGGCCAAGATTACTAATCATCATGCCATGCAAGACAGTCTTGCCCAATGAGGAATAAATAGAGCCACCTAACACACTAATTATTATTCCATTGAGATATACGAGCCATTAAGTATGTGAATTTATGTTCATTACGCTAAATAACTTTGAACCGTCTTCCATTTATAATTGTTCTGTTGGTAGGTTTCCAAAGTGGTTTGTCTTTTAAATAGACATTCTTTTCTGTACTGAGGCAAAGACTGGTAACTGAAGTAAAGATGTAAATATTCTTCCTAGTAACAGAATCATTTCTCTGAGGTTGTATTTAGGGACAACTATATTTAGGTCACAGGAAGGGGAAAAAAATGTGAGACCTCTCACTCATTATCTTTTTTTTTAATAGGGCAAACTCTAATTCACAGTGATTCCATGCACATTGGATCAAAATGTTGCCTGTTCCTGTACCACCTTCATAATTATGATATGCTCAATGTTTTAGACACAATGGATGGATTATGAATGCCTTCCTGGTTGAGGGTGGGGAGGGTAGTATGTCTTCCAGCAGGAAGATACTCTGTAGTGATCCAAAAGTTTACTTTGACTAAGTTTTGTAAGTGAAACATAGGCCTTTTTTCCTATTCTTAGTCTGAAAGTTCCACTGAAATCAAGGCACCATTAGTGACCCTGCTGCTGTTTGAAATCTTGGTGGTGTAGATTTCAGCATCACAGCAACATGCAAGTAATCACAGTGTAACAAGTTCATTTTATGGTGGCAAATATTCATTTTCAGTGGCAAATATTAATTTTTATTATATTTTAAAGCCCTTTTCAAATTGAGGTAATTTCCAATTTTAGAATTCATTCCCTGATTCAGTTCAAAAAGAAGAAGAGCTTTGCAAGGAAGCACAGAGATGAGAGAGAACCAAAATGAAGGAGTGTGAATGAAGCCAGGAATCTGAGGTAGGGTTCCCCAATGTTTCAAGGCAAAGGAAGAGGATAGGAGAGAAAAGCATAGATCTAAAAGAAAAAGAAAGATTGAAGCTGGAATTGTAGCTTAGCCTCCTCTTAGGCAGTTGCAGATTAGGGGAGTGGAAGCGAGAGACCAGAAAAGCTGGGTTCAGTCAAATGCTGGAATGGTTTTTATCCTTGAAGTGCCTTTCAGCACCACCTTTCCCATGTATCTTCTCACTGTGTTCAAAGCTCCATAGGAAGAACTGAAGGTTCGTGCAGTGCCTGGTGTAAAGAGATAAAGGACGCATCTCATTCATTACAGTTCCAATGAGGAAAAATTATTTTTTTCTAACCAAGATGTTAAAAAATGTAAATTGAAACAAGAGACATCAGTAAACAAAGAAAGAAAAAGTAGCCTTGCCCCTGTACCCGTGAAGCACCAAGACAAAGACTAAAGCATGTTTTCTAAAGCTCTCCAGCTTGACTAGTGTGAAAACAGGACACTGTGTCTACAAAATTGAAAATAAAAAAAAAAAACATCTTCTGAGAATATATTAAGGCTTATTCTGTTTCTGACTTTTATTTTGCACTGAAGCATTTGGTTGAAATTAATTTGACCTTCCATCTGTGAAATTATTGTTTTCCATGGGCTTGGTCATATGACTATTAAGTGGTGGTTTGAGTTTCACCATTTCCTTTATTACAGTTTAATATCAGTGCTTTATTATCTATATAGAAAGTAGGGCTGAGAACTGTAGCCACATTCATCACATTTTCATTGTGAGAAAAGCATTTAATGAGCTCCACATAAAATGCTACCTTGAGGAAATGTCACAATTAAAATAGCATAGCTGCTTTGAATACATATAATTTTCTGCCAAAATACAAAACCAGGTACGCTTTTAATATTACAGTTGAGGCAAGTATTACTATAGTTTGTTATCAACTCAAATGAAACTCATTGTCATTATGTCGGAATTGACTCTTTTTTTTTTTTCCCCAAACATTGACAGACTTTATTATGGAGGGGTTCCCACCCGGGACCCCCACCTCTTAAATAAAAAAGTGCATAGAAAAGAAGGGATTTAGAAACTTTTGTACAATATCTACTTTCTGGGCCCCCGGGGCAGGAAGGGGGCAATTGCTAGGTGGGCTGGAAGGGTGAAGGCAAAGTCCTTTTCACCTGTAGGCCCACATCCACCCTGAACATGTTGTGGGGGTGAACCCTTAGTTAAACTTCCAGAGGGATTCTGAGACGGTACATTGCACAGGAGGACACTGCCTAAATTTCTCCCATCGTTGCATTCAAACCACCAGAAAGGCATGACCTTTAAGTTAGCAACACAACTTCCTAGGTTCTAAGCTTTCATCTTCACCCCCAGCTCCATCATTGAATGTCTACCTATTCTTAACCACTAGTGCTACCTTCTTCTCACTGATGTAGTCAATCTGATTCCTGTTCAATCCATTAGATGAAATCCATGTGTAGAGTTACTTTTTTTGTTTCTTAAAAAAGGTATTTGATGCTATTAAATCATTGAATGTACAAAATGTAATCATTCACTCCAGCTTCATTTCTGTCACCACCTGTACTTTCTGACTACCATTCCTTCCCATTGTTTCCATCTTTTGCATTCTAGTCAACCAATAATTATTAATGCATCATTATTGCATGTTTGATCAATTACTTCAAAAATTGCTAGAGCTCCTCAATTTCCTCTTCTTTGGCTTTATTTGTAGCTACTGGGATTTGTAGTTATTCATACCTGCTTGGTATGGGTGCCCTCTGAGAGACTCTCTATCACATGCGCTGGGTCCCAGCTCCTCCCTTCTGGCCCCACGCTGAGCTTTTGTTCCAAGATTTTAAGGGAGACTTGACCCACAAACTTCTGGGATTTGTAGACATTAGAACATGCATGGTATGGGTGTTTGAGTAATAATAGGGTTAACTTGTCTTCCTTGTACGCATATAAATAGTACTCATTACTCACAACATTTTAGTTTAGGGTAGAACTTGAAACTGACTTTTTAAAATTATGAATGCAACAACATTCTCCCTCAGTTTTTCATTCCTGGTGTAGTAGATCACATGATACTACGATTCAAAGTGGCCTATATCAGTTCACTAATGTCTAAAATGTTTGATGTAGCTTCCCGATTAAAACAAGCTTAGAAGCAGGAGTGGCATTCCCTTCTGAAATGGCTTGCCTCTGGAAACTATGAACATGGAGGAAAGACCAAAGTTATACAAGTCTTTCGTTCATAGGATCACTATGAGTCGTCTACAATTCGATGGCACTTAACAACAACAACGACAACATAGAGAGAGCTATGCTGGCCTAGTGGATAGAAGGTTATGCTACCAAGCCCAAGGTGGGTGATTTTAATCTATGGCCCTCAGGTCTGGTTCTAATTGGTTTTGGTCAAACATTCTTCTAAGTGGTATATCACTGGTCTGTTCATTGCTGTTCAGAGGTACTCTTGGTTGCTGTGATGCTAAACACTGAGACAATGATGTGCCAAATGTGATAATGGTTACCTATGGTGGACAGTGTTTGGTGAAGCTTCCCACTTAAAACAGCTTGTAAGCAGGAGTGGAATCCACTTCCAAAACAACTTGCCTCTGGAAACTCTATGAGCATGGAGAAGCGACCAAAGTTATACAAGGGTTCAGGTCTTTTGTTCATAGGGTCGCTATGAGTCATCTATGACTCGACAGCAGTTAACAACAACAGTGTCTAAAATGTCAATCTTCATACACTCCATTTCATTTTTTACATCATCAAGCTTTCCTACGTTCATACTTCATACATTCTACATTCCAATAATTAATGCTTGTTTGCAGCTGTTTCCTTTCATATTTGAGTGACTTTCCATCTGGATTCTACCTCTACTACTATAGCTACTTACACTTCTCTGTTGTTCATAGGGTTTTCAAAGGCCTGTTATTTCTGTCTTTCTTCCTAGTCTGTCTTCATCTAGGAGTTCTGTTGAAGCCTGTCCATGATGGTCAACCCTTTTGGTGTTTGACACACTGATAGCATAGCTTTGAACATCACGACAACTCACAAAGTACACCAGTAGAGCAGACTGACAGACAATTGTTGGATTAATAAGAGCTAACCACCAACAGGCAAGCATATACACACCCAGCTCTAAAGCAATTAGTAGAAGAAGCTGTTGTCCAAAAGCAACAAGGGAACATTGTATGGTTTAAAATCAGGAAGGATATGTGCCAAGGTTGTATATTTTTCCCATATTTATTCAGTCTGTATGCTGAGCAAATAAGTCGTGAAGCCAAACTCCCTGAGGATGAATGTGGTATTAGGATAGAAGGCAAACTCATCAACAACCTACATTGTGCAGATGGCACAACATTGCTCTTTGGAAGTAGGAAGACCTGAAGTACTTGCTGCAGAAGACAAAAGACCACAGCTTTCAATATAGATTATGTCTCAACATCAAGAAAACAAAGATCCTTACCACTGAGTTAATAGGCAACATCATGAAAAATGGATAAAGAATTTAAACTGTTAATTATTTCTTGTTACTTGGATCCACAATCAATACCCTTGTACCAATACTCAGGAGATCAGGAGATACATTGCTTTGGGCAAGTCCACTGCCAGGGACTTCTCCCTTACACTGAAAAACAATAATGTCAATTTGAAGACTAAGGTGCATTTAATTTAAACAATGATCTTTTCAGTCACTTGCTATGCATCAGAGAGCTGGAAAATCAGTAAAAATGACAGAAAAAGAAGTGAAGTCTTTGCATTGTAGTAATGGAGAAGGGTACTGAATATCCCATGGACTGCTAAAAGACCAAACAGATATATCTTGGGAAAAGCGCACCCAGAGTGCTCCTTGGAAGGAAGATGGAAAAGTTTTATACAAAGTCTATATACTTTGAACATGCTGCTAGGAGAAGCTATCCCTTAGAAAGGGATATCGTGTTTGGAAAGATAGACGGTTGACAAAAGAAAGGTAGACTCCAATGAGATGGATTTACACAGCAGGCTCAAGTGTAGCTGAGATGGTGAGGATGGCACAGGACAGAATAGGATTCAAGTCTGTTGTTCAAAACGATCACTATGAGTTGTACACATCTTGATGACACCTAACAGCAATAGCAACAGTGCTATATGGTCAAACATCTTAAGGTATTCAATAAAAAGTAAAGAATGGATGAATATGGAAGCTAATTCTGTGGCTACATTTGCTTTCCTTACACGTTATTTGCATTCCATTTCCTGGCACTTCAAACTTTTAAGTTATAATCCATTACATCAAGGTGTCTTCTGGAGTTCACCTTCAAGATTTCTGGACCTCATTTTGAAGACGCATAATATGCTGTACATTTCCCCTACCTCTAAGCAAATAGAGAAAAGCAAAATAATTGATCCAGTTGAAAGGAGAGAATAAGAGAAATTCTGTCATTTCAGCAGCTGTCAGGTGGAACAGGAGTTTGTTCCATGGAAAAAAGGCACTATCCCAAACGTTTTACATTAGGAATCAGCACAGAGCATAGCAGCTAGATGAGGAGCTAGAGGTCGGGCAAGGCTTCCTCAGACTCTAATGCAAACCGGCAAAATAGGTCAGAGGCAGAGGCACACCAGCAGCTCACATGTAATCATTATGGGGAATTTATGAGTTATTTACTCAGCAAGCTTGAAAATATCAAAAGATGGATTTGGCTCTTATTAGCATGAAGCCTTTTAAAATGACACTCAGGAAACTCTTTTCTGCTCTTTTATTTGCAATTCATCTCTTGAGCAATTTTGTATCACATCTTGAAATTGCAGAACTATCTCAAAATTTTATCTTTTTCTATCAGGTAAATATTGATGTTTGGCCTTTCTTGCCAGCCTGAGTATTATGCAAAGATGCAAAGCTACTTTTCTATTTGGGATTATAAATGCTTAGTAATGAGAAACTCTGGGCTTCTGTGGCATTAGCCAAGGAGTTAGTCACAAATTTTGGAAGGTGTGGTCTAGATACTTACAAAGCAGCTTCACTGTTTTATAAGCTCTTCCTTGAGCTGTTGTTTTGCGTTGTCGAATCACTTGCGACTCATAGCCATCCTATGTAGAAGAACCCTTAAACCTGCTCTATCCTGTGCCAACTTCACTGTCTCTGATTCACCTATCCTCATAAACCCAGTCACTGAATCTATCCATTTCATTGCTGGTCTTCTTTTTCTCTGTCCCTCCACCCTTCAAAGCATGATGTCCCTCTCCAAGGACTAGTCCCTCCTTGAAACATGTCCAAGGTCAGATGAAGCCCCAGAATCCTTGCCTCCAAGGAGCAGACTGGCTTCACCGTCTCTAGGATGAATCTGTTTGTTCTCCTGGCAGTCCATGGCATATTCAGTACTCTTCTCCAGCACCACAGCTCAAAGGCATCCCAAGGCTAAAACATGGTGATGTAGCATTAAAGCTGGAAGTAGTATCACATTGCTGAAGAGCCAGCTCATCTCATGTGACAGATTCTCAGACTTCCTCATAGGTGAGGCACACTGAACACGCTCAGGTTCTACTGCAAAGGTATGCTGTGAAACTCTTTACAGCAGAGTCCTCTAGGACTAAAACCTAGTTAGCTCTGAGGTTGCAATCTTTTTTGGAGGCTCAAGTAAAGCCAGATCTTTGGTTTACTATCGCTCCTCTCAGCTATGTCAGGTAACAGAAGCTATGTGGAAAGACTTTCTTCAGGAATTAGCTGGGAGTTGGCAGAATTAATGTATTCTGTAGAAAGAAGGAGTAGGGCAACATTTCTGGGAAGTGAACAAACACAGAAAGGAGAAGACAGGAAAATGAAGCTGCAGAAAAATATCTCAACACTGGGAAGAAGAAAAAGACTGAAATGTTGTTTTTAAAGTAATCATTTTTGGGGAAAATTAAAAAGTAATCATTTGGAATAACTTTGAATGAGTTGTTTGTTGTTGTTATTGTTGTTGTTACGTGCCACAGAGTCACCTGAAAATCATAGCAACTCTATTTACAATAGCCTGTTCTGTGTCAATCTTATTGTATCTGATATACCTATCTTCATTACCCCAGTCACTGAATCAATCTATCTCATAGAAAGTCTTCCTCTGTACTGTCCCTCCACCCTCCCAATCATGATGTCCCTCTCCAAGGACTGGTTCTGCCTTGCAACATGTCCAAAGTATGTCAGATGAAGCTTCAGAATCCTTGTCTCCAAGAAGAAGCCTAGCTTCACTCTCTCCAGGACAAACTTGTTTGTTCTCCTTGCAGTACATGGTATATTCAATAATCTTCTCCAGCATCACAGCTGAAAGGCATCAAGTTTCTTTCTATCATCCCTAGTCATTGTCCAGCTTTCCGATATATAGCAAGTAAACGCAAATATCATGGCCTGCTTCAGGCGTACATTAGTCTCCAGATTGACATCGTTGCTCTTCAGTACTTTGGAGAGGTTTCTGACAGCAGACTTGCCCAGTGTAATTTGTCTTTTAATTTCCAGGCTGCTGGTATCAATAGTGTTGGCTGTAGAGCCAAGCAAACTGAAGCTGTTGACAATATCAGTCTCTTTACCATCTGTCTTGATGCTACCAATAGTCCCAGTGGTGAGAATCTTTTTTTTCTTTATGTTGAGCTTCAATCCATATTGAAGGCTGCAGTCCTTGACCTTCTGCAGCAAGCACTTCAAGTCCTCCTCAGTTTCAGCAAGCAGGGTTGTGTCATCTGCATAACATAGATTGCTGATGAGTCCTACTCCAATCCTGATGCTACATTTCTCCTCATAGAGCCCACTCTCCCAGATAATCTGTTCTGCACATAGATTGAAAAGGTATGGAGATAGGACACATCCTTGGCACACACTGTTCCCAGTTTTGAACCATGTAGTGTTTTCTTGCTGTGTTCTGATGAACACCTCCTAATCTAAGTATACGTTTTGCATAAGCATTCAAGTGTTCTGGGATGTGCAAATAATAGTTGGAGAAGCTTAATATCAGTTGTGAAAAGTAGGCTAGGTACTTATTGTGAAACAAACCACCAACTTTTCATATGCAAGTGCAAGCTAAAGTTGAAGAAAATTAAATCAAATCCCAGAAACCAAAATTTGACCTCAAGTCTATCCCACTCAAATTTCAAAACCATCTCAGGAACAGGTTTGAAGCCTTGGCACTAATGAGCAAAGGCCAGATGAGCTGTGGGAGGATACCAAGAATATCATCCAGGAAGAATGTCAAAGGTCATTGCAAAGACAGAAGAGGAAGAAAAGACCAAGATGGATGTCAGAAGATTCAATGTATGTTGCACTAGAGAGCCAAGAAGCCAAAGCAAAAGGGAAGAAATGAAGATATTAAAGAGTTGAAAAGAAGATTCCAAAGGGCAGTGTGGAAAGACAAAGTATTTGAATGAGTAGTAGCCAGGAAAATTTGGAATTCCAGTGTGATTTTAGATCAATTTAATGCTGGGCAGATCAGCTAACTTCTGTTATGCTTTGTAACAATAATATTTATAAAGTACTGTACAGTTCATAGAAAGCATTTCTCTTTATGCTTTTATCTTGTAATAATCATGATGATACACAAAGGTATTTGATTGTGTGGATCACAACAAACTGTGGCTGACTCTGAGAAGAATGGAAATCCCAGAACACTTGATTGTGCTAATGTGAAACCTATACTTGGACCAGGAGGCAGTCATCAAAACAGAGCAAGGAAACACTGCATGGTTCAAAATTGGGAAGGGTGTACACCAGGGATGTGTCCTATCTCCATTCCTTTCAATCTATATGCAGAACAGATTATCCGGGAGGCACTTCAAGTCCTCCTCAGTTTCAGCAAGCAGGGTTGTGTCATCTGCATAACATAGATTGCTGAGGAGAAATGTGGCATCAGGATTGGAAGAAGATTCATCAACAATCTGCATTATGATGATGAAACAACCCTGCTTGCTGAAACTTAGGAGGACCTGAAGTGCTTGCTGTAGAAGGTCAACGCCTTCAATATGGATTGAGGCTTAATATCAAGAAAACAAAGATTCTCACCACTGGGCCAATTGGCAGCATCATGATGGATGGTGAAGAGATTGAGACTGTTAACAGTTTTAGTTTGGTTGGCTCCACAGTCAACACTGTTGGCACAAGCAGCCAGGAAATTAAAAAACATATTGCAATGGGAAAGTCTGTTGTTAAAGACCTTTCCAAAGTACTGAAGAGCAATGATGTTGCTCTGGAGACTGTGCGCCTGATACAGTCAATGGTTTTTGCACTCACTTGCTAGCATCAGAGAGCTTGACAATGACTAGGGATGACAGAAAGAGAATTGATGCCTTTAAGCTGTGGTCTTGGAGAAGAGTATTGAATATACCGTGGACTGCCAAGAAAATGAACATGTTTGTCCTAGAGAGGGTTAAACCAGACTGCTCCTTGGAGGCAAGGATTATGAAGCTTCATCTGATATACTTTAGACATGTTGCAAAGAGGGAATAATCCTTGGAGAAGGACTTCATGCTTGGGATGGTGGAGGGAAAGCTCAGGAGAGGAAAACCCTCTATGAGGTGCATTGATTCAGTGACTGGGGTAATGGGGGAAGGTGTGTTGGAGGCAGTGAGATTGACACAGGATAGAGCAGGGTTTAGGGCTATTGTACACAGGGTCGCTATGAGTTGCAGGCGATTCGACAGCACATAACAACAATAATCATGATAATGTTATGAAGTGAGGAAGAGGAGAATGAAAAGTGTGAGGAGGAAGAAGAGAAGGAGAATTCAGCTGTTAGGATATGTCAGGTTTTTAAGTGGTTTACAAAAATTGTTGTTTGTTATTGTTGTGTGCCATCAAGTCATCTGCTACTCATAGGGACCCTGTGTTCAATGGTCTTAAAACCTGCTCTATCTTATGCCAATCTCACTGTCTTTGACACATCTATCCTTATTACCCCAGTTTTGGAGTCAATCCATCTCATCGAAGGTCTCCCTTTCCTGCACTGTCACTCTACCCTCCCAAGCATGACGTCCCTCTCCAAGGACTGTTCCTGCCTTCCAAAATGTCCGAAGTATGTCAGATGAAGCTGCCACCAAGGAGAAGCCCAATTTCACTCTCTCCAGGTCAAACCTGTTTGTCCTCTTAGCAGTATGTTCACTTAATCTTTCAACAATGTTATGCAATAGCTAATATTAGTAAACCTATCTTATAGAAGAGACAATAGAAGTTACATATGCAATGTGACTCCTGCAAGTAAATTTAAAAGTTAAATTCAAATAAAGTCAATCTGGTTACAGAGCCCCAAACCAAATGCAACATTATTGCTATTTTCACAAGATAATAATGAAAAGTTGATAATGCCAGAGAATCACTACCAAATGAATTCTGCAATGATTAAATCACACTTTCCCAGAGTCCAAATTCTTTTTCTCTTATAAATAAGGCCTTGTTGAGAACTACAGAAACTCATATCAGTGAGAGGACACAGCAAGAATAATCAAGTAATGCAAGCATCTTCCCAAACTTCATACTACCTAGGGCATTGAAGAAAGTCCCAGGTTGAAATAAAGAGGCCAATATTGCTATTATTATTATTATTATTATATTTGAGAAAACAGAAGCTTCCTTTAAAATATTTACATAAAAAAAGGAAAAAAAAACCCAAGTAGATAATTATAGTGTAGCTGATCCTTATTGATGGTAAAACCCAGTGCAATGTTCCAAGAATGTCAGTTGAACTTACTTGAACTCAGAATCTGCTTCTTCTTAAAATGACTGGACATTGAAACTGCCATTGAAACTTTTTCAAGATCCTTTGGGTCTCTTTTGTTCGTCACACCTGTTAGGAGTGTGATTCCCTACTCCTGTGTGGCCATGTGACTTATTTTCACTAGTGTGATAGAAGTGGAAAGGATGTTTGTCATTCCTAAGCACATATTTTAAAGGACAATAAATGATTTTACATCCCTCTCTTTTCTATATTATGAAGATCAATAATGTTTCATGGGCACATCAGTCAAAGACTCTGCATAAAGAAAGGTGGAACAATAATTCCTGCTGACTTACTGTTAATCAGAATTCAGCATAAGAACCAGAAACCATTCCATTATATATTATCTTACCAGAAACATTATCAATAAAATGCATTAGTTGTCACAAAATCATTGGAAAGCTTGAAGAAGTTTTTGGTCTAATTGAAAACTATGTGTAGACCAAATACAGTTCACTACCTTTCTTTATAAAATTTTATTGAAACATGACAATGTTCATTCTTTGATGTGCTGTTGTTGTTAAGTACAATCCAGTGTGAATTGACACAGAGCTGACCCTCCAACAGGAATCAGGGGCAGTAAATCACACAGAAGATTACCCATCTTTGTCCCATGGAGCAACTAGTGGATTCAAACAGTATACTTATGAGTTGGCAGCACAACTCTTTACTACTAAGTCATTGGCATTCCCTCCTATGTATTGTTGTTGTTATTGTGTGCCATAGAGTCAGAACCCTCCAGCAGGTTTTCAGATTCAATTACTCCCATGGGAGGAGATTGTCCAGTCTTTTCCCATGGAGTAGCTGGTGGATTCCAACAACATGCCTTTGGAATTGCAGCACAGCCTCTTATCACTAGGCCACCAGAGCTCTTTATGTATTGTTGCTATTAGGTGCCATCGAGAATGACTCATAGTGACCCTATGAACAGCCAATATGAGCCCTGCCCTATCTTTTGTCATTCTCAAAATCTCTTACACATCAGAGCCCATTGTTGATGTCACTGTGTCAATCTATCTCACTGCAGTTTTCCTTTCCTTCTCTGACCCTCAAAACATGATGTCTCTTTCCAAGGAATGGCCTTACCTAGTTACATGGTCAATGTATGACAGATGAAGCTTAACCATTTTTACCTCCAAGGAGCATTCTGGCTGCACTTTTCCCAAGACATATCTGTTTGTTCTTTTGGTAATCTGTGGTATATCGAGCACAACTCAAAATCACCAATTCTTCTGTCATCCTTATATTTATCCAATGTTCAGCTTTCTGATGCATAGCAGGTGATTGAGAAGACAATGGCCTGAATCAGGTGCACTTTAGTCTTAAAACTGATATCATCGCTCTTCAGCATTTTGGAGAGTCCCTGACAGCAAATTTACCCAATGAAATAAGTCTCCTGATTTACTGTTGTTGAACCAAACAAGATAAAACCATTGACAGCTTCAATCCTTTCTTGATCTATTATAATGTTGACTATTGGTCCTGTGGTGAAGACATTTGTTTTCTTGAAGTTGAGATGTAATTCATACTGAAGGCTGTAGTGCTTGATCTTCTGCAGCAAGCATTTCATATCCTCACCTTCAGCAAGCAAAATTGTGTCATCTTTATAACACAGATTGTTGATGAGTCTTCCTCCAATTTTGATGCCACATTCCTCTTCAAAAATCTGGTTTCAAGGATTTGCTCAGCATACAGATTAAATGAATTACCTGTGGCTGTTTTCAAGCTATGGTAGAGTTTTGTATTTTTAACAGAGACTGTATGTCTTACAAAGCCAAAAATATTTACTGTTTTCTCTATATTGTGAGGGGAAAAAATACTACACCAGGTTTAGGATAAGTTTCCTGGAATGAATCTCAACTAAATTCAAAGCCAACAAACTGAAGAAGCTGCTATCTCTGAACACAGAGGAAGATGGCAAAGAGACAGTGGAATTTTGCTGCATAAAAACAAAATATTTTCATGGGACTGTTGACAGCAACAATCTGCTGATCCGTGGAAACACAGTCAGGATCTGCCTCACTTCTTCCTTCCACATTTTGTGCATCAACCAAAAGGGAAGAACACATAACATTTCTCAAGATAGAATACATGAAAAAAAAAAATTAAGCCTCAAGTTGATATGGTGAAAAATTCTATGGACCAAACTTTGAGTGATGCAGGAAGCATCAAAAGAGGATGGAGAGAATACAGAGTCACTGTCTCAAAAAGACATGGTTGACCTCCAATCCTTTCAAGATACAGTATAAAATCATGGACTGATGGTATTGAAAGAAGAAATTCAGACTATACTGAGGCGTGTCAAAATAATAAAGCTGTAGGAATGCATGGAATCCCAGTAGAAATGCTTAATAAGCAAACGCAGTACTTGCCAAGAAATTTAGAAAATTGTCACCTGGCCAATTGACTGGAAAACATCCATATTTATGCCCACTTTAAAGGAAAGTGATTCGATAGAATGTGGGAATTATCAAATATGTTTTCCCAATCTGTGACTTCCCTTGTTACCCTGTTGGAAAAGCTTTTGGATGTGCATAGGGATTTGATTCTTAGAATGTCCCATTAATCTATTTATCCTTTCCTATTTGTAGGGTTTTCAGGATGCTTGAAAAACTGTTCAAGTTCTAGATAAGGGCTTCTAGAGTTCTTCCAAGCTTTTCTCTAATGAAGTTTATAGTCCTTGGTTTTAGATATGTCAGATAAGGGACTTACATCTAGAATTTATGAAGTACTCAGCACCACAAGATAATGATAAACAACCTAATTGAAAAATGGGCACAGGATATGAACTTCACTAAAGAAGACATTCAGATGACCAACAAACACATGAAGAAATGTTCAAAATCCCTAGCTTTAAGAGAGATGCAAATCAAAACAATTATGAGATATCATCTCACCCCAGTAAGAATAGCAAAATTTAACAGTACAGCAAACAACAAATGCAGGTGAGGTTGTGGAGAGACTGGAACCTTTATTCACTGTTGGTGGGAGTGTAAAATGGTGCGACTAGTATGGAAGGCAGTATGGTGCTTTCTTAAAAAGCTGTAAATAGAAAATACCATTTGACCAAGCAATTCCACTAATGGAAATACACCCTAAAGAAACCGTAACTGCCACCCAAGTACATATATGTACACCTATGTGTATTGTGGCTTTGTTCACAATAGCAAAGAGTTGGAAACAACCTAACTGCCCGTCAACAAATGAATGGATAGAGAAGCTGTGATACACTCACACAATGGAATACTATGCTGTACTGAAAACAAAGAACTCAAGAATTATTATACAAAATGGGTGACCCTGGAGGACATTATGCTGAGTGAAATATCTCAGTCACAAAAAGGCAAATATGGCATAATGCCATTGTTATAAAATAGGACTGACATAGGGGCTGGGGAGAAACTAAGAAAAGAGGGGATAAATAACCCACACGGCATTGAAACAGATGAGTGAGAAAACTGTATAAAAGGAATATATGATTAGTATTATTGGCATAATAAGAGTCCAGAATAAGAGCTGCATAGTAAAGTGGTCTAGGGAGAGGGAAACTGTATAACAATGAAAGAACGTTTTTCCCAAAGAAAAAGGCATCTGGGGGCGGGGAGCAGGGTGGAAAATGTGCAACAATGAATGATTAGAAACTCAAGTTCTTTATAAACTTTCATTAAAATCTCAAATTAAAAATTATAATTAGGGGGAAATATGGGAATTATAAAACTATGTCATTAATGTTATACAGAAGCATAATCTTGATTAAAATCATTCACAAATGGCTGGAGCAGTGTATCAACAGAGAAATTCTCGGAATTCAAGCTGGATTCAGAAAGGTACATGGGTACCATTACTAAAAGGTGGTTCAATTTGATAGGTGGGGAGTGTTGAGGGGAATTGAAAGAATTTGTTCAAATTTGTATTCAAGTTTTTAAAATAAACTAGCAGAAAAAAAATAAATAAAGGGTGGATCTTGGCTGAAAGCACAGAATATCATGCATGTTAACCTGTGTTTTATTGGCTATACAAAAGAATTCAACTGTATTGACCATGGAAAATTATAGACAACATTGCAAAGAATGGGAATTCTTTGTGTGTTCAAACAAAACACATGATTCTGTTCATGTAGAATCTGTACATAAACAGAAAAGAAGCCTTTGTACAGAACAAGGGGATTCTGGAGGGCTTTAAATCAGGAAAGGAATGTCTTTTTGCCATCTCTGTTTAAACTGTAACCTGAGTAAATAACCCAAGAAGGTGGCCTATATAGAGAAGACAACAAAAACTTGACCTCTTAAAAATGCTAAAAAGATGTCACACTGGAGGTAAGCAAGGAAATCTGTCTGACTGAAGATATGTTTTCAGTCAGTTCACATGCATGTAAAAGTTGAATAGAAAAAGACTGATTAGATAACTTGAATTGTGGCAACAGCAAAGAACACTGAATATACCCAAGACTACCAAATGAACAAATGAATCTGTCCTGGAGTAAGTGTAGCCAGGACGTTCCTCAGAAACCAGGATGGTGAGACTTCATTGCACATACTTTGGGCATACTATCAGGAGAGGAGCTCCTCAGAGGAGGACGTTCTATTTGGTAAAGCAGACGATTAACAAACCAATTTCAAAGGAAGACTTTCAACATGATCTCTTGACACAGTGGCTACAACAATGGGCTTAAGCACAGCAGTGCTTATGAAGCTGGCACTGACCAGGCTGGATCTCACTCGAATGCATAGGGTCTTTAGGAATCAAAACAAATGTGATAGAAGCTCACAGCAAAAATGATGTGGGTGTTATTGGGTCAGTTTCTTCTCAGATATAAACAAGCATACAAAAGAAGCATAATGGGAAAAGAGAGGTGTCAAGCCACATGAATATTACTAAAAAGCAGAATCTCAAAAGAGATAAGAACTTTCCTCTAGAGTAAAAAAAAAACAAAAAAAACACAACAACCAAAAAAACAACCCCTTTCTCCAGAGCTGTTGTTACTGAGTACCATCCAGAGTATTGTTGTTGAGTACCATCAAGCCAGGATTGACCCATAGCTGACCCTCCAGTGGATTTTCAGAGACAATTAATTGCATGGGAGGAGATTGCCTGTCTATCTCCATGGCTAGCACTCTAAATTTATATTTCTAGTTTCCTAAATTTGTTGTTGTTTTTGTTGTTGATTGCCGTTGAGTCAAGATCGACTCATAGTGACTCTGTGAACAAAACACCTAATGCCTTTTCATAGGTATCGCTGTTTCTCCATGTTCATAGAGTTTCCAGAAGCATGTGGTTTAGGAAGTGGATGCCACTCCTGCTACCAAACCTGTCTTACAACTGGAAGCTCCACCAAACACTGTCCACAATGGGAAACCATTCTGGTATTTGATAACCCCACCACACAAGGTTCAGCATCATAGCAAATCCAGGTTACCTCATACAGCATATTGACAAAGAGTAATGTACAAAGTGGAAGGGTGTTCCTCCAGGTAAAGCAGCACTAGTCTCATTTAGCAGGAGTTAAGTATTGTTAAGTCAAATATGACTCAGAATAAGGTTTGCACAAAAGATCTGAACTTTTTTCTATGAATAACATTGTTTCTGTACATTTCTAAGAAAGTTGGTAGAGTTTCCAGAGGCACCTAATTTAGGAAGTGGATGCCACCCCTGCTTCCTAACATGAATCAACCCTGAAGCTCATCCAATCATTGTACATAATGGGTAACCATTATGGTATTTGACACAACTATGGGATAGTGTTCAGCATCACAGCAACTCCAAGCTGTTCAGAAAAGCAAATGTACAAATCATTGCTGAGTCTTTTAAAGAATATTCTAAAATTAATAAATTTGGCCCCAGGCCACAGGCCAACCCAAAGACCCATCTCTTCATCTATGATTTTAAACCCACACCTTTGAGCAGTGCTCCACCTTCCCTTAGTCTAAGGCTCAAGGGCCACCCACATTTTGAGAGAATAAATTTGTTTGTTGTATTTCTGTAAAAGCAGCACTAGAAAACTAAGACATATAGTTATCACAGTATACTTACTCTCATGCCATAACAATTCATACTAAATAGAATAACTCTTAAACAGTAAAATTCCATTCATCCTCATCTTCTACTCTACTAATTTCCTATATGTTAACTTATGTGTGTGGTATAAAAGCCATGGAAAAGATGCTATTGTTTTTAGTTTTCAACACTCAGTTGTTATTTTAACTTTCTTTTTTTTTTTTTTGGTTTTTCAATTTTGGCTTTTTATTTACTCTTTTTTTTTTTAAATTTAGGTTGTTGATTTTTCTCCAATCAAGAAATTACAAGAAAAAATAAAACATAAAATAAAGATTATATTTATGTACTTAGTTGCTATTTCCTAAGCTCTTTATTCTTTCTAAAAATCTGTGTTTCTGTCTGCTCTCATTTCCCTTTAGCTTGAACAACCTCCCATACTGTTTCTTCTAGTACAATTCTGCTACCATCAAATTTTGCCAACATTTCTTTATCGGAAAATAAATATTATTATGTATTATTTTTGAAAGATGATTGCAGTGAATACATTTCAAAAGTATTATTCCAATTAGCCTCCTATATATAATAATTTTTCATATGGCTGTTTCATAGATTGTCTCTGTGTCTGTGGTTACTGGTAGTTTGTCTGCAATATTCATCATTCCAGTTTTCTTGGAGTTAACTGATTTTCTTACATCTGTAAGTTAGTAGTATTTGTTTTACCAAAATTGGGAAAAATTTAGGCACTCTTTTTTCTCTATCTTTCTCTTTATCTCCTCGCTCTCCTTTCCCTTCTAATTACAATTACACGCATATTATACTTACTAATCTTAGTCTCTATCTCTCTGACACTTTGTTTCTTTATATTTTCTAATGTTTTTCCTTGCCTTTCTTAGTGCTGTATTGTACAGTGGCCTCCTTTAAGCTCTTATTTTAAAATATTTGTACATACACATCATTTTTAACAAGAAATCCTAATACTTAGACATATCCTAGCTTTCACAGTGATATTGAAAGGAGACTTCTAAGTAAAGTACTAAGAAATATTTATAGCTGCTTTTTGAAGAAGAAAATTATCTCTGCCAACAGTCAACTAAATTAAGGATAAACATGCAAATTTTGACTAATAATGGAAACCCTCATTATCATGGATTTGGAGAATGCTTTATATAGAAAATTGAAAGACATTTCCATTATTATTATTATTATTATTATTATTATTACATTTTAATGAAAAATTACAGAGACTTTGAATTTCCATTCATTCATTGTTGCACTTTTCTCCCTTCCCACTCCTCCCCTCCCAGTATACTCTTCTCTTTGAAAAATAAAAGAAAAATTCTTTCATTGTTATACAATTCCTCCCTCCAGGTCCCATTCAGCCTTCGTTCTGGACTCCAGTAATGACAATAATACCTAATCACATATCCCTTAAACAGTTTTCTCCCTCATCTGTTTCAATACAGTATACATAATTCATCCCATCATTCTCAGTCTCCTGCCAACCCAGCTATCAGTCCTGTTTTACAATAGTGGCACTATGCAGTATTTGTCCTTTTGTGACTGAGATATATCGTCTCATTCCAGTAAGAATAGCAAAATTTAACAGAACAGCAAACAAAAAATACTGGCAAGATTGTGGAGAAACTGACCCTTATTAACTGTTGGTGGGAGTGTAAAATGGTTCAACCACTGTGGAAGACGGTATAGGGCTCTCTCAAAAATTTGCAAATAGAAATACCGTTTGATCCAGCAATTCCACAACTGGGAATATACCCCAAAGAAACCATAATGGCTACCCAAGCAAATATATGCGTACCCATGGTTATTAAGGCTTTGTTCACAATAGCAAAAAGTTGGAAACAACCTAAGTGCCCATCAACAAATGAATGGATAGAGAAACTCTGGTATATTCACACAATGGAATACTATGCTGCATTGAAAAACAAGGAACTCATGAAATATTATTCAAAATGGGTGAGCCTGGAGGACATTATGTTGAAAGACATTTCTGTACTATTTTGGATATTCTGTCCAAAACAAGGTCAATTTTTTTCTAACACCACATTCAAGGATAATTTACTAATTTTGCCAGGATTTGTGACAAGCAAACATTAACTTGTAGTTTATTAGCAGGAGTGGCATCAACTTCCTAAATAACATGCCTCCGGAAACTCTATGAACTTTGATAAATGACAATGGTTGTAGAGGGGCTTCAGGCCTTTTGTTCATAGGGTCACTATGGGTCATACTCAACTCAAAGGCAATCAAACAGCAACCTAATTATAGTTACCAAAAAATATAAAAATATTTCTAGTGGGTACAATCTGATAAATAAAACAACTAACAGTCATTACAAAGAAAAATATTTACTCTCTACACTTAATCCCTTCTTTCAATTCTTCAAAATGGCTTTTTATAAAAGGATTTTCATCGTTCCTTGTTATTTTGTGCTCAATACGTCCTTTCTCACTCTCTTTTCACTTAACTCTCAGTTACAATGTCTAAATAAAGTGTTTAATAAGAGCAAGGTTCCAGTGCTTCTGATATGTTACAGAATAAGTACATGTTCAAAATGGGAAGAACGCTCCTCTGAACATTTATTTATCAACAAGGCCCTAAAGGCATCATTTTGGATTTTTCCTGCTTTAAAAGAAGAGTTGATTTGTTGCTAAAATCACAAGAGAGGATTACAGAGATTTGGAATATCCAAAGGATTAGCAAACGGAGCAGCAAGCATCTCTGAAGTGAGCATGGGAATCAGACTGTTAATACTTTGCTGAAAGATGATTGAGAATCCAAAGTCCGTAAGTGTTAGAGGAAGTGAGAGGAGAGTGAGGCTAAGAAAGAGGGTTTCAGAACTATAATCCACTATGGAATAAATAGTAGATATGAAAGACATAGCTCTTGATCTAATATCTTCAGAAGTCATTAAAGGAGACAAGGCAATACACATATACAAAAAAAAAAAAAGAGACAAAGAAAGCTAAGTACAAAATAAGATAAGAAAAATACCTTCAAACTGGAAAAAAAGACATTTTAATTCTAGGATCTGCTAGTAGTAATAAAGTAATCAATATTTTAGCTTCTTTTTCAAAATATGAGTAATATATTTTATGATAGAAATAATGCATATATAAAGAAGATAAAAATAAACTGTAAAGTAATGCATCAACAAACATAAGTTTGTTGTTGTTCTTGTTATGTGCCGTCGAGTCACTTGCAACTCATAGCGACCCTATGGACAACAGCCCTAAACTCCGCTCTGTCCTGTGCCAATCACACCGTCTCCGATACAGCCATCCTAATTGCCCCAGTCACTGAATCAATCCACCTCATAGAGGGCCTTCCTCTCCTGCACTGTCCCTCCACCCTCCCAAGCACGATGTCCCTCTCCAAGGACTGGTCCCTCCTTACAACATGTCCATAGTATGTCAGATGAAGCTTCAGAATCATTGCCTCCAAGGAGCCACCCAATTTTACCCTTTCCAGGATGAATCTGTTTGTTTCCCTAGCAGTGCATGGTACACTCAATACTCTTCTCCAACACCACAGCTCAAAGGCATCAATTCTACTTCTATCCTCCTTAGTCATTGTCCAGCTCTCTGATGCATAACAAGTGATTGCAATAAGTTTACACCATTGAAATCAATTAACAAGTATTCATTGCATCTCTATTATGTTGTTACTACATACTAACATCTGTAGGAAAGGCATAGAAACAGAAGACACAGTCTTTGCCCTCAAGACCTTACACTCTCAAGGGGAGACCCAGAACAGTGAAGCACATTGTGCAGAGAAATCCAAGAGACATAAGAACACAATATTTAGTCACTATCTAGTTTTCTCAAAATTTGTTAATAAAAAAATTATTAAGGAATCTACTTGGTACAATAGTTAACTGCCAACCAAAAAGTTAACTCTCCCAACAACTCCTTGGGCAAAACACCTGGCAATTTGGCTTTGAAAAGTATGTTGTTGTTGTTGTTCTTATGTGCCATCAAGTCGCTTGCGACTCATAGCAACCCTATGTACAACAGCCCTAAACTCTGCCCTGTCCTTGTGCCAATCGCACCGTCTCCGACACACCCACCCCGATTACCACAGTCACTGAATCAATCCACCTCATAGAGTGCCTTCCTCTCCTGCACTGTCCCTCCACCCTCCGAAGCACGATGTCCCTCTCCAAGGACTGGTCCCTCCTTACAACATGTCCATAGTATGTCAGATGAAGCCTCAGAATCCTTTCCTCCAAGGAGTGATCTGGTTTAACCCTCTCCAGGATGAACCTGTTGTATTCTTAGCAGTCCATGGTACCCTCAATACTCTTCTCCAATTCTCCTTCTATCCTCAATAGTCATTGTCCAACTCTTGGACACATAACAAGTGATTGCAAAGACCATGGCCCGTATCTAATGCACGTCAATCTCCAGAGTGACATCATTGTTCTTCAATACTTTGGAGAGGTCCCTAACAGCAGACTTTCCCATGCCAATATGTCTTTTAATTTCCTGGCTGCTGGTGCCAAGAGTGTTGTTTGTGGAGCCAAGCGAACTAAAACTGTGAACAATCTCAATCTCTTCACCATCCATCCTGATGCTGCTAATTGGTCCAGTGGTGAGAATCTTTGTCTTCTTGATATTGAGCCTCAATCTATATTGAAGGCTGCAGTCCCTTACCCTATGCAGTAATTGCTTCAGGTCCTCCTCAGTTTCAGTAAGCATAGCCAAGAAAATCCTAAAGACAATTTTATTTTGTCACAACACGAAGGCACCTAACAACAAGTGTTTATTGTTGTTGTTATGTGCCGTCGAGTCATTTGTGATTCATAGCAACC
>NW_006399915.1:4149681-4160588 GCF_000299155.1 Elephantulus edwardii
CACTCTCCTTCTGTACTCCCTAGTCATTGTCCAACATAAGCAGTTACAAAGAAATTGATTATGGCATTTTACAGAGCTATATCTAATGGATATAGATCAATATTGACCATTCCCAAGTTAATTGAGTATATTTCCTCCTTTGATTCATCCCCCTTCTCTTGGTTCACCAGTCTCACTGATTAGTCATTTTCAACTTTCTTTGTCAGTTCTTCCTCTTATTCTTAGGTTTCTAAAATAGAAGACTCAGCACTCTTTTATTATGTCTATGTTTGGTCTCAATGGAGCTCTGGTAGTGCAACAGCTACACTTTAAGGCGCTAACCAAAATCTGATAGTTTGAACCTGCCAACAGTTTCATGGGAGAAAAGACCTGGTGATCTGCTCTCGTAAATGTATGGCCTAGAAAACTCTATGGAGTAGTTCTAATTAGTCCTATAAGGGTTGCTCCAGCCAACTCCATGACACACAGCATGTTTGATATCTGTGTAGTCCTATTTAGCCTCATATTTTTTAGTACTGTCTTTAAGTCAGCTTCACCCAGATTTAATTGACATCTTTACCTCAGAACTTTCTCCATAACCTAGATTTGCATACACAGATGTCTACTAATATTTTTTTCCTTTGATCTTGTTATTATGTACTATCGAGTCACCTGCAACTCATAGTGACCCTGTGTACAACATCTGTCCTTCCTGAGCCAGTCTCACTGTCTTCGACACACTGTGTCTATCCATCTTGCCCGAGGTTTTCCTCTCCTGCACAGTACCTCCACCCTTTCAAACATGATGTCCTTTTACAAGGACTGGTCCCTCATAGCCACATGCCCAAAGTATATGAGACAGAGCTTCAAAATCCTTGCCTACAAAGAGCATCCTGGTTTCACCCTGTCCAGAACAGACCTGTTTTTTTCTTGGTGGTCCATGGCATGTTCCAATACTCTTCTCCAGCACCACAACTAAATTATCTAGTGATTGGCCTAAAATACTGAATAAAACCCATTCCAAAATAAGATTATAATCATAGATATAGTAGATATATTTTTGTTGGATATAATTCAATTCATAACAATATCATCAACATCTCCAACTCAACATATTTCAAAGAGTATTTCTTACTTTTTTTTCATAATATCTGTTCACACCTAACTTTCTCTGTCTTATTAGATGATTCTTTTCTCTTGCTTTTCACTGTAAAAACCTTGGTGTCACTGTTAAGTGAATATTTCTTTGCATTCAGTCTTTACAAAGCCTAACTTTATGTAAATCACCTTCAATTTCATCCAAAATATTACTAGTTCTCCACTTTGTGCTACCACCCTGGTCTAAGCTACTATCTCCTGGCCCTGGATTCCTGCAGGAACTACCTTACTGATCTCTGCTTTATCCTTAACTCCCTCAATCTACTCAAACTGTAGACAGAGCAATCGTTATAAAACTAAAATCACATCATGTTGATCCTCTACTCAAAGTCTACAACAGTTCTCCATTTTCTTTGGCATGAATGTCAAAATATGTACAATGTCCTAAAACAGATGCATAGAAAACTAGACGTTTTCTTCTCTGACTTCTTCTCTCTTCCATAGTGTCATTTGAAAACTAGTTAAAATATTTCAGGTTGTATAATGTGCTATGAATTGGCATTAACTACACCAATCGAATTGTCATATTTGTAAACTTCAGAGGTTTCACCTCAGAAATGAAAAAGTATAAATAAGCTGTAAGGATTTCTCTTTTACATTTAAAACTTTATATTGACAAGAGAATTCACCTTGCTATGTGTAGTGCTGACACTGTTGATAAAGTCCAAAATGAAGTGACTATTTTGTAATTATAGAGTTGATCTAATCATTGCAGACAGCACACTAGGTAATTTAATCTCTGAAGTGAATTTCATTCAGTTAAACTGCCTACATTCAAGTAAATTAGATAATTAGACAACCTCAGCTATGATGCAAGAAACTAGCGAACTTTAGACAGGCTATCTATTCTGTAAAAGCTGACTCATTTCACATAGATCCCAAATCCATATACATACATAAGTTCCACATACACACATACATATGTGTATATACTATATATCTAAAATATCTATCATCTATCTATCTACCTACCTTTGTTGTTGTTATTATATACCTTTAAATTGGTACCAACTCATAGCTGGTCCTTCCAGTAGGTTTTCAGAGACTGTAAATTACACAGGAGAAGACTGCCCACATTTCTGCTGTGGAGCAGTGAGTGGTTTTGAGCCACATACCTTTAGGCTGGCCTTGCAACTCCTTTCCACTAGACCACTAGCACTCTCTCTCCCTCTCCCTCTCCTTGTCTCTCTCCCTTGTCTCTCTCTCTCTCTTTCTCTCTCTCTCTCCACAGACACTCACGTTATATAACTTCCAGTCAGAAATAACTCATAGCTGACCTTCAAGTGAGTTTTCAGAGGCGGTAAATCACATAGGAGGAGATTGCCTATCTTCCTCCCATGAAGCTGCTGGTGGATCTGAACTAACAGCCTTTGAGTCAGCAGCACAACTACTTACTACTAAGCCATGAGAGGTCATATATTCATGTATACGTGCATGTGGGCACGCACACACACACGCACACACACACACAAACACATGTGCATATATAGGCAAGGCTATGAATCACACAGTAGGGAGATTGCCCATCTTTCTCCTGCAAAGCAGTTGTCAAGAGATTCAAACTAAGTGGTTTTTGACTGACAACATAACTCTTTACCTGCTAGACCATAAGAGTTTCAGATATTTAATTTTTCATTTTATCAACCTAAGGTATTATGTTTTAAAGACTCTATTGCTTGGTTCCTTGCTCATTCTTTTCAAACCATATTGTCCACATTTAACCTAGACACAAGGCGCTCTGATGATTATAGTATGTAGCAAGTAACACTGCTGCCCAAAGGTTACACATCTCCAATGGTTCAAATCCACCAAGCTCCATGGAAAGAGATGATTCAGTCTCTTCCTGTTGTGATTTACAGCCTCAGAAACCTGATGGAGGGTGGTTATGAATCAGAACTCACTAGGTAGCTGTGAGTTTTGAGTTTGAATCCTAGGCAACGCATCTTTGTCCTGACTGTCCTCTCAACCTAGAAGTGTCTTCTTCAGATACATGCATAGCTATCTTCCTCATTGCCTTGAAGTCTTCGCTAGATGTTACTTTCTCAGTAATATCTGACCACTCTACATTTCTACTCCTACTTACTCTTTTTACCCAAAGCAAATACAGTTTCCAACCATAAATAATTGGTTTTTGGTATTTGGTTTTGGCCTTTCCTGTACACAAAACCATGTTCATTTCATAAGGGAATACATTTTTGCTTTAGTTCGTTGGTGCCTCTCAAATGCCTAAAGTGGTTCCTGGCCTATAATTAGTCTTCACTCATTATTTCTTAAGTAGGTGAATGTTATGATGCTCTAATATACCTATATTTAGATTAAATGATTGAAAATAGTCAAGTACTACAAATAGATCAGTTTATGATAGACTAATAAGAGCATTAAGAGTAATACATAACTAATACTATTGTTATTATGTACCATTGAGTTGGAACCAACCCATAGCTGACCCCCCCGGCTGGTTTTCAGAGGCAGTTAATTGCACAGGAGGAGATTGTCCATTCTTTTCCCAGGGAACAGCTGATGGCCTCAAACCGTGTGCCTTCGGGATTTGTAACTCATCTTCTTTCCATGAGCCCACCAGAACTCCCTTAACTAATATTATGCTAATGTATTTTAATTCCTCTTTTTAACTATGTTTTCCTAATAATTTCCTATCTCCAAAGCAGAATCTTTATTAATATTGTCCTGTAGGAAGAGAAGTATTTGATTTTTGTTTATTAACAATATAATAAATGGTCACGAAAATCAAGGTTGGAAAGACATTTTTCTCGACTTATAAATTGTTTGGCATATTTAGCCATGCATACCCAGACCATACAGAGAAGACCATATGCCATGACAATGTTTGCTTCTCTAAGGTAGAAATAAAATCATTCTTCACTTTTGAGAGTAAGAGGTGTCTGCTTATCTGCAACACACTGAGAGTACACAGTTTTGAACCTGGAAAACCAGCATGTTAAATGACAGTTCCACAATAACACAGTAGGTTAAAAGGATGGGACAACAAGATAGGTTAGGAGAGGGTCCCACATATTTCTGAGGAATTGAGAGAAGGTTTATCTTCGGAAGACCACTGTGACCATCATATTCAAGCTAGTCATCCCTTTTTTGTTGTGATGTGCTGTCACCTAGATCAACTCAGAAAAGAACCTCTCTTTGAAAGTCTCTCATCTATTTTATCAAATCTTCCACTCCTGCACTTTGTCTCTAGCTCCCACATGGCTTCTAAAGATCTTAGAGGCAGCCCGTTTACAATTGCCACTGCTGCTTGGAAACAGCAAAGGGAGTTCCAAGGGCATTTTCTCCTGATGTTCCCAAAGCACTCAGCCTTCAATACTCCAAAGCCATTCTCACTGAGCTAGCCACCACACCTACAACCACTATCACTCACAAATTTCATATTATTGAGATGTTATAATGTATGCCTTAAATATATGATCAAATGGCAAGAACTGAAGTCCTAATAAAATGCAGAGTTATCAATTCATTCCAACATTTGGTAAGAGTATGCTGGGGTTGCTATATGACTCAATCCAGAAAGGAAACAAGGGGTAGGGGAGTTTTGAGCAAATTCTTAAGATTGGATGGTAGAAATGAATTAAAGTATCTCAGCCAATGGTAATAAAAAGCAACATAGTATAAGCTAGGGGCCGGTTATCTGAGATGTATGAAATACCACTTTTGTTTTTCTGGAACAGAATCTTGGGCCAGGGAGATGAGGGAATCATTATAGAGTGAAAACTGAGGGCAGCTGTGAAGGAATCATTTGATATAACATCCTTAAGGCCAAATTCCCTTACCTCAAAAGAAGAATATTTCACACTTCAAAAGGAGAAAATAAAAATACCAAAACTCTATGCAGTTTTATGTTTCAGCTGAGATTATATATAGAAGCATATTTATATTAAATGCTTTCCCAGAGGAATATTTTCCCTCAGGAGGTACTATTAAAACTATAGTCATAATGAAACAACTCGACAACTGGAGGTACATGTGTAATGCTTGAGCAGTGCTCAGCCAAGCTACCATGACACCAGAAAACACAACAAATCCTTTGGAGTGACAAGAAGCAGCCTTTAATCATAGCAGTGCTGGGCCTGTTTATGTCATAGGTGGTAAATTTCTGGGACAAGCTTTGAATAACAAAGGACTGAATTCATTTTTGCTAAAGATGCTGGTGAACTAACCTTGCCTTTACGACCAAAACTGGAAATACATCAAGACTAAAGTATTAGATATATCTGGTATGTTTATAATAGGTATTTGTATATCCATAACATTTATAGGTATAATTAGCTATGTGTGTATACATAGTATTTATAATATGCGTATAGTATAAACACAATGTATCTATATACCTACCTACCTGCATCTCTATTATGTGTATATATGTACATATTTGTGTGTGTTTACAGAAAACAAACATACCCTGTTTTGTACATATAACTTTGATAGAAGCTGCCCAATTGACTCTAGTATCAGCCAACTAATATTTATTTAACTAATTTTTTGTTATTATGGGCTGCATAAGGTTGTAGGGAGCTCTGGTGGACTAGTAATAAGGAATTGCATTGCCAGCCCAAAGGCACATGGTTCTAATCCACCAGATACTCTTCAGCTGAAAAACAAGACATCTCCAGTGTGACTTACAACTTCTGAAAACTCTCTGGAGGGTTAGCTATGAGTCAATTCCAACTCAATGGTACATAAAAACAACAACACATGATATGGAATTTTAAAACACCACATAAAACCTCTGGTGTACTAAAATCTACTTTACCTTAAAGCTAAAGAACCCTGATGGTTTAACAGTTCAGCGCATGTCTGCGAAACAGAAGACTGGAGACTTGAATTCACCCAGCAGCTCTGTGGGAGAAATACACAGTGATGTACTTCCACGATTACAGTTAAGAAAACTGTGCAGGGAGATTCTATTCTTTCTTACGGGATCACCATCAGTCAGAATTAACTCTTGGCCTTAAAAAGATAAATCATGAGTCAGCAATGGTGAGCATTGTACTGCCAATGAGGACCAAATTTCAGAAAGTAGGCAATTTTCCTCCTAATAAATGCAAGGTACAAACACTAAAAATAGTTTATCTTCGCAGTTTATCTTCAATAAGTGAAGATTTATGCAAAGGATACAAAACCACAAAGTTACATGAAAAATTACCCCATCAATCTCAAAATCATCTTCAGATCCATAGGTAAACCAAGAAGTCCACAGAGACCTAGTTGTTGTTGTTGTTATGTGCCGTCGAGTCGCTTGAGACTCATAGCGACCCTAAGTACAAGAGCCCTAAACCCTGCTCTGTCCTGTGCCAATCGCACTGCCTCTGACACTCCCATCCCAATTATCCCAGTCAATGAATCAAATCCACCTCCTCATAGAGGATCTTCCCCTCTTGCACCATCCCTCCACCCTCCCAAGGATGATGTCCCTCTCCAAGGACCTGTCCCTCCTTACAACATGTCCAAAGTATGTCAGACGAAGCCCCAGAATCTTTGCCTCCAAGGAGCAGCCCGGTTGCAGGGTTGCAGAGCAACCTCTCCAGGATGAATATGTTTGTTTTCTTGGCAGTCTATGGTACATTCAATACTCTTCTCCAGCACCACAGCTCAAAGGCGTCAATTCTCCTTCTATCCTCCCTAGTCGTTGTCCAACTCTCTGATGCATCACAAGTGATTGCAAAGGCCATAGCCTGTATCAGGTGCACCTTAGTCTCCAGAGTAACACCACTGCTCTTCAGTACCCTTGAGAGGTCCCTAACAGCAGACTTTCCAATCACAATACATTTTTTTATTTCCTGGCTACTGGTGCCAAGAGTGTTGACCATGGAGCCAAGCAGAGTAAAGTTAACAATCTCAATCTCTTCACCATCCATCCTGATGCTGCCAATTGGTCCAGTGATGAGAATCTTTGTCTTCTTGTCATTGAGCCCCAATCCATGCTGAAGGCTGCAGTCCTTGACCCTCTGCAGCAAGTGCTTCAGGTCCTTCTCAGTTTCAGCAAGCAGGGTTATGCCATCTATATAACACAGGTTGTTAATAGATCTTCCACCAATCCTGACGCCACATTTCTCCTCATAGAGCTTGGTTCTTTAAGCATCTCCATATGAAAGCCTAAATAACCCTATTCTTCCAGAAATATTTGTCTTCCCAGAAGTTATACATCTCAAAAGAAATTATCTAATGTCACTAAGATGTTTTGCCATTATGCTCTGTAATGTACCCAAGGGCAGAATTTCCCCCCAAAAAACCTCACTGACCCATAAGCTTCTTCATGTTGTTGTTCTTAAGTGCCATAAAGTATAACTCAAAGTGACCCTATGAATAGTGGATCTGAAGCCTATCCTGTCCTGTGCCATCTTCACGCTTCCTGACATGCTAGAGCCCATTGCAGTAGTCACTACGTCAATCCACTTGGTTGAGTGTCTTCCTCTCATTTGCCAATGCTCCACCCTTCCCAACATCATGTCCCTCTCCAGGAAATTGCCCCTCTTAGCAACATGCCCAAAGTATGTGAGGTGAAGTCTCATAATCCTTGTCTGCAAATAGAACTCCGGCTGCGCCCTCTCCAAGACATATCTGTTCATTCTCTTGGCCATCCATGGGATGCACAGTGCTCTTCTCCAACACCACAGCTCAAAGGTGCCAATTTTTTCCCCTTCGTTGCTATTCATTTTCCTGCTCTCAGATGCATAGCAAGTGATCAGAAAGCCCATGACCTGAATCAGACACACTTTAAGGACAGAGGTACATCTAATAAGCTTCTTCGTGGGCATCTTCATATTTATCCCACTCCCTTGGTTTTGCTTCATTTGAGACTTGCTAATGCTCCAGCATTGTTTTCATTAAAAATCAAACTGTGGGCCCTATAATAATGGGCAGAAAAGAACCATTTCTGGCCACTTACTTATTTGAAAGTAGTTTAATATGAAACAAGTCCTTCAGATTCTGTGGTGTACAGGATTCTGTGACATCAGAGTATAAGAGATCAGGAAGAAGGGAACTGGAGTCACTAATTAGGAACCAATGCAGAGAACCAACCCTAGAAAGTGAAGTAGCAAAGCAGAGGTGAAGCACAACTGGATAAAGGTTAACCATCTGTTGGCAAGGGTACAACTAGATCTTTGCTGGGAGATGGGTAGACTTGACTAAGGATGGTACAGCTATAGAAAAAGGGATAAAGGTCAGAGAAGCCCAGTGGATAAACAAAACAAACAGATGAAACGCTGGCAGTCTGTGGGATAAACAATGAGTCATGACATCAGGAAGGTACTAGGATTTTCAGCTCTATTCTGGTCCCTGCCATCACTCTCACTGCAGGAGCCACTCTCACAGAAAAGAAGATGTTGAACTTAGTCTTGAATGAATAGGTACTCTCCAGGTACTGAGAGAAAACCATTATGACCACAGGATGAGATGTTGGGAAATAGCAAAGACGAACCTGTCTACCCAAAGTCGGCACACCATGGAATAGATTCTGATAAAGTTTGCTTCAGCTACATAAGACCTAAATTAGAAACTTTTGTTGTATGCCTACATGTATTTGGATATTTAGAAAGAACTTCTAAAAGACATTTTACAAACACATTACATTCTTAACTTTGAATATTGCTTTATGTTCTAAAAACAAGAGATTCTCCAGATGTAGTCAGCATTAAGTCTGCCTTAATGAGGCATGGAATAATCTGTCAACTAATTCTGAAACTGAAGCCCACACTAGCAGCCAGGCATATCAGGAGAACACTGCATTAGATGTCTCAGTTCATCAATCTAATAAATGAGTTCTCAAATGTCATTTTTCCCTCCATATGCAGCAAATATCTTTCTGTTATTTAGTTATACTGTTTTAATTTGGTTAACTCTCAGCATGCCAGTAACATTTCATCTATGAAAGACATTGGTATCATTACAAGGAGAGAAAGAAGGTTGGGGGGGGAGAGAGAGTTCAAAGTGATAAGAAGTATATGCTTGTCGGTATGGTATATATGCACTATGAATATATGCAATATTCATATTTTTCAATTGGAGATCATAACAACAGCTGAGAGTATGATTTATTTAATTAAGAGAAATATTATCTATCTTAAGGATCCTTCAAGGAAAAATAAATTTTAATCATATTCTACCTGTTGTTGCTGTTATGTGCCATTGAGTCGCTTGCTACTCATAGCGACATACAGAAGATATTCTCCCGGTCTACTAACAGCATATAACAATTCTAACAGAACTACTAACAGCATTTGAGAAGAGAGCACAAAAATGAAGCATATAGATTGAAAGCCTTGGCAAAATAGCTACCCAGTCTAAAGTTTGGCACATGGGACTAACATTCAGAGTAGACATTTATACTAGGAGTGAATTGGATTTCTAAAATATTTTTATGATGGTTCAAACATGCTTAAGTAAAGATAGCTGATTTAGTTACAATCATAAATTAAAAACTAAACATAATAATACAATTACACTTTTTTCAAGATCCCAAATATCTTACTTACCCGTTCTTAATGTCAAATTAAAGTTTTCTTAATGACAAATCTGGTGGCCTAGTGGCAAAAAGCTGTGATACAATCCTAAAGGTATGCGGTTCAAATCCACCAGCTGCTCCAAGGGGGAAAGATGGGCATTCTCCTCCTGTGCGATTAACTGCCTCTGAAAACCCCTTGGAGGTTCAGCTATGGGTTGGTTCTGACTCAATGATACATAATAACAACAGACAAATGCCAAATTACCTGCTTTTCTTTTGTAATAGTTCTGAATCCAATTTCCCAGCACTTGATGCCTTATCTATGTATGAGTTTAACATACATAAGTAGTAAGAATGTCTGATTCACATGAGATGAAGATCAGTCTTGACTGCAGATTTCTGGCTTCCCAGGGCCACAATTACCTAATCTTTCAATTTATATGATGAATATAGACAACCAAAGTGAATATAATTCACCTCAGGCATTTAATTTTCTACTTTGACTGTCTTCACTGATCAGATCTAGTTCATTATTATAAAACAGTCATTTCACTTTGTGCTACCTCCACATAACAGTAAATTCCATTGCTAATAGAGAATTATTGACTTTTTCATGCTAGAAGGGGTTGTCTTTGGATGAGAGGAAGAGAGATAGAGTGAATAATTTCAAGGAACTGACTCATGCAATTGTGGAAATTGGTAAATCTAAAATCTTTACATCAGACAACAGGCAAGAAATTGTATCAGTCTCAATCCTGAAATCTGTAAATCAGAGAATAAGAAGATAGAAGTCAAGAAATCTGTTGTTATTATGTACCGTCGAGTTAAGAATGGCTCATTGCACCCCTATGAACAACATATCTGAATTCCGTCGTATCCTAGGCTGCCTTCATCATCTTTGATATACTCATTTCATCAGTCACTGTCTCAGTCCATCTTGTTGAGGGTCTTCTCTTTTTCTGACCCTCCATCTTTCCAAGAATTTGAAGGCAATCTGACTACAACAGTGTCATCCAATTGATCCCAGGGTGGATTTGACTAATCTGGTTGAGTAGGTAGGTTTTGCCTTTCTCCATCACTACTCTGTGTGCATTCCTTTCCAGACTGCACACTAGGTTAAAGAGGACAATCTTCCCTGATATGAAGAGGACTGCTCTTCAGTCAAGGGTAAACAAGTAGCTGTGTTCCCTTTCTAGAACCTCCAAATAAGCTCTAAAGGAGTCTGACCGATACTTATTTATAATCTAGAGTCTCACACACACACACACACACACACACACACACACACACACACACA
>NW_006399915.1:4160688-4182197 GCF_000299155.1 Elephantulus edwardii
ACACACACACACACACACACACACACACACACACACACACACGTATACACACATATAAGGAAAACTTGTTTTCTTTTAAGACTTTCAAGTAACTAGCCAAGACCTACCCACATTATGGAAATTATTTTATTTCAAGTTTATTGCTGTAACAATGTTATTCCATAATGAACTACCAAAAGAACAGATATGTCTTGGAGAAAGTACAGCCAGCATACACCTTGGAGGCAAGGATGGCGAAGCTTTGTCTCACATTTCTTGGGCATGTTTTTAGGAGAGAGTGTCCCTTGGAGAGGGACATCATGCTTGGTAAAGTGAAGTGGAACATTAGCAAAAGAGGGAAGACACTCTACGTGGTAAATTGACAGAGTATCTGCTGCCATGGGCTCAAGCGTGTTAGAGATGATGAGGAGGTACGGGTAGGACAAAGTCCAAATCTTCTGTTCATAGAGTGGCTATAAGTTATGCTCAACTTCATGGCACCTAACAATAACAACAAAAATATCATAACAGCAACTACTTAAAATTAATGATCTCAGAACCTTAGATATTAAGGCCCTTTTGTTGTTGTTGTTGTTGTTGTTAGGTGCCATCAAATGATGTCTGACTCATGAAGACTTTGTTACAGAGCAAAGCATTTCTAATCTTGTGTCATCTTCATGACCCTTGATCTGCTTAAATATCTCAAATATCTTGAAGTATCTGTAAACACATCTCCTTGAGAGTTTCCTCAATTTTCATTGACCCTCTGCTTTACCAAACATGATGTCCTTTCACCCAAATGGTCATTCCTAATAATCCATCTAAAGTAAGGAAGTCAAAGTTTTGCCATCTTCTCACATACTCATTCTTTTATAGATGAAGAAACTGAAGACTCAAGACTTTTATCCAATTAGTGCTGTTAAATCAGGGGCAAAATAGTTTCTATAGCTTGAATATATTGAATTTGTTTTCTAGAACCAGTGTTTTAGAAGAACATATTAGATCCAGGGTTCTCATCTTGAAACTACTGCAACCTGTTATGTCATTAGGCATGAATTTGCCAAACATAATGTAATAAATGGATTAAAAGGGTCAGAATATTGATTCTGTAGGCCTTATGATAAACATGAAGGATTTGGGGCAGCTTGAGCTCTTGGACTAATCAACAAAATCGCTGAGCAAATGTGACTGTTTACTACAGTGCAAAAAAAGAGAGAGATACCACCCCAAACCCATTACCTTCTTTTAGTACAGTAATGTAAAGAGTCTGAAAATACTTTGATTCTTAGTACTTTAGGTAACAAAATGTAATTTGACTGTATTTCATTCATCCATGGTTAAATTATTAATTTGAAATATACTACTTGTACAAATACTTATTAACAATTCTTTCCTGATTATATTATGCTAGATGCTTGGGATAGCATAAGGCATCATTGTGTTAGTATTAGAATAAATAATTTCATCTTGTCATGTTGTTTTTATTATGTGCTGTTAAATTGAAACAGACTTATAGTGACCAGCAGATTTTCAGAGCAGTAAATCACACAGGATGATATTTCCCATAAGAAGCTGGTGGATTCAAACCATGTGATTCTGGGTTGGCAGTGCACCTCGTTACCACTAAGCCACCATAGCTTCCTTATGTTGCCATAACAAGTACCTCAATATCAGTTGCTCAAGCCAATTCAATAAAGTCCAGTACCAACTCAGGAGCCCTTGACCATCTTGATAGGCAGATAATGGCCTTGTTGCACTTTGAACCAGACATTTCCAGGAGTGCTTAAAACAATAGCCTTTCTTTCTACCTTTGGTAAACATAAACTACCGTGGCATAGTTACTTAGATTTTTCTAACTGTACTCCAGTTTCAATCACAGTGATGCTACGACAGAGTTGCACAATTTTATGTTTTGAAATTGTAGAGTATGGGACCTAGAGATGACTTTTTAGTATGACAAAAGCACAAATGTAATGTTTAACTTGATTAATACCTTAATAAGTAATGTCATAGGAACAAAGTTGATCTTTTCCAAAGCTCCATGGAAATTGGCTCCAGTTCAATGTATGAAGCAATCAAGCATGATAAAATGCAATTCCAATCAATCATGGCCAACCAAAACACATATTGCATGAACTCCATGGTCCTGAACAAGTCATGAAACAGCTGATGTGATTGTCAAACTGAAGTTTATAAAGATGACAGAGTAAGACTGTAGCCAATGTAATGCCATGTTACATGCTTTTTGTATGGCAACCTCTGATTATATTAGACAAGAAACTAACACTTCCCAAATCATGCAGTTAGGTATCATCATGTTGAGAATGACTCATAGGACCCTATGAACAACTTATATGAATTCTGTCATATTCCGTGCCATCTTCATCATCTCTGACACACTTGAGATTATTGTTATAGTCACTGTGTCAATCCATTTAGTTAAAGTTCTTCTACTCTTTCTGCTGACCTTCCAACTTTTCAATCATAATATTCTTTCCAAAGAATAGCCTCTCCTAGCATCATGTCCTAATTATGTCAGATGAAATTTTGCCATTCTTGCTTCCAAGGAGTAATCTGACAGCACTTTTTCAAAGATATATAAAAATATTAAATATATTGCCTTCCAGAGGGAACACTTCAGACAATGAAGGCCTGGAATCTTGAAACCATGCAGTCACTTGGAAACCTCTGCACTCATAGGACAGCAATTCTCTTGTGGAGTAGGCTTTAGTGAAATTCTCAGTGTGGCTTTTCTAGCCATTGTCTTTGACTTTTAACACATGACTATTGTTGTTATTGCATACTGTCAAGTTGGAAACAACCCATAGCTGACCGTCTGGTGGGTTTTCAGTGGCAGTTAATTATATGGGAGAAAATTTCCCATCCTTTTCTGCCATGACTAGGAATGATTATACTAGTATAGAGTGTTTGTGACTCCATCAAGAGAATTGCTTATTAACAATTATATAAGATAAATAAAGCCTTTTAGATGGTTGTTGATGTTGGTATTGTGTTCCAGTAGAGTTGGAACTGACCCATACCTGACCCTTCAGCAGGTTTTCAGAGGCAGCAAATCTCAGTAGAGGTGATTATTCATCCTTCTCTCATGGAGCAGTTGGTGGTTTCAAAGTGCTTTGCCTTGCGGATATTAGTATAGCTTCTTACTTCTAGGTCACCAGAGCTCCCTTTTGGATAGGGACGTGCAAAAAGATAGGTAGACTACAAATAAAGGGATTGGTTAGTTTTTCCATCCACTCAAGGTTAAACTGAGCAGGGCCATGGGCAGAAAATAGTAATCTTACTACCACCAAGAAAAAAAAAGAAGTAGAGAGTGTATCCTTTATGGGCAGTTTCCTGTGCTAGAAACAGACCAAACCACCAGCAGCAGAGGTAGCTGAGAATCTGAGACCAACATGAGCTAGAGCTACACTAGAACTGCCTTCTGCGCAGCCAGAGCTGAGGGCCTTGACTTTAGCTTTTTAGTGAAAGAGTGGAAGAGGAGAAGCAGGATAATTGGTAGACATAAAAGAACTTTGTAATAGCAATGAAACCTTGCCTCCCAATAATCACACTGAATGCAAATGGTTTAAATGCACCGATGAAGAGAAAAAGAGTAGGAGATTAGATTTAAAAAAAGTCCATCAATATGATTTCTAAAAGAGACACACCTAAAAAACGAAGATAAATAAAAACTAAAAATAAAGAACTGGAAAAAATATACCAAGCAAATAGCAACCAGAAAAAAAGAGACGTGAAAAATTAATTTCTGATAAAATAGATTTCAATACAAAAAACCATCATAAAGGACAAAAAAATCACTACATAATGATTAATGGGTCAATAAAATAAGAAGACATAACAATAAATATACATGCATCAAATGAAAGACCTGCTAAATGTATAAAACAAACATTAGCAAAACTGAAAAGGGAAATAGACAACACTACTATAGTAGTTGGAGACTTCAATACACCACTGGCAAGAAAAGACAGAACTTCCAGAAAGAAACTCAACAAAGATGCTGAAAAATTAAACCACACAATAAACAATCTCAATCTCATAGATATTTATAAACTAATGGACCCAAAAAAAAAGAAAAAAAGAACAGTATACCTTCTTCTCCAATGTGCATGGAACGTTCTCTAGAATAGATCACATTTTAAGACACAAAACAAGCATCCATAAATTCAAAAGCATAGAAAAAATACAAAGCATCTTCGCAGACGACAATGTTACAAAATTAGAAATTAGTAACAAGAGGATAAAGAGGGGAAAAATATACATTTGGAGGCTGAACAACACTTTGCTTAACATGAGTGAGTACTAGGAGACATAAAAAAATGAAATAAAAAGTTTCTTAAAACAAATGACAATGAAAACACAACTTACCAAAACCTCTGGGAAAGAGTGAAAGCAATAATTAGAGGTTGATTTATAGCAATAAATAAACATATTAAAAGACAGGAGAAAATGACCATTGACTCTCTAACTCAATATCTCCAAAAATTGAAAAAGAACAGGAAAAAAACATGACACCTCAACACCCCCCCCCGAAATTATAAAAATAAGGGCAGAATTGAATGAACTAGAAAACAGAAAATAATTGAAACCATCACCAAAACCAGGAGTTGGTGCTCCAAAAAGGTCAATAAAATTGGCAAACCACTAGAAAAATTACAAGAAGAAAATGACACAAATAATCTGAAGAAAAGACTAAACAGACAATGTCACAGCAAACCAACTAAAATAAAAAAGTTAACAATGGAATATTTTTAAAAACAATACTCAAACAAATATGAAAACCTAGAAGAAATGGACATATACTTAGAAATTCACAACCTACCTAAACTAACACAAACCAAAACTGAACACCTGAACAGACCCATTGCAAAAGAAGAAATTAAAAAGATAATAAAAAAATCTTCCAGCCAAAAAAAGTCCTGGGCCAAATGGTTTTTCAGGTGAATTTTATCAAACATTCAGGGAAGAACTGTAACCAATTCTACATAAAGTATTTCAGAAAACAGAAGATGGAATTCTCCCAGATCTATTCAAAGGAAATTACAAAACATTACCACAAGAAACAAATAGACGTGGAGAAATGGAAGAATATACTTTGCTCTTGGATAGGAAGGCTCAATATTGTGAAAATGATAATACTACCAAAGGCAATCTAATCTATACATTCAATGCAATCCCAATACAAATACCAATACCATTCTTCAACAAGATGGAACAGGCACTCTCCAATTTTATTCGGAATGGAAAGAGACCCCGAATAAGCAAAACACTCCTTAAAAAGACAAACAAGATAGAAGGCATCTCACTCCTCGATTTCAAATCATACTTACTACACTGTCGTGGTGGTCAAAACAGTGTGGTATTAGCACAATGACAGACACAAAGATCAATGGAATACAATTGAGAACCCAAAATTCAGCCCATCTACCTATGGACAACTGATTTTTGACAAGGAGATGAAATCGGTTAAGGGGGAGGGGGAAGCCTTTTTAACAAATGATGTTGACAAAGTTGGAAAATGGTCTATAAAAAATTCCAACAAGACCCACATCTCACATCATGCACAACAACCAACTCAAAGTGGATCAAGAACCTAGGACTAAAACCAAAGACTATAAACTTCATTAGAGAAAAGCTTGGGAGAGCCCTAGAAGCACGAATCCACAACATGAGCAGTCGCCCAAGTATCCTGAAAACCTACAACCAGGAGAGGATAAACTAGATGAATGGGACCTTCTAAGAATCAAACCCCTACGCACATCCCAAAACTTCTCCAACAGAATAAGAAGGGAAGCCACAGGCTGGGGAAAAAAACACTTGGTGATGACATGTATGATGTCACGTTTCTCCTCATAGAACCCAGCCTCCGGGATAATCTGGTCTGCATGTAAATTGAATGTGTGGAGACAGGACACATCCCTGGCATACACCCTTCCCAGTTTTGAACCATGCAGTGTTTCCTTGCTCTGTTCTGATGACTGCCTTCTGATCCAAGGACAGGTTTCACATTAACATGATCAAGTGTTCTGGGATTCCCATTCTTCAGAGTTAGCCAGTTTGTTGTGATCCACGCAGTCAAAGGCCTTTGTATAACCATTGAAACACAGATGGACATTCCTCCAGTACTCTCTGCTTTCAGCTAAGATCCATCTAACATTAGCTACAATATTCCTAGTACCATGACCCTGTCTAAACCCAGCCTACACTTCTGATAATTCTTTGTTGATGTGCTATTCCAGTTGTTTTTGGATAATCTTCAGCAGAATCTTGCTTACATGTGTTATCAATGATATTGTTTGATAATATCCACACTCTGTCAGGTCACCTTTCTTTGGAATGGGAACTAATACAGATCTTTTCCAGTCAGTTGGCCAAGTGGTTTTCCTCCACATTTCTTGGCACAACTTGATGAGCACATTAAGGCAGCATCTGTTAGTTGAAATATGTCAGTTGGTAATACCATCAGTTCCTGGGGCCTTATTTTTTTTGCCAATTCTTTGTATAAGAAATTAATTAATAGATGTGGCTATATACAATTTCTTTTTTCTAGAATTATGCCTTAATGGTACATAGTTGTGCTGCAATCTCAAAGGTATGCAGGTTAGATCCACAAGCTGCTCTGTGAGAGAAACACGGATCATCTAATCCCATGTGCTTAACTGATTCTGAAAACCCAGTAAAAGGTTAGCTGTGGTTTGGTTCTGACTCTACAATACACAACAACCTAAAACAATTTTGAGAATGAAATGGAGAAAAATTTCTATTCACACTTGGACAACATGACTGTTTCTGCAAATTCAGGACATACAGAAATAATAAGTATAGTGTCTTTCAGAGAAAACACTCCAGACAGTGAAAGACCTGCAATCCTGAAATTCACGTAAAGGCACACCGGCGATAACAGCATGAAAAGGAACTTGAGAGTGTGGAGTTATGTTTCTGTGTATATATGATTTATATCATAAGGCCAATGTAGGGCAACTAAGCTTTCTTGAAGAATTATCTTATGGCAAAGTTAAAAATTATATTCTATCTTGCATTGAAAAAAGCAAAATTATAAACAAGAGGCAGATTCGGGCCTGTTCTTATTGTTGTTACATACTATTGGGTCGCTTGTGACTCATAGCGATCCTATGTACAAATAGCCCTTACACTTGCTCTATCCTAAGCCAACATTATTGTCTCTGACACTCCTACCCTCATTACCCCAGTCCCTGAGTCTATCCATCTTATTGAGGTTGTTCATCTCTTGAGCTGTCCCTCTACCCTTCCAAGCATAATATCCCTCTCCAAGGACTGGCTCTTCCTTGCAACATGCCCAAGATATATCAGACAAAGCCTCGGAATCCTTGCTTCCAAGGAGCAGCCTGTTTTCACCCACTCCAGGACAAACCTGTTTGTTTTCCTGCAAGTCCATGGCTTATTCAATACTCTTTTCCATAATTACAGCTTAAATGCATCAATTCTCCTTCTATCATCCCTAGTCATTGCCCAGCTTTCTAAGGCATAGCATGTAATTGCAAAGACTATGCCCTGGATCAGGCTCACCTTAGTCTCCAGATTGATGTCTTTGCTCTTCAGTGCTCAGGAGAGGTTTCTAACAGCAGACTTACCCAATGCAGCTCATGTTTTGATTTCCTGGCTGCTGGTGCCAAGAGTGTGGATTGTGGAGCCAAGAAAACTAAAGTTGTTGTTAACAATGGCAATCTCTTCACCATCTATCATAATGTTGCCAATCAAGTCCAATGATAAGAATCTTTGTTTTCTTCATATTGAAGGCTTCAGTCATTGGAAAAGGCTGCTTATCAGAATTATTTAACAGAAGAGGTAGTCTTAAAAAAATGTTCTCCTTACATAATATAGTTATCCCAACACACTTGATCGTGCTAATGAGAAACCTATACTTGGACCAAGAGGCAGTCATCAGAACAGAGCAAGGAAACACTCACTGAATGGTTCAAAATTGGGAAGGGCATACATCAGGGATGTGTCCTGTCTCCATACTGTTTCAACCTGTATGCAGAACAGATTATCCGGAAGTCTGGGCTCTATGAGGAGAACTGTGGGGTCAAGACTGGTGGATGATTTATCAACAATCCACCTTATGACACAACCCTGCTTGCTGAAACTGAAGAGGACCTGAGGCACTTGCTGCAGAGGGTCAAGGACTGCAACCTCCAATATGGATTGAGGCTTAATGTCAAGAAGACAAAGATTATCACCACTGGACCAATTGGCAGCATCAGGATGGACGGTGAAGAGACTGAGATTGTTCACCGCTTTACTTTGCTTGGCTCCACAGTCAACACTCTTGGCACCAGTAGCCAGGAAATTAAAAGGCGCATTGCCATGGGAAAGTCTGCTGTTAGGGACCTATCCAAAGCACTGAAGAGCAATGGTGTCTCTCTAGAGACTAAGGTGTGTCTGATACAGGACATGGTCTTTGCTATCACTTGTTATGCATCAGAGAGTGGGACAGTGACTAAGGAAGATAGAAGGAGAATTGATCCCTTTGAGCTGTGGTGCTGGAGAAGAGTATTGAGGGTACCATGGACTGCTAGGAAAAGAAACAGATTCATCCTGGAAAGGGTCAAACCGGGCGGCTCCTTGGAGGCAAGGATTCTGAGGCTCCCTCCGTTTATCATACTTTGGACATGACCAGTCCTTGGAGAGGGACATCATGCTTGGGAGGGTGGAGGGAGCGCAGGAGAGGAAGGCCCTCTATGAGGTGGATTGATTCAGTGACTGAAATAATCAGGATGGGAATGTCAGAGACAGTGCAATTGGCACAGGACAGAGCAGAGTTTAGAGCTGTTGTACATAGGGTCGATATGAGTTGTAAGTGACTCGATGGCACATAACAGAACAACAACACCACTTATACACTAGAAGTGTTCAAGTTGTGGAAAAGTTGACAACTTTCATTGCTACAATGAACACTTTCTACAATAACTGGGAGATTTTTGATAGATATCTCACAAAGTTCTTTGATGAGCATAACTTACAAGGAGCTATCTGTTATTTTGAAAATATATTTGTTTTATAATACAAAAAACTCATTAGTAAACAGTCTACATTTCAAATAAAAGTAAAAGGAGACATTGCAAGAAAGAAAAATTGGAAATTTTCTTGCAAGCAGCTAGTCATCCAAGACAGGTTAAAGAAGGGAATCAATTCCATGCCTTATTTGCCTGTGCGAAGGAAAATCATAGCAATATATTGTTACCAAAGGTGTAATTAATTCATATTAACTTAGAAATGTGAAAGTTCAGAACTCCCTTCAAAATTTTTATTTACTCACATGAAATTAAAAGACTTAAACATTAATTGAAAAGGTAGAATTTTATTAACTCTTGAATCCTTTGGTCAAACAGCATATTTCTTTATAATATTAATTCTTTTGGAATAGAATTAAAGTTTGATTATTATGAAGGTGGTAAAATTTGTCTTCAAACAAAACTCACGTCCCTCTTTTTCTTTTCCTCCTCCTTAAAGCAACTTTTTTCTTGTGTACATTCTTAGTATTTCTCCTCTTTTCTATTTACTCTCACAAAAAGATCAAATGAACTAATGATTCTCAAAGCTCTGGTGGTCTAGTGGTAGGAAGCTGCACTGCAATCCCAAAGGCATGTGGTTCAAAGCCTCAGCTACTCTGTGGAAGAAGGATGGGCAATCTTCCCCTGTACGATTAAATTGCCTCTGAAAACCCACTGAAGGGTTTCCAACTTGACAGCAAACAATAACAGGCATTAAAATTACTAAGGAAAGTGCCATGCTACCACTTGCCAGTGATTTGATATCTTAAACATTTTTTTGACATTGTAATCCAGTATGATACTGTGGTGTCAGAACCTTTGTAAATTGGCTTTTCTAGCCATTGTGTTAGCCTCCATTAGAGACATTCTCATCAGTTACCTTAACTAAAAATACATAGGCTTGTAAATCATCAAACAGCTGATGGACCAATATAAGAGTGCTTTGTACACTGTGGGGAGACTTGTGAAGACACTGTGAGAAACGGTGGAGAAAGGGTAAAGAGACTATGACATGGCTGTGCAGTGACTGTGGTAAGAGGATCAGAAGACCTGTGACCAGAGAATCTTTGGAGATGGACTCACAGTTAAAGATTTTGTTTGCTGGATGACTGAATAAAAAGCTGACTTGTAATTGCTCTGAGATACAGTTTACTGAATGATTGAGGAAACGAAACAAGAGGTGCATTTGTACTGCTGAACTGAACCTGAACTTTAACTCATTAAAGAATTGTGCCTTGTTAATCTGGTTTGGGACTGCTGCACTAAACCTGGACTTGTATTGTGTGACATTCTTTACCTACTCTACCCCCCCAACCTATTTCCTTCATAAAACCTGCCACTGTGAGTAGTCAGTAAGTCAAGCTGCGATGAACATTGGACCCAATGATTGATAGAAATAGGCACATATGAGATGGCATATCTGACCATGTAGTTATTTATATAGTACTATGGATATTATTTACGGGGAAAGTTCCCTTTTAGAAGCAGATATAAGTGAAATTCAGCCACCCCCTATGCTCCTTATGCAGATACATGCCTAAAGATAGAATTCTAGGGATCAGACTTACCAGCTGGCAGTTATTGGAGGAGTATTTTTGGCTTGAGAATTTGTGTTCTATAGGTAGCTAACAATTATTCATGATAATTTATCAAATCATCTGACTAATTCAAATAGTAATACTAAAGTGAGATATTTGTGGATCTTAATTGGTTAATAACAATAGCTGAATATCATTTGTCCAGTATTCTATGTAGTAAGTAAACATTATACAAATTACATAAATTATTTCATCTTTAATCCTCAAAACAAAACTCTGTGTGGAATAGTAGGTCAAGTGTTGAGCAGCTAATGGAAATTCAGCATTTCAAATCCAACACATTTCTTGAGAGAGAAACGAAGCAGTCTTCTACCATTAAGATTTACAGACTCAGAAAGCCCTATGGAAGATCACCTGAAGTGGAAATCAATTCCACGCCAGTGAGTTTTGGGGTTTTCAATCCTCACAACAATCATGTAAATGATATATTATCATAATGTTAGAAGCCAAGGAATTCTGAAAAAAAAGTTGAAATGTTTCTGTTGGGTAAACAGCGCCACTGGAATTTATCACCAGGTCTGCTGGATTCCCATGCCGGGACTCTCAATCCACAGAATCTATTATACATTAATATGCCTAAACTAATTCCACAAGTATTTTAAATATGCACTCTGAGAAATGGCATAGAAGTGAGAGCTCCCTTTCTTTGTAACTTGTCGGAAGTCTCACATCTTGTGCTCTTTCATTGATGGTTATGCCTGTGGCAAATTTAATCAGAGCTCACCCAGACATTTAAGAATGAATTAGACACTATTAAGCTGCTCTCAAGCTTCAATAACCCCTCCTTTTTTTTATAGAAATACATGCATTTAACATCTCATTTTTCTTTTTGATTAATTTCTCTTAGGATAAAAATTAATTCCTCCTTCCTTAAATTGAAACTTATGATTTCCTTCTACTGGTTCCCTTTATCTCTTCATCTACCCACCCCTACACCCATATCCACACACTAGTTCCTTTTAAATTGGAATTTAGGTGATTTAACAGAACAGATTAAATGTATCTCCATATTAATGTTAGCTTTAACTGATAGAACTCTAGTCTTCTTCTACTTACAACATTTAAGAGGCATTTGCACCCCAATTAGCAAGTATTCATAGGCCTCTTGCATTACTATATGTCTTATCAGAAGAAGCACTGATTACTTTTTTATGTACTGTCTTTTCAAATATATTGTGAATAGCTTTAAAAGATAGAAACAATGTTTTGCTCTACAGAAAAGAGGCTTACTTACAGTCTGGTATAATAAAAGTAGTGTCTTACTGCAAAGAAAAGGATGGGCCGAATTCCTAACTACTATAAACTATTCAGGCTCCCTATGATGTTTATTCTCCTATGATGTAACACACTGCATACACAGGTATCCTCCATATGTCTTTGTATTGCCTTATGGGAAGAAAAGTTGAGACATTAGATCAAGTTATTGCTTTTGCCCTAAATAAGTAACATCCTTTCCTTTCTCCAAGAGTCCCATGTCTTCTGCAGCATGGTTAAAACTGTGCCATGGATCTTATTAGATTCTAAGCGGAGTAAAATTTCAGATATTTTCACTATTTGGTAATTTTGGTGATGAGAACAAGATGCTATTAGAGACATAGATTTTTTGGGATAGAAAGGAGAAAGACCTCAAAGTTCAATTTATGAAATTTGGGGGAGGTCTGTGAGAACCAATATTGAACATTTGATCAAATTGTAGTCAACAGGTATTAAATCATCTTACTTATTGTTTGCAAATGAGAAGAAATTAAAGGATCCTTTTAGCAGGGTTACCAAAGAATAGGTGCAAAAACACCTGCTCAAATCGCATAGTGTTGGTTGCTAGTTCTCATCCAAGGTGGTGGTGGAGAGAATTCCTTCATTGGTACGTAGACAGCCTCAAGCACAGGATCACACAATTGATAGGGGTGGGGGTGGTGAAGGATATGGGAAATATCCAGTGTGTAAAGCTATATATAAAAACTTTGCAAATGAACCAGTATTAAAAAGCAAAACAAAAAAACCTAGTAATGAGGTTCATCCTGGTGCAAAGAGATTTGCATCTTCTTTCAGACAGGTTAGAAAGAGGTACACCTCCACTGAGAGTGAAAGGAGAGGAATGTTTAAGTGCTGTTGTTGTTGCTATGTACCATTAAGTTGCCTGCAACCCAAACTCACCCTTACAATACTCGAAACCTTGTCTCCGACACACCTGCCCCCATAACCCCAGTTACTATGTCACTCCATCTCATCTGAGGTCCTCTTCTCCTGCACTGTCCCTTCACCTTTCCAAGCATGATCTCCAAGGACTAGTCTCTCCTGGCAATAAGCCCAAAGTATGTGAGACAGAGCTTCAAGATCCCTTGTCTCAAAGAAGCATCTTGGTTTCCCCTCTGTAAGACAGACCTGTTTGTTCTTTCGGCAGTCCATAGTATGTTCACTACTCTTTGCCAGCACCACAACTCAAAGCCATTGATTCTTCTTTTGTCATCCTTATTCATTGTCCAGCTCTCTGACACATAGTAAGTAATTGCAAAGACCATGCCTAAATCAGGCACATTTTAGTCTCTAAACTGACATCATTGCTCTTTAGCACTTTGGAGAGGTTCCTAACAGCATATTTCCCCAATGCAATTCATCTTTTGATTTCCTGACTGCTGGTGCCAAAAGAGTTGATTGTGGAATTGAGTAAGCTGTAATTGTTGACAACCTCAATCTCTTCTCCATGGCTCAGCTATGGTTTTGTTTTGACTTTAGAGTACACAACAATAACAACATTGTTGCTATTAGATGCTGTCACATCTACTCTCACTCATAGTGAGACTATGTACAGAAGAACAAAACCCTGTCCATCTCTGTGCCAGTCTCACAATCTCCACTTGTGCCCAAGCCCGCTGTTGTCTATCCAAGTCCTTGTGTCTATCCATCTCACAGATGATCTTTTCCAATGACCCTGCACTTTTCTAAACATGATATCCTTCTCCAAGATGGATTCCTCCTGAAAACATGCCCAAAGAATGTAAGACAGTGTCACCATACATTCCTCTAAGGAACACTCCAAAGTACAAAATATTGTACTTTTTCTAAGACAAATTTATTTGTCCTTGAGGCAGTCCATGGTATATTCAATATTCTTCAGTAGCACCACAATTCAAAATCAGCAGTTTTTATTTGTTCTTCCTTATTTATTGTTCAACTTTCACATGCATACAAAGAAAATAAAAAATACTTAATACTGAGTCAGGCACACCTTAGTCTTTAAATAGTTTGTTTCCTAAATATAAAAAATACGTTTTCTCACTCAAAAAAAAGACACCTAAGAGCATAATTATGATTTCAAGAAGTGTATGGTTTTATATATTGCAGACACATGTATCCCTTTGTATTTTGTGTGTGTTATATTCTACACGTTGACTTTATCTTTTTCCTCTCAGTGGTCGGAGCCTTGCTCGTTCATTTACTCTGTGTGTGTGTGTGTGTGTGTGTGTGTGTGTGTGTGTGTGTGCGTGCGCACGCGAGTGTGAGTGATTTTAAAAAATTTATTATAGACAATAAAAAGCTTTTCATCTTTTACAAAAAAGCTTTTTTTAAAGCCTTTTGTCCTCTTTCATATCATCTAATGAACTTCAACTGTTGTTATTGTTTATTGTTATGTGTTATCAAGTCGTTTGTGACTCATAGCGACTCTGTGTACAAGAGCTCTAAACACCGTTCTATCCTGTGCTAACCTAGCCATCTCAAACACACTCACTCCCACCACTCCAGTCACAGAATCGAGCCATCTCATTGAAGGCCTTCCTCTCCTTCACCACTCCTCCACTCTGCCAAACATGAGAACTTCAACTAGCAAACAAAAAAATTTCATTATAATTATTGTAGAAATAGAGAAATTTGTCATGTGTATATGCATCAAAACATCTTTAGTAACTCTAAAGATATTATCAATTACCATGTGTTTTTGATTGTATTGGCTATTTAAAAGTAATTTCCAGTTCTTTTAAAGTCTTTCTACAGTTTCTTTAATATCTTCTACATAGATGCACATTTTCTATATTAAAACTCCATTCTGAGTGGTATAGCTTCATTGCACATCAATTGTTAAGCTGCTACAACAAATGGCAAAATATGCATATTTCAAACTTTCCTGTCATTTGTTGAATCAAAACACTCACCTAAATGCTTTTTGGATAATTTTATTGTGTATTTATTTCTGTAAGGCAAGCCATTTCAGAATGCCTAACAATAAATTACCACCTGTCTAAAGAAGTCATGCTGTTTGAAGGGTTTTTCTAAGCTTAACTCCTTCAAACAAAATGTAACAAGTTCATTTAACATTTCTTCAGACAGAAGAAAAGCATATGCAATACAAAACTAAACTGTTTATATGGTCTATATCATATTAGTATCTCAAGACAATGCATTTTCTGAAAGCAATGGTAGTTATTTGAAGACAGAAATGAAACTCAGAACAGAAAAGGGATTAAATTTGAAGAAAACAGACAGCATCAAGCTCCAAAATAACTTCTGGAACAAGCTTCCCAACACGATATTAAGTGCAATGCAATCAGTCACGGGTCATAGGTTAAAGAACTTCAGGAACTCACAAAAAATGAGCCATTTTCAACCCATGTACTGTTATCACTGCAAGGAGATGAAATAAAAACTGCATTTGTTTTCGATCTCTGTCTAGTGTCAGTGACAGTAACCCCGGCTGCAAAAATAGGCACTGATGCTCATACCAGGCAACATCAGGTTTTTATATTAGGTGGTGTGCCATAGGCTATACCTTTAATCTTGCACAAGAAATTCCCTAGACCACTGTTTAGGAGAATCTAAGCCTCTGAATTGTGGTGTTGATGAGGAATATTGAATACACCATGGAATGCCAAAAGAGTAAACAAATCTATCTTAAGGGAAGTGCAACCAGAGTGTTCCTTAGAGGCAATGAAGGTGAAACTTTATCTCATTTGTAGGCATATTCTCAGAAGGAATCAAGTTTTGTAGAGATACAGCATTTTGGAAAAGGTCTGGGCTGAGTCAGAGAAAGAGAGGAAGATACTTGACAAGATGTGTTGACAAAGTGATTACCATAATGGGCTTCAGCATGACCACTAGAGAGGGTGGTAGAGGTTAGGGTGAGGTTCAGATCTGTCCATGAGGTCACTATGAGTGTAGTTGATTAGAGGGCACACAATACAGTAACTGTGTAGTATCTGATAAAGTTTTCTCATAAAAAAATGACAAGAAAGCTTAAAGAACATTGATAGTCATATTCTTTTACTACTAGAGCTAGGCTTCAACATTCCTAGATAAATAGGCCCACAACTCCATTCTTAGATGAACCTGCAGTAGATGATAATAATCCTTTCATTGTCTGTTCCTAGTTCTTTTAGTCTAGCATTTTCCTTTATACAGAATTCCCATTGTGACAAGAGCTATCAAACATAGTACACAAATAATCACAGATGATTCACCATTAGTTACCACTGATTCTTTATTTGGAGGCTAAAATAGGAAACAATAGAAAATTACTGAAGCATATGATACCTGGAAAAAGAATATGATTTTAGAAAATAAATAACAGAGTACTAGTTCTTAGAAATTAGTATGGACAAACACCGTCCATAGCTATCTTCTCCTAGGCCAAGGAAGACTTTTGTCTGCCTTGTTATCACTGGAATTGCAGTGTTTATTTAATCATAACTCTCCCTGATTTGGTAGTATTCTTTGGGTGCAAAGAGATAAGCTGAAGGGGACAAATTTAGTTTGATTAAAAGCCACATTGTTTATAGTCTCTTTTTCTCACACCAATGCTAGACAAAGACTATGGCTTTTGGGGGAGTTATAGCTTGTATGCTATGGTCTCATTATACAAATCAATAGCAGTTCAGTTGTGAATAGATGCAGCCAAGGACTACGAAAAGTCACCTAAGCCAGATGGCATGGATTTTAGCAAGGTATTTCACTACTTTTTCATGAAAAGTCCTGTGATAAAGAATTTTAAAAGAAGCAAACAAAATTTAAATATCTCTCCTCAGCCAAAGGGGTCAAAGTGCTTATATTTGATTGGCTGAATTCTGTTCTCAGTTGAGCTTGTCTGCCTTGAAGGAAAATTGCAGTCATTATTTATATTCCACCTGTGAGAGAGAAATATTTACTAAGAAAGAATATTGATCCACACTTTATACAGATTTTCCTATATATTTTCAATTTGGTGATCCAGACTCATGTGGAAAAATTTTTCATAAGCCTCTAGCCATCATGTAAAATCCCTGTTGAAAGGAAAAATCAAATTTAGCTATGCACACACTGTGCTGAAGCAAGAAGCTACAGCTGAAATTCTTTGGTTGTTCAGTACATCTCTTTAGAACAGCATCAGAAGAGCAAGATGAAGTTTTCTTACTTTATTTTTTTAAATTTTTGGAAACTCAGTTCAAGCTAATTGCTTCAGTTGACTAAAACTCCTCTCTTTTACATTCTATTCATATTTTTGGAATTTTAAGGACATATCATGATGCTTCTGAAATATAACAAAAACCATGCTTTCTGAATATCCTCAGAAATATACTTTTCTCAGAAAACAATTCTTATATATCAAAATAATCTTGTCAATTTGGTACCTTTCAGTGGGTTTTGAATTAGCATTTTTCATATGATGTTCCCAAGTCAAAGGTAGATAATTTTGATCTGCAGCCTTCAGGCCTGGTTTTGTTTTTGGTCAAACATTCTTCTAAGTGGTATAGTACTGGTCTATCCATTTGCTGTACAGAGGTAATTTGTGCTACCTGTAATGCTAAACACTGTGACACAAATGTGTCAAATGTGATAATAGTTACCCATGGTGGACAGTGTTTGGTGGAGTTCCCCAATTAAAACAAGCTTGAAAGCGGGAGTGGCACCCACTTCTGAAATAGCTTGCCTCCAGAAATTCAATGAACCTGGAGAAAAGATCAAAGTTATACAAAACTTCAGGTCTTTCATTCATATGGTCGCTATGAGTCATCTATGACTTGAAGGCACATATGATGTTCAGAAATGTAGGCATCATTATAGCAGACTGCATTTTCCAAGATGGTCCTAAGAACTATCATCCCACATATTCTTCTTGCGGATGATATTAACACACCAATGATGCAGATATGGGACTCCATGTCTGCTGGATGGGCCTATAATAGATACTGTGCACTTCCTAAATCTAGGTCACAAAACCTAGTCCCAATCTGGCTCCCACAGAAAGCTTCTTCTTGGAATACAGCCACGATCTGAAAGAAAGGAAAAAGAGAGGTCCATGTGGAGAGGAACTGTGGCCTCTGGCCCACTATCCTTTCTGATCTCACCACTGAAAGTCAGTACAAACTTGCCAATCATGCTGAACATGTCATCTAGGGGACGATATCTCCAATCAACAAAACCAGTCACCTCAGCTTTGTTGAAGAGATCATAGATGAGCCTTCCTTGTTAAAACTTGACTGAACTGTAGATTCAGGAGCTAAAATTAATGTCATTATTTTGTTGTTGTTTCTATGTGCCATCGAGTCACTTGTGTGATGTAGAAGAGCCTGAAATGCTGTTCTATCCTGTGCCAACCTAGCCATCTCCAACGCACTCATTCCCATCACTCCAGTCACAGTATCGATCCACCTCATCAAAGGTCTTCCTCTCCTTCATCACCCCTCCAGTTCCTCCTTGCAACATACCCAAAGTATGTCAGATGAAGCTTCAGAATCCTTGACTCCGAGGAGCATTCTGGCTTCACCTTCTCTAAGACAAACCTGTTTGTTCTCCTAGCAGTCCATGATATGTTCAACACTCTTCTCCAGCACCATAGCTCAAAGGCATCAATTCTCCTTCTATCATCCCTATTCACTATCCAACTTTCTGATGCATAGCATGTAATTGCAAAGACTATAGCCCGGATCAGGTGCAACTTAGTCTCCAACCTGACATCGTTGCTCTTCAGTACTCTTGAGAGCTCCCTCACAGCTGACTTTCCCAATGCAATTCATCTCCTGATTTCCTGGTTGCTGTTACCAAGAGTGTTGACTGTGGAGCCAAGTAAACTAAGACTGCTAACTATCTCAATCTCTTTTACCATCCATACTGATGCTGCCAATTGGTCCTGTGCTGAGAATCTTTCTTTTCTTGATGTTGAGCTTCAGTCCATATTGAAGACTGTAGTCCTTGACCTTCTGCAGCAAGTGCCTCAGGTCCTCCTCAGTTTCAGCAAGCAGGGTTGTGTCATCTGACAAAAGTTGATGAATCTTCCACCAATCCTGATGTCACATTCCTCCTCTTACTAACCTCCTCAGGTTTCACATTAGCACAATCAAATGTTCTGGGATTCCCATTCTTCTCAGAGTCAGCCATAGCTTGTTGTGATCCACACAGTCAAAAGCCTTTGCATAGTCAATGAAGCACAGATAGACATTCTTCTGGTATTCTTTGCTTTCTGCCATGATCCATCTAACATTAGCTATAATATCCCTAGGACCACAACCTCTTCTAAATCCAGCCTGTACATCTGGCAGTTCTCTGGTGACATATTGTTCCAAACGTTTTTGGATAATTTTCAGCAGAATCTTGCTTGCATGTGATATTAATGATATTGTTCCATAATTTCTGCACTCTGTTAGGTCACGTTTCTTTGGAATGGGAACAAATACCTATCTCTTCCAGGCAGTGGGCCAGCTGGCTGTCCTCCAGATTTCTTGGAACAACTTAGTGAGCACATCCAGGGCAGTGTCTGTTTTTTGAAATATGTCAACTGGTATGCCATCAATTCCTGGAGCCTTGTTTTTTGCCATTTCCTTCAGAGCAATTTGAACTTCCTCCTTCATAACCATAGCCTCTTGCTCATATGTCATTTCATGAAATTCTTCTGTGTCAGCCAATTCCTTCTGATACAGTGACTCTGTGTGTTCCTTCCGTCTTCTCTTGATACTTCCTGGATCATTTAACATTCTACTCAAAGTATCCTTAAGTATTGCCATCATGGTTTGAATTTGTTTTTCAGCTCCTTCAGCTTACAAAATGTTGAGCAAGTTCAGCCCTTTAGATTTTTCTGACTCCAGCTCTCTGCACATTTCATTATAGTATCTAGCTTTGTTGTCCCGGGCTGCCTTTTGAAATTTTCTGTTCAGTTCTTTGATTTCTTGGTTTCTTCCTTTAGCTTTGGCTTCTCAGAGCTCTAATGCAATACTCAGAGTCTCATCTGACATTGATTGTGGTCTTTTCTTCTTTTTCAGCCTTTGTAATGCTCTTTTGCATTCTTCATGGACGATTTTCTTGATATCCTCCCAGAGCTCATTTGGTCTATCCTCACTGGTGCTCATGGCCTCAAACCTGTTCTGAGATGGTTTTAAAATTCTAGTGGGACCGACTTAAGGTCAAATTTTGGTTCTTGTGGACTTGATTTAATTTTCCTCAACTTCAGCTTGAACTTGTCTGTAAGTAGTTGGTGGTCTGTCCAACAATCAGCACCCAGCCTGGTTTTCACTGCTGATACTGAGTTTCTCCAGCAAGTCTTTCTACAGATGTAATAGATTTGATTCCTATGCATATCATCAGGTTAAATCTATGTTTGTAGCCTTCGTTTATGTTTCTTACAAAAGGTATTTGCAATGAAAAAAATCATTGAATGTGTAGAACTCTTATCATTCTATCTCCATTCTCGTTTCTCTCACCAAGCCCGTGTTTTCCAGTTACTGATACTTCTTCCCTGTTCCCAACCTTTGTATTCAAGTTGATGATGATGATGATGATGATGATGATGATGATGATTATCTTGACTGAATATTTAATCAATTTCTGATTGCAAATGTTGGTAGAAATCTTCTATTTCCTCCTCTTTGGCTCTTGTTGTTGGTTCATATATTTGAATGATAGTGGTATTCACTGGACTTCCTTGTATGCATATGGATATTATCCTGTTCCTCACTACATTGTATTTCAGGATATATCTAGAAATGACTTTTTAAATTATGAAACCAACCCCATTTTTTCTCACCTTTTCATCCCTGGCATATAAATCATATGCTCATCTAATTCAAAATGTCCCATGCCAAGCCATCTCATTTCACCAATAACTAGTATGTCAATAATTATGCATTCCATTTCTTTCTTAACAATGTCCAATTTTCCTACATTCATGCTTCTCACATTCCACGTTCCAATCACTAGTGTCTCCTTACAGCTATTCCTCTTTCTCTGTGTTTCCATTTCTAAAAAGTCTCAGTTTCAATTGCTATGTCTGTTAGTCCAAATGATAGTCTACGTGTGCTCTATTGTACATAGGGTTTTTGAAGGCCTGTCATCTTAGAAGTAGATAGCCAATCCTTCTTTCTATTCTGTCTCAATCTTCAAATATATATAATAGTATCTGACAAACAAGCATTCCAAAGAAAAATTTTGCTATGCTGCTAGTAGATAGACAGTGAATAAGGATGACAAAAGAGGAATTAATGCCTTTGAACTGTGGTGTTGAAGAAAAAAAGAACAAATAGATAAGTCTTGGAGAAGATGCAATCAGAGTGCTCCTTGGAGGCAAAGGTGATAAAACTTCATATCACATAACTTTGGAAATGTTGCTCAGAGAGGTTAATTCTTGGAGACAAACATCATGCTTGGGAAGGACATGACAAAATAGGAAGATCCTCAGCCAGGTGGATTGCCACAGTGACTTCAGTAATGGGCTAAGTGTATCAGAGATTATGAGGCTGGCACAGTATAGGGAAGAGTTCAGATCTGTTATTCATAGAGTCACCATGACTCATACTCTGTGTGAAAAACACATATAAACAATAACAAAGTTTTAAGATGGACTATTGGAGAGCACTTACCCAGATTAATATAGGGGCATTTTAACTGTCATGTATATGTGTATATTTCATGGACTGCTAGG
>NW_006399915.1:4182402-4183287 GCF_000299155.1 Elephantulus edwardii
GGCACAGGACAGAGCGGAGTTTAGGGCTGTTGTACATAGGGTCGCTATGAGTCGCAGGCAACTCGACGGCACATAACAACAACAACAACAACACATTAATGCATACGTGCATCCATTTAAAAGCAGAGTATTGAGAGTGCTGAAAATTGAAACAATGGAAACTTCTTAATTATTTAGTATATTTATTAAAAATCTATTTTCTTAAGCCACCTTTACTTTGATCCCATGCTCCCAATACGCTTAATTAATGTGGCATGTTGTAGGAACTGTCTTCAGGGCTGAAGCTCTGCAATGAAATAATCTTCACCATTTAAGAAAGAATGCCATTCTTTGAATGGTACATTTAATTTCATAGACAGTAAAATTATTTTCTTCACTGAATCATTTACTCATTCACTTGGCATTTACTGAGCACCTATCATGTGCTTACTGTGCTCAGCACCGTGCTAAACACTATAGATATAAAATTGAACTAGCTTCTTTTACAATTACATGTTGACCAAAAATGTGACAGGGTTTTAGGCACAGGAAAGAGTTAGGTCTAGTTTCATTATTCTACTGAGACTCAGGTAAGTTTAGAATATCTAATGAGTCTAGCAACCTCTCCAGGCACCTTGTACAACCATTTCCCTTAAAAATTTTCATTTTAAAAACATTTTCCTACTTCCCAAAATGTGAAACATAAAATTGCTACATGACTCAACAATATAACTCTTAAGCATTGTAGACTTACGAAGCTTGAAAGCATGAATTCACACTGATATGTGTATGCCAATGCTTAATACATTATCCACACACTGGAATATAGAGAGGAAAATATTCAGATGTATGCTAGTACTATAACAGTGCACCTTGGAAATATTCTGTAGGACTAAGTAGTTGTTG
>NW_006399915.1:4184617-4187196 GCF_000299155.1 Elephantulus edwardii
GATTTCTTCGCACAACTTGGTGAGCACGTCCAGGGAAGCATCTGTTAACTGAAATATGTCAATTGGTATACCATCTATTCCTGAAGCCTTATTTTTTTGCCATATCCTTCAAAGCAGCCTGAACTTCTTCTTTCATCACCATAGGCTCTTGTTCATATGTTGCTTCATGAAATTCTTCTGTGTCTTCCAATTCCTTTTGATACAGTGACTCAGTATATTACTTCCATCTTCTAAGTAGAGCACCCAAAAAATCTTCCAATATTGTATTGTTTCACTGATAAAATATCGGATATTGTTTTACACCATCAATTTGAAACCAATCCACAGCTGATTCTCCAACAGGTTTTCAGTGTTGGTAAACTGCACAGGAGGAGGTTGCCCATATTTCTCCTGTGGAGCAGCTGATGGATTTGAATTGCGTATCTTTGCATTGACAGCACAATTCCCGATAACTAAACCCTTAATAGAGACTAAAGTTTATTAGTGCTTATCAGGGATGCAGATGGAGGCAGGAATAGATCTTTTGCTGATGGGACACTGAGTTTGGGGTACCATAAAATTTTAGAAATGGATATTGATGGTGAATAATAATGATGGTAACACAATGTTGCATAATCAATATCATTTAATTACATACTGATCGTTGCTTAAAATGGAAAACTTTTATATATACATAAGTAACAAATTTAAAAATTATAAAAACATTCTTATCCTACTTATCTGATAATAGATGAACATTGTTGGAAGAACTATTCTAAGTTCTTCGAATGTGTTCCTTTATTTAGGTGAGATTGGGTTTATTCAGAATGGCATGGCCAGAGATGGTGTTACTTCATTTTATTTTCAACAAAGTTTGAGAAATAGGCATAATTATTCCAAATTCTCAGATGTGCAAACTAGGATACAAAAAAAGAGCAAGCAATGTGTTTGTGGTATATAGTTATTAAAAGCTGTAACAAGAACTCAAACCTAGATACTGGATCTAGATACTAGAAGGATTTGCTCTGCTGTCTTAAAAAAAATAAATAAGCAATTGGAACTTTTACTGTGTTCATCATGAGTCTCTACTACATTTAACTGATATCTTAGCTGTGAAACCATAAGTAAGGAGATCATAATTTTTCTGCATTCTTCATAATGTAAAATATTGTATGTTTACTAACAAAAGTGCCTTTGTAATTGTTCCTTTGGTCTTAGTCACTACTCTTGCAAAAATTTATTGTTCATAAGGAAATAGTGAAAAAGAGGCAACTCTCTTGACACATTTAGAAGGGGCCAAGTGACAGATACCTGGAAATAATTATTGAAGGTGATTCATCAATATATTTGTACACTTTCCCTCTCAGATATGTTCCTTTCTGGCTTGTTATCTTAAGCATTAGCATTCTTTCCATTATACTTCCCTAGAAAAGGTCAAGAATCCATTATATCTCCCTCACTAGAATTAAAATTCAATTGACTCTATTTTATTTATTACTACTCCCCATGACTTCACCAAGCTACTCCATGTACCAACATACAACCTATTATCACCACATCTGTATTTTTATGCAACTTCCAATTCTTTAATGCCCTCCAGCCTGGCCTATACTGTTTTGGCTTTTGGAGAAAACGTCCCACAAAAGTTCTTCATGGCCAGCACTTTAGAAGTCCTCCTCCTAATGACACTGGGACCTTTCATCTAGTCTTTTATCTCTGCATCATTTCTGCCTTTTATTAGACCTTAACTTTTCAGCTCTGTCTTAAATTCCACATCCATCTCTTGAACTGCCTTATGTTGGATAAAATGATTTTTCCATAATGTTGTTAGGTGCTGTCATGTTGACTACAACTCTAGCAACTCTATGAAAAACAAATCTGAACTTTACCAAATCCTGCACCAACTTCATGAGCTGTCATGTTCAAGAGAATGGTGTTAATCCATATCATTGAGCATCTTTCCATAACTGTTTCACCATTCTTTTGACTTTCTATCGTGGATCTGTTTTACATACTCTCCATTACCCTGGGACTTTATCCAGTACTTCTATTCTACTCTATTCCATTACCCAGATTCATCTCAGTTTATAGATTCTTAGACTCTACACAGTACTTCTAAAATGTTGGTTAGTTAAACAATCAAATAAAAAAAACACATTGTCATCAAGTTGATTCCAATGTATAGTCACCCTATAATAGAGGAGTGGCATCCACTTCCTAAACAACATGCCTCTGGAAAGTCTATGAACTTTGATAAATGTTGATAGTTATAGAAAGTCCGCAGGCCTTATGTTCATAGGGTTGCTATGAGTTGTGCTTGACTCAAAGATAATCAACAACAACAACACTAAAGAGTAGAACTGCCCAAAGTATTTCCAAGGGTTTCCAAGGCTTTAATCTTTATGGAAGTAGACTGTCTTATCATTTTTCTGTAGAGCAACTGATGCATTCAAAACATCAAATTAATGGTTAGTAACAGAATGCCTTCACCACAGTATCACTGGACCTACAAGACTACATAAATGCAAATTGTTGTTGTTGTTGTTGTTATGTGCCGTCGAGTCGCCTGCAACTCATAGCGACCCTATGTACAACAGACC
>NW_006399915.1:4189021-4190513 GCF_000299155.1 Elephantulus edwardii
CATCTGGCCTTCGTTCATTAGTATTCAAAGCCTCAAATCTGTTCCTGAGATGGTTCTGAAATTCAGGTGGGATAGACTCAAGGTCATATTTTGGTTGCCTCGGATTTGGTTTAACTTTCCTCAGCTTTAGCTTGAATTTAAATGCAAATTACATTCATTATTAAAAGTGATCTCAAAACAATTATGACATATTATCTCACTCCAGTAACAATAGCAAAAGTCAACAGAGCAGCAAACAACAAATGCTGGCAAGGTTGTGGAGAAATCCTTATTCACTGTTGGTGGAAGTGTAGAATGGTGCAACCACTCCGGAAGACAGTATTGTGTTTTCTCAAAGAGTTGGAAATAAAAATACTATTTGACCAAGCAATTCCACTATTATAAATATACCCTAAAGAAACCAGAACTGCCACCCAAAGAGATATGTGCACATCTATGTTTATCGTCATGTTGTTCACAATAGCAAAGAGATGGAAACAACCATAATGCCCACCAACAAATGAATGGAGTAGCTGTGGTATATTCACACAATGGAATAATATGCAGCACTGAAAAACAAGGAACTCATGAAATATTATACAAAATGGGTGACCTTGGAGGCCATTATGCTGAGTGAAAAATTTCAGTCACAAAAGGACAAATACTGCATAATGCTACTGTTATAAAACAGGACTGACATCGAGGTTGGGGAAAACTAAGAAAAGATGTGATAAATAATGTACATTGCATTGAAAAAGATGAGGGAAAGACCTATTTAAAAGGAATATATGGTTAGGCAGTATTTGCCTGACTAATAGTCCAGAATAAGAGCTGCATAGCAAAGTGGACTGGGGCCTGGGGGCAAGAAAATTGTACAACAATGAAAGATTCCTTTTTTCAAAGAGAAAAGTGAACTGGGGAGGGTGAGTAGGGAAGAAAATGTACAACAATGAATGACTGGAAAACCAAGTTCTCTATAAACTTTCATTAAAATATCAAGTAAAATTAAAATATTTTTAAAAAGTGATCTCAAAATTACCTATTCAGAAAAGGCTTTCTATATTCCACTTCACAGTTATTCTGCCTTTATAAGGGATTCCACTAGACAACTCAACTTGTCTCATTCTCTTGAATTTATATAAATATTTTTGATATTGTGGTGGTGTTTACTAGTCACCAAGTGAGTGCTTATCTTGTTTTGCCTGTAAAATATTTGGGAGCAGAGACAGATATTTCTGCTTATGCATGTTTTCTTTGAGATTAAAAAAATCATATCTAAGTGGAAGATTTTGTGCTTATTGTTGTTATTGTGTGTCATCAAATTCAAACTGACCAGTAGTTCCAGCAGATTCTCAGAGGCAGTAAATCCCATACGAAGAGATACCCTATCCTTCTCTAGATGTGGATTTGAACAATATACTTTTTATTTATTTATTTATTTTTATACAGAGGTTTTGGATTTCCATTCATTCATTGCCGCAATTTTCTCCCTGCCCACCCCTCCCCACCAGCT
>NW_006399915.1:4192100-4197390 GCF_000299155.1 Elephantulus edwardii
AAAAATATTTGGTAATGAACCATATACTTTTGATATTGTAGAGCAGCTGCTTACCAGTAAGTCACCAGAGCTCCCTTTTATTCTTATTAAAGTAGAACAAAATAAAATACCAGGCCACAAAAGTCTGTGGAATTTAATATTATTTACCTGGTCAATCAGTATAATATTCAGTGGCTGGAAAAGTAAAATGGTGAAAAATATTAGAATACAGGAGAGGGAGAGCTTTCCTTAATGCTAGCTAAATGTCCCAAAACTCTAAAACCTATAGGAAGCTCTTCCACAATAAGCTTATAAATAATTACTGCCAGAGTAAAGTATTGTTATTAATGGGATATTTCTTATCACTTAGTGGGAAAAAAAATAGGAACCACTGAACTTTTACACATTTTAAAAAAAGTTGCATAAGTCATAGGACTTGAGGACAAAGTGAAGGTATATTCAGCCATAATATTGAAGGACTCTCAACAAATAATGATTTTACAGGTTGTAACAATAAAGGGGGTTGGAGTTCTACAAATCCTGGGTGGGAATTTCTCCTGAACCAAATCAAATTGGGAATAGATAGTAATTCTGTTTGTTCCACATGATTCAATCCAAAATGAATTTGGGTTTTTTTTGAATAAAAATAATTAACATGAGTAGCTAACCCTGGTAGAGTACTCACTGCAGTTAATTTATGTTTTGTGTTATAAGCACTCATTACGCATTACCACAGCAGAAGATTCCCTACTACAAAACAGCCACTCTGCTCTTACAGAGATATTATAAAGCTCTCAAAGCCATCTCTGGCTTGTTATTATCCTTCTCTTTGAGATGAGAAGACCAATATTTGTGTGCTTAAACAAACTGTCAAAAGTAAATGACAAAATTAGGATTTACTATCAAGACCCTTTAAATCTGTAAATCTACCTCAGATGAACATTTCAGAGATGTTTAATATATAATTATATGACATATGTTGTTGTTGTTGCTATGTGCCGTCGAGTCGCCTGCGACTCATAGTGACCCTATGTACAACAGCCCTAAACTCCGCTCTGTCCTGTGCCAATCGCACTGTCTCTGACACTCCCATCCCAATTATCCCAGTCACTGAATCAATCCACCTCATAGAGGGCCTTCCTCTCCTGCGCTGTCCCTCCACCCTCCCAAGCATGATGTCCCTCTTTAAGGACCGGTCTCTCCTCACAACATGTCCAAAGTAAGTTAGACAGAGCCTCAGAATCCTTGCCTCCAAGGAGCCACCTGGTTTAACCCTCTCCAGGACAAATCTGTTTGTTTTCCTAGCAGTCCATGGTATTCTCAATACTCTTCTCCAGCACCACAGCTCAAAGGCATCAATTCTCCTTCTATCCTCCTTGGTCATTGTCCAACTCTCTGATGCATAACAGGTGATTGCGAAGACCATGGCCTGTATCAGACGCACCTTAGTCTCCAGAGAGACACCACTGCTTTTCAGCACTTTGGAGAGGTCCCTAACAGATTAGAAAATTTATGAAATTAGTCTAAGTACTTGTATCATAATTTCAAAATGAGGCCACATTCTAAATGATAATGAATGATATCTTTTATAAAAGGAATTACAAGATCATTTCTTTTTGTCATCTTCTGTATATACATTTTAGCCAGAGATTCTCACTGAGTATCATTGGTCAAATAAAAGATTTGGTACTAAATACTGACAGAAAATTGGGAGTATGAAGAAATTGTATGGGGTTTTTTTTTGTACTATCATTCTCATTATGTTATTTCCAAGTAAATGGAAAAAACACTTCACTCTCACTAAGTTCATTCACTCAGGGACCTGAAAAGACAGAATAATGATAAGCATGGTACAAGGGTGATTAATTTTAGAAAACATAATGTATGGGAATGATTGTATAAAACACAATGTGAATGATACTGTGAAACAGTGTATATAAATTTTGTAAGCAAATAGATAGATGATAGATAGATAGATATAGATAGGTAGATAGATCCAAGGGAAGGAGAGTAGTAGCAGGGGGGTAAGGATGGGCAGGATAGAAATCACAAGGTTGCATAATTTGATGGATGGAGAGAGGGATCGATAAAGGAAATGGGGAAAATTCTGTGGGGATCTGGAAAGACAGGGCAATGACGGGCATAGAACAGTGTTCATTAATTTTACACAATATAATAAATTGGGCCAGAATTTTTTTTTAAAAAAAAATCCAATGCACTATCTACAAAGCAAAATAAAATTAAAAAAATACATTTGTAATTGTTGTTGTTATGTGCTGTCAAGTTGCTTGCAACTCATAGTGACCCTATGTACAAATGTCTTAAAAACTCCTCTATCCTGTGCCAATCTTGTTGTTTCTGACACACCTACACTTATTACCCCAGTTACTGAATCAGTCCATCTCATCAAGGGTCTTCCTCTCCTGTGCTGTCCCTCCTCCTTCCCAAGCATGTTGTCCTTCTATAAGGGTTGGTCCCTCCTTGCAACATGTCCGAAGTATGTCAGAGGAAGCCTCAGAATCCTTGCCTCCAAGGAGTAGTTTGGTTTAACCCTCTTTAGGTCAACCTTTTCAACCTGTATGTAGAACAGATTATCTGGGAGGCTGGGCTCTATGAGGAGAAGTGTGGCATCAAGATTGGTGGAAGATTCACCAACAATTTGCGTTATGCAGATGACACAACCCTGCTTGCTGAAACTAAGGAGGACTTTAAGTGCTTGCTGCAGAAAGTCCAGGACTGTAGCCTTCAATATGGATTGAGTCTCAAAATCAAGAAGACAAAGATTCTCACCAATGGGCATCAGCATGGATGGTGAAGAGATTGAGGTTATTAACAGTTTTAGTTTGCTTGGCTCCACAGTCAACACTCTTGGCACCCAAACCCAGGAAATCAAGATGTATCACAGTGGGGAAGTTTGCTATTAGGGACCTCTCTAGAGTACTGAAAAGCGATGGAGTGACTCTGGAGACTAAGGAGCACCTGATACAGGCCATGGACTTTGCCATTATTTACTATGCATCAGAGAGGTGGACAATGACTAGGGATGATAGAAGAATTGATGCCTTTGAGCTTTTGTGTTGGAGAAGATTATTGAATTTACAATGGACTGCTAAGAAAACAAACAGCTTCAACCTGGAGAGGGTTAAACCAGGCTGCTCCTTGGAGGCAAGGATTCTGAAGATTCATCTGACATACTTTGAACATATTGCAAGGAGGGACCAGCCATTGGAGAGGAATGTGATGCTTGAGAGGGTGGAGGGACAGCGCAGGATAGGAAGACCCTCTACAAGGTGGATTAATTCAGTGACTGGAGTAATGGGGGTGGGTGTGTTGGAGACAGTGAGATTGGCACAGGATAGAGCAGGGTTTAGAGCTGTTGTACATAGGGTCACTATGAGTCTCAGGCAAATTGATGGCACATAAAAACAACAACAAGGATAAGCCTGTTCATTCTCTTAGCAGTTCATGGTATATTTAATACTCTTTTCCAACGCCACAGCTTGAAAGCATCAATTCTCCTTCTATCATCCCTAGTCATTGTCCAGCTCTCTGATGCATAGCAAGTGATTGCAAAGACCATGGCATGTATCAGGTGCACCTTAGTCTCCAAACTGACATCATTGCTCTTCAATACCTTGGAGAGGTCTCTGGCAGCAGACTTTCCCAATGCAATACGTCTATATAATGAATCAGAATGATTGTATAAGACACAATATGAATGAAGTATAGTGTGAAACACGGTGTATACAAACTTTGTAAGCAAACCAATATAAAATAAAAATATTTTAAAAGTTCTTTCAGTATTTATTAAAAATAATAAGTATAGTTTTATCACTCTTCTGTGAATCCATTTATTATCCTGCTCACCAGAAGGGCTACAATTAGAATGATCCAATCTGATAAAAGATTGCAAACAGCCTAGAATCAGAATGGCAGTTAGGACCAGCAAGGAAATTTTGTGTCTGAACATATTTGTAGTAAGATTCTAAAATTTTTTACTCACTTAAAATTATGCAACTTGTTTAAAGACATTTAAAATTTGTTCTGAGGGTTCTTTTCTTCATGGACACTGTTAAAATCCAGTTCATGTTAGAACCTATTTGTAAGAAAATTTTAGAACTTTAAATTACTATAAAATTATATAACTTATTTAAAGCAATTTTAAACCTGCTTTGAGATTTTTCTTCATGTACACTATTTACAGCTCTACAAAGATAGCTTTCTGTGAGTCTCTGACCAACTGCAGGGCTGATTCTGTGAGGGTGAGGGGTGCAGAAGGAGCCCAGTTCATGCCTACCTATGGATGAACACTGTGAACCAGAGAGTGGATGGCGATATCTGCATCTGAGATAGTCCTTCACGAAAGTTGTATGATGGGGGCAGGGCAGAAATTCTTCATAAATGACAGAAAAGGAAAAAAAAAGCAGCAGCTCAAGAAATCTATACCAATCTGCTGTCCCAGAACAATGGCTATCCTCTTATGCTGAATTTAAAAAAAAAAAAAAAAAGACAAACAGCATTCCTTGACTACACAGACCTGTAGTTTGAATCTTCCAGTTTTGTTGTTCTTTTCTTTTGTCTTGAAACAGACCTTGTCAAATCAGAATGAAAAGAATGTTTTGAAGCGTGAGAAAATTCAAATTCCCTATTTAAAGCCTGGAATTCATTACAAGGAATATACTCACTTCTTTCAAAGGTCATGGGGTTGCTTGGGCAATGGAGCCTATCTCTCTGCTACCCAGGCCCAAACTGTTCACCTGAAAACACTTTAAAAATGCTCTTAAGCCTATTAGCTTTCTATGAGGCCTAATTCATCTTTGCTGTGCTTTGTCTTCTGACCCTCTCAAGTTAAGGCTCCTGCTGTGATTATCTGCTATCCCTATATTCTTGACCACTTTTCAACTAAGCAAATGTCTCTGATTAATTGGATGTAATGATTTAAACTTTTATATTATACTGCTTTTCTTTTTAACCAGTAACACTTAGCTTTTTATCACTTACGGCCAAACACAGATTTTACCTGGAAGAAACAGGGACTAACAAAGGATTTAGAGTTTCAAAAAGTCTGGGGTTCAAATTTTCTCTAGAAACACTTACACTGGCAATAATAAGAAACTATTTCTTCTATATGATTCACCCTCTCAAGACTACATGTTCTCTTCTCAGTTAAAAAGGCTTGAAATGGGTTTTTTTAGATTAGCTTTTTTTCATTGTTATTTTATTATGTTGTTATGTGCAATCGAATCGCTTGCAACTCATAGCGACCCTACGTACAACAGCCCTAAACCCTGCTCTATCCTGTGCCAATCGC
>NW_006399915.1:4197490-4198668 GCF_000299155.1 Elephantulus edwardii
GCTGTGATGGAGCTCTCAAGAGTACTGAAGAGCAACAATGTCAGGCTGGAGACTAAGGTGCACCTGATCCAGGCTATAGTCTTCGCAGTTATGTGCTATGCATCAGAGAGTTGGACAGTGAATAGGGTTGATAGAAAGAGAATTGATGCCTTTGAGCTGTGATGCTGGAGAAGAGTGTTAAATACGCCATGGACTGCTAGGGGTACAAACAGGTTTGTCCTGGAGAAGGTGAAGCCGGAATGCTCCTTGGAGTCAAGGATTCTGAAGCTTCGTCTGACATACTTTGGCCATGTCGCAAGGAGGGACTGGTTCTTTGAAAGGGACATCATGTTTGGCAGAGTGGAGGGGCTGCGAAGGAAAGGAAGACCTTCAATGAGATGATCAATTCTGTGACTGGAGTGGTGGGAATAAGTGCGTTTGAGATGGCTAGGTTGGCACAGGATAGAACAGCATTTAAAGCACTTATACATAGGGTCTCTATGAGTCGCAAACCACTCAATGGCACATAACAACAACAACAACTTATTGTTATACATCTAAGAGCTGTAGAATGAATAAGGATGACAGAAAAGAATTGATGCCTTTGAGCTGTGGTGTTGGAGGAGAGCACTGAAGGGCAGAGAGAATGAACAGATATGTCTTGGAGCGGGAGCAGCCAGAGTGCTCTTTGGAGGCGAGAAAGATGAGGCTTCGCCTCACATACTTTGGGCATGTTGCTGGGCGGGCTATTCCTTGGAGAAAGACATGATGCTGGGAAGGGTGGAGCGTTGGCGAGGGAGAGAAAGATCCTTAACCAAGTGGATTGAACCTGTGACTGTTACCAATGGGTTCTTGGGTGTCAAGAAGTGTTAGCATTGGTAGGATAAAACGGGTTCAGATCTTTTGTTCACAGGGTCACTATAAGTCATACTTGACTCAATGACACCTAACAACAGCATTTAAGGTATTTTTAAGAGTGCTTGACAAAAGTCTCACAACTAACTTAATTACCTTTTCAATCACATTCCTTGATTGGTAACAAAGCCCTGTTCCAGGTCAAAATTGAAGAACAACAGAAAATATATTGATCACATTCTCTAATTTGAAAGCAGTAATTATCAAAATTAGAACCAACAAAGGAAGAGCATGACTCATAGTGACCATATGAACAAAAGGCCTGAAGCCCCTCTACAACTACC
>NW_006399915.1:4198768-4207614 GCF_000299155.1 Elephantulus edwardii
AATTTTGTATGCAAACCAAAATAAAATAAAACTAAATTTAAAAAAATTAGGTCGTCTGCAAAAAGAGTTATTCTTTAATATCAAGCAGGGATGAGAAAGGAGGGAGAAGAAAGTAAAAATTAGTAAACCAGTTCTATATACTTAGTAAGATAAATGAGGAAAAGTAATCTGTAATAATGGGAAGATGAGTATAACATGAGTAAAGATAGGAAAGGCACAGTGAAGTACAAAAGGATAAACAGAAATAAAAATTACAGGGAAGATATAGGTAAAGTACCACTATATTGCAGGTATCACAAAGTATACAGCTCTGATGCACTTTTTTCCTGATTCAGTATTGTTCTGTTCAAATGCCTGCTTCATTTTTCATGTTTAGGTTACACACATGGATACAAAACAACTTTGTTTGCTGAAAGTGGAGTGAACTTGAAGTGAAGAGAATTTATTGAAGAAGATTAAAGACTACAGCCTTCAGTATGAATTACATCTCAACGTAAAAATTTCAAAATCTTCACAACTCGATCAGTAGATCACATCCCTAAAAATGTAGCAAAGGTTGAAGATACTGATTCTTTTCTTTTACTTGAATCAACAATAAATATCCATGAAAGCACCAGTCAAGAAATCAAGCAACGTATTGCATTGGGAAAAATCTACTTCCAAGAATCTATTTAAAGTGTCAAAGAGCAAGGATGTCACTTTAAAGAGGAAGGTACACCTGATTGAAATCATGATATTTTCAGCTGCTTCATATAAATGTGAAAATTGCACATGAGTAAGGAAGACCAAAGAATTGATGCCTTTGAATTGTGATACTCGATATAAGCATTGAATATACCATAGATTTTCTATGCATTATCTGTGCAATTGCTATTAGTGGGATCCTTCTCACAAAATTCTATATTGAAATATTTTCTATTGACCATTTTCTTTTTGTCACCTTGCCCTTACATTACTGTCCAAATATCAGTTAAGGTTATCTTGTTTACTTAGAGAAATTACAACATAAAAGAGTCCTAGCTAGTGAAAATTATACAAAGAACCAACTATTGGTCTTGTTATGTGATGTTGAGTCACTGGTGACTCATAGTGACCCTATGGACAATACCCTTAAACTCTGCTGTATACTGTGCCAACCTTATTGTCTCTGACACATCTTCTCTCATTACCCTAGTCATTGAATAAATCCATATCATTGAGGGTTTTCTTCTCTTGCACTGTCCCTCCATCCTTCCAAGGATAATGTTCCTCTCCAAGCACTGGTTCCTCATTTTAACATGTCCAAAGTATGTGAAACTCAGAATCCTTGTGTCCAACAAGCAGCCTAGTCTCACCCTGTCTAGGACAAATCTGTTTGTTCTCCTGGCAGTACATGGTATATGCCATATTCTTCTCCAGTACCACAGCTCAAAGGCATCAATTCTCCTTCTATCATCCCTTGTCAGTGTCCAACTTTCTGAAGCATAGCAAGTAAGCAAAGACTATGGCCCGGATCAGGTGCAACTTAGTCTCCAGACTGGCATCCTTGCTTTTCATTACTCTGGAGGGGTCCCTGACAGCAGACTTTCCCAATGCAATTCGTCTTTTGATTTCCTGGTTGCTAGTACCAAGAGTATTGATTGTGGAGCCAAGCAAACTAAAACTGTTAACTATCTCAGTCTTACCATCTATCATGATGCTACCAATTGGCTTAGTGGTGAGTTCTTGATGTTGAGCTTCAGTCCATATTGAAGGCTGCAACTCTTGACATTCTGCAGCAAATGCTTCAGGTCCTCTTCAGTTTCAGCAAGCAGGGTTGTGTCATCTACATAATGCAGGTTGTTGATGAGTCTTCCTCCAATCCTGAGGCCACACTCCTCCTCATAGAGCCCAGCCTCCTGGATGATCTATTCCACATATATATTGAAAAAGTATGGAAGTAGGACACATTCCTGGCGTACAACCTTCCCAATTTTGAACCAGTGTTTGTCTGTCGACTGCCTCCTGGTCTAAGTTTTGCATAAGCACAATCAAATGTTCTGAGATTCCCATTATTCTCAGAGTCAGTCACAATTTGTTGTGATCCACACAATCAAATGTCTTTCTATAGTCAATAAAACACAGATAGATATTCCTCCAATACGCTCTGCTTTCAGCCAAGATCCACCTAACATTAGATATAATATGCCTAGTACCAAGACGTCTTCTAAACATAGCCAGCACATCTGACAGTTCTCTGTTGATGTGTTTGTTGTTCTAGTCATTTTGGGATAATCTTCAGCAGAATCTTGATTTCATACTATATTAACGATATTGTATGATAATTTCCACTTTGTATCGGGTCACCTTTCTTTGGAATGGGAACAAATATAGATCTCTTCCAGTTAGTTGGCCAGGTGGTTGTCCTCCAGATTTCTTGGCACAGTTTGGTGAGCACATCCAGGGCAGCATCTGTTGGTTGAAATATGTCAAATGGTATGCTGTCAATTCCTGGGGCCTTATTTTTTGCCAATTCTTTCAGGGCAGCTTGAACTTCTTCCTTTTCACCACAGGCTCTTGTTCATACATTGTTTCATGATATTCTTCTGTGTCAGTTAATTTGTTTTAGTACAGAGATTATCTGTTATCTGGATCTTGAAAGAAAAAGTAGACGTTATCTCTTCCTGCCTACTTATTTACCAGAGAAATCTAAGACACAGGAATTATATAACATGCCCAACATAACTATTTAGTGACAAAACTAAAAAAAGGCATTAGATTACATATTGTGCTTTATACATTATCGTCTATCATCTTCAAGTAATCTGCATAGAGTCAATATCTATATTTAATCTTCAAAGATAACAGAAGTTCAATAAAGGCCCCAGACAAGTTTCCATATAGAATTCTAACCCAGGTCTGCCAGACTCCAAGCCTATACATTCTATTCCCAGTAATATAATATTCATTATTGCCAAAATCTTTCTTTTTTAATAGTGATCTGGGTGAAAATTTACAAAGCACATTGGTTTTTAATTTAAACATTCATGCATATTTTGTTCTATAACATCAATTATAATTTTATTTGTTATTAAAAGCTATTGTGTTGACTATTCACTGTGACCCTATGCACAACAGATTAAAATCTTGCCCAGTCCTACACCATCTTGACATTCTCCACTGTGTTTGAGTCCATTGTTGCAGTCACTGTGCAGGTCACCTCATAGATGGTCTTCTTCTTCACTGCTCCTTTTCCCAGTATGATGTGCTTTTTTCAAGGGCTGGCACCTCCAGTTATATGTTGTTGTTATTGTTTTGTGCCATCAAGTTGTCTGTGACCCATAGCGACCCTATGTAGAGAAGCTCTGAATTCTGCCCTGTCCTGAGCCAGTCTCAATAATTCTGGCACACCAACCTCCATTGCCCCAGTTACTCTATCAGCTCATCTCATCTGGAGTCCTCTTCTCCTGCCCTGCCCTTCTACCCTTCCAAAAAAGATGTCCTTCACCAAGGACAGGTTTCTCCTGGCTACATGCCCAAAGTATGTGAGATGGAACTTCAAAAATCCTCCTCTCCAAGGAGAAACTTAATTTCACCCTCTTCAAGAAAGACCTATTTGTTTTCCTGGTGGTCCACGGTATGTTCAAGACTCTTCTCTGGCAGCACAACTCAAAGGCATCTATTCTTCTGTTTCTGCTCTGGATGTGCTCACCACATTATGCCAAGAAATATGGAGGACTACTACCTGGCCAAGTGACTGGAAGGTATCCATATTTGCTCTTATTCCATTAAAACAAAAAGGGGTGTGACCCGACAGAGTGCACAAATTATCAAACAATATCACTAATATCACACACTAACAAAATCCTCAGGAAGATTATCCAGAAATGACTATAACAGTACATTAACAGAGAATTATCAGAAATACAAGCTGTATTTAGAAGATGTTGTAGCACTATAGACTTTATTTTCAATGTGAGATGGATCTTAGCAAAAAGCAAAGAGCACCAGAGGAATGTCTATCTGTGTTTCATTGACTATGCAAAGGCATTTGACTGTGTGGATCACAACAAATTCTGGCTAACCTTGAGGAAAATGGGAATCCCAGAACACTTGATTGTGCTTATGTAAAACCTATAATTGGACCAGGAAACAAGTCCTAAGAACAAATCAGGCAAATGCTGCTTGGTTTAAAATCAGAAGAGACATGTGTCAGGGATGTATTCTACCGCCACACCTTTTCAATCTACATGCAGAACAGATAATTTGGGAAGCAGGACTTTAGAGAAGGAATGTGGCATCAGGATTGGAGGAAGACTCATGTTTTATGTGAAGTCTCATATCTAAGGAGCACTGTGAGTGTAGTTCCTCCAAGACAGATTTATTTGTTCATTTGCAGTCCGTAGATATTCAGTACTCTCCCCCAACACTGCAGCTCAAAGGCAACAATTCTTCCGTCATCCTTACTCATCATCCAACTCCTCATATGCATAGCAAGTGATTGAAAAGACTGGTCTGAATCAGGTGCTCCTTGTTTCTCAAGCTGGTATCGTCGCTCCTTAATAATTTGGAGAGGTTCCTGACTATAGCCTTTCACAGTGCATTTGTCTCCTAGAAACTAAATAAGTAAACACTGACGATAATTTTTATATTTGTCTATTTCTTCTACTTGCAGTACAATAAGAATATCAGTTAATCTGCAATGTTTTGTGTGCCTTGTAGCGTATACAATTAAGAAAACCCCAAAACAAAACAAACAAACAAACAAAAACACTTTAAATATTACCTTGGTACCTGGTGGCAAAGTAGTAAAATAGTTAAATACTTGACCACTAATGGTAAAATGAATGTTTGGATTCACTGGTTGCTTCGCAGGAGATAGATGAGGCAGTCTGTTTCCATAAAGATTCACAGCCCTGTATACTCCACGGGACAGTCCTACTCTGTCCTACATGATTGTTCTAAGTGGAAATTACTTGATGGCAGCAAATTCATCTGTTGTTTTTAGGACAGTAAGTTTTGTCTTTCATCAACAGGAAGTGATTTTACTCTTTAATCTGTTTTGTCTTTGATACAGCTATATTATTTTTCTGAAACATTTTTATTAAGTCATAAACTATGCTTAATAATTGAAGTCATAAAGATAGCAATACAAACTCTGAAATTTAAGAGCATACCATTTATCATTTATAATGGTAGTACAGGAAAAACTAGACTTTCTTTGTTTCTGGTTTACGAGCAAAAGACAAGCCATATGAGCAAAAGAATTTCAACACAAAGGGTTTCTATAATTTTTTTCTGATCTGATACTTGAATTCTCAATTTTAAGTAAATGAACTTTACATAAATAGCTGTATTTCCCCAACTAGACCTGGACAACATAGCTAGCCAGATTCTCATTGATAGTTTTTCTATGGCAAAAGAGCTCAAATTGAAATTTCATAAAGAAACAATAATACCAGTGTGGTACTAATAACAACAGTAATATCTACCATCTTTAGAGGTTTTAATAATAGACTTCGGACTTTACCTATGTTAATCTAGAGACTAACATGTGCCTAATCCAGGCAATGGACTTCACAATTACTTGCTATGCCTCAGAGAGCTGGACAATGAGCAAGTATGACAGAAGAAGACTTAATGCCTTCGAACTGCGGCACTGGAGAAGAGTATTGAAAATACCATGGACTGCCAAGGAAACAAACAGGTCTGTCTTGGAGAGGGTGAAGCCAAGTATCTCCTTGGAAGCTAGGATTTTGAAGCTATGTCTTACATACTTTGGGCATGTGGCCAGGAGAGACCTGACCTTGGAGAAAGACAGCATGTTTGCAAAAGGGGAGGAACAACACAGGAGAGGAAGACTCTGAATGACGTGGATTGATCCAGTAACTGCAGCAATGGGGTTGGTGTGTTGGAATTAGTGAGACTGGTTCAGGACAGTGCAGGGTTCAGAGCTTCTGTACTATGGTCACTATGGGTCAGAGGCAACTCGATGGCATATAACAACACCACCACATACCTGGCAGAATCTTTTTTGTGTTATATTGCTAAGATAGAGAGAAAGATAGACAGACAATGTGTTATTGTGTACCACTGAGTCAGAACACACCCATACCTGACACTCTAGTGGGTTTTCAGAGGCAGTATAGTGCATGAGAGAAGTCCGTCTTTCTCCTGCAGAGCATCTAACCACATGCCTTCATGTTGGCAGTGATCTCTCCCCACTGGCCAACATTATATATATATATACACACACACACATATATAAATACACATATACATATACATATCTCAACATATATATATTTTTTAAATGATTCATAGTTTTACGCAATAGCTTACTCCGATTTATGATGGCCCATAACCTTCATTAAAAGCGTGTACTCTCCAGCAGTATTTCTTGAAGGGAATGTGAAACAAGACCATCAAATACTTCTTAGTTACCTTAAGGTCTCAAAGCATGACTTTTGGAAAAATGTGTCATTTTATCCCAACTGCTGGTTATTCCCCAAAATTTTTCATTCTAAGTAAAGATTCTCAGCACACCATGTCTTCAAGCTTGTACAATAGAGCACACTTAGACTATCGCTTGGACTAGCAGACATGGGAATTGAGACTGAGATCTTAGAAACAGAAATATAGAGAAGAAGGAACAGCTGTAAGCAAACACTAGTGATTGGAATGTGGAATGTGAAAAGCATGAATGTAGGAAAATTGGACATTGTTAAGAAAGAAATGGAATGCATAACTATTGACATACTAGGTATAGGAAAAATGAGATGGCTTGGCATGGGACATTTTGAATCAGACGATTATATGATTTACTAAGCCGGGGGTGAAAAGGTGAGGAAGAATGGGGTTGATTTCATAATTAAAAGAGTCATTTCTAGATCCATCCTGAAATACAATGTGGTGAGCGACAGGATAATAGCCATACACATACAAGGAAGTCAAGTGAATACCACTATCATTCAAATATATGCACCAACAACTAGAGCCAAAGAAGAGGAAATAGAAGATTTCTAACAACTTTTGCAGTTAGAAGTTGATCAAACATGCAATCAAGATGATTTGATAATAATGGGTGACTGGGATGCAAAAGTTGAGAACAGGGAAGAAGGATCAGTAGCTGGAAAATACGGGCTTGGTGAGAGAAAAGAGGATGGAGATAGAATGATAGAGTTCTACACATTCAATGATTTATTCATTGCAAATACCTACTATAAGAAACATAAAGGCAGGCTATACACGTGGATCTCACCTGATGGCATGCATAGGAATCAAACAGATTACATCTGTGGAAAGACTTGGTGGAGAAGCTCAACATCAGCAGTGAAAACCAGGCCAAGTGCTGATTGTCGGACAGACCATCAACTACTCATATGCAAGTTCAAGCTGAAGTTGAGGAAAATTAAATCAAGCCCACGGGAGCCAAAATTTGATCTTGAGTCTATCCCACTCGAATTTTAAAACCATCTCGGGAACAGGTTTGAGGCCTTGAGCACCAAAGAGCATAGGCCAAATGAGCTCTGGGAGGATATCAAGAAAATCGTCCACGAAGAATGCAAAAGATCATTTCCCAGGCTGAAAAAGAAGAAAAGACCAAGATAGATGTCAGGTGATACTCTGAATATTGCATTAGAGTGCCGAGAAGCCAAAGCTAAAGGAAGAAACCAAGAAATCAAAGAGGTAAACAGAAAATTTCAAAAGGCAGCCCAGGACAACAAAGCAAGATACTATAACGAAATGTGCAGAGAGCTGGAGCCAGAAAAATCAAAAGGGCTGAACTTGCTAAGCATTTCGTAAGCTGAAGGAGCTGAAAAAGTAATTCAAACCATGGTGGCAATACTTAAGGATACTTTGGGTAGAATGTTAAACGATCGAGGAAGTATCAAGAGAAGATGGAAGGAATACACAGAGTCACTATCAGAAGGAATTGGCTGACACAGAAGAATTTCATGAAATGACATATGAGCAAGAGGCTATGGTAATGGAGGAGGAAGTTCAAGTTGCTCTGAAGGAATTGGCAAAAAACAAGGCTCCAGGAGTTGACGGCATACCAATTGACATATTTCAACAAACAGACCCCGAATGTGCTCACTAAGTTGGGCCAAGAAATCTGGAGGACAGTCAGCTGGCCCACTGACTGGAAAAGATGCATTTTTGTTCCCACCAAAGAAAGATGACCCAACAGAGTGAAGAAATTATGGAACAATATCATTAATATCACATGCAAGCAAGATTCTGCTGAAAATTATCCCAAAATGTTTGTAACAATATATCAACAGAGAATTGCCAGATGTACAGGCTGGATTTAGAAGAGGTTGTGGTACTAGGGATATTATACCTAATGTTAGATGGGATCTTGGCAGAAAGCAGAGAATACCAAAAGAATGTCTACCTGTGCTTCATTGACTATGCAAAGGCTTTTGACTGTGTGGATCACAACAAGCTGTGGTTGACTCTGAGAAGAATGGGAATCCCAGAACATTTGATTGTGCTAATGTGAAAGCTATACTTGAACCAAGAGGCAATCGTCAGAACAGAGCAAGGAGACACTACATGGTTTAAAATCAAGAAGGGGGTCCATCACGGATGTATTCTGTCTCCATACCTTTTCATTCTGTATGCAGAACAGATCATCCAAGACTCTGGGCTGTAAGAAGAGGAATGTGGCATCAGGATTGGTGGGAGAATCGTCAACAACCTGTATTATGCAGATGACACAACCCTGCTTGCTGAAACTGAGGAGGACCTGAAGCGCTTGCTGCAGAAGGTCAAGGACTGTAGCCTCCTCTTTGGACTGAAGCTAAACACCAAGAAATCAAAGATTCTCACCACTGGGTCAATTGGCAGCATCAATATGGATGGTGAAGAGATTGAGATAG
>NW_006399915.1:4207714-4210076 GCF_000299155.1 Elephantulus edwardii
GGCCTCCTAATCCAAGTATAGGTTTCACATTAGCACAATTAAATGTTCTGGGATTCCCATTCTTCTCAGAGTCAGCCACAGTTTGTTATGATCCACGAAGTCAAACGCCTTTGCATAATCAATGAAACACAGATAGACATTCCTCTGGTATTCCCTGCTTTCAGCTAAGATCCATTTAACATCAGCTACAATATCCCTAGTACCATGACTCCTTCTCAACCCAGCCTGGACTTCTGGAATTTCTCTGCTGATGTGCCGTTCCCATCATTTTTGGATAATCTTCAGCAGAATCTTGCTTGCATGTGAAATCAGTGACATTGTCCTGTAGTTTCCCACACTCTGTTGGGTCACCCTTCTTTAGGATGGAAACAAATATAGATCTCTTCCAGTCTGTTGGCCAAGTGGTTGTTCTCCATATTTCATTGCTAATGCATAAATTTTACCTGGAATCAAAGTTCTTTTTAAATTGGACTTTGTCTTTTCAGTCTTTAAATGGTATTGCATGTCATTGGTTTGTTGCTGAAGTTGGCTTAAAATAGGACAAGGTTTAGAGACATTGTTTGTAGGATTGCTATGAGTTACACTTGACTCAATGACACATAACAATAGCGTGTCATTGGTGTTCTTTTGGGTAATGACAAACTTGAAAGAAAGTGGTTTGAATTCATCAGATATCTTCCAGTGGAAAGACAATCTCTTGCGATAGATTTCAGCCTCTGAAAAGCTGCTAGAATATCAGTTGTATGTCAGTTCTTACCTGATGATACATAACAACAACAAACAAATATGTCATTGCATATATATGAAAGCTAAAATCATTGTATATATATATGAAAGCTAAAATATAGATTTTGACAAATAAAAATTGTCTATTCTTAACACTAGAGAAGTTAATATGTAAAAAATATTTTTGTGAATGAATCTAGAGCTCATTATGTTGAGTGAAATTTCAGTCACAAAAAGATAAATCATGTAAAAGGCCATTATTTAAAAAATACTTTGTACACTGATATTCATAACAGCATTATTCACAAAAGCAAGAAAATGGAAAGAGCCCAAATGTTCATCAACAAATAAATGGATTGAGGAATCGTGATACATTCAGACAATGAAATACAGCACACAGTAATAATGATTTAAAAAAAATACTATCTAACATGGAAGAAATTGCAGAGGATTATACTGAGTAAATTAACTGAGTCTTTTAAGAACAAACACTACAGAAGACCTTTATTGTCAAAATAGAAGGATTACTAGTAAGATGTATGCAAAAGTCCAAAAGCAAAAATAACTATGAGATATCATCTTACCCCAGTAACAAAACAAAATTTAACAGAACAGCAAGCAACAAATGCTGACGAGGTTGCGGAGAAACCAACTATTATTCAGTATTGGTGGGAGTGTAAAATGCTGCAACCACTATGGAAGGAAGGATGATGCTTTCTCAAAAAGATGGAAATAAAAGTACCATTTGACCCAGCAATTCCACTACTGAAAATATACCCTAAACAAACCAGAACTACCGCTCAAACATATATGTGCACATCTATGTTTATTACCATATTGTTCACAATAGCAAAGAGATGGAAACGAATAGAAAAGTTGTGATATATTCACACAATGAAATACTATGCAGCACTGAAAAACAAGGAATTTGTGAAATATTATACAAATGGGTGACCCTGGAGGACATTATGCTGAGTGAAATATCTCAGTCACAAGAAGACAAATACTGAATAATACCACTATTATAAAACAGGTCTGACATCTGCATTGGGGAAACTAAGAAAAGAGGTGATAAATAATGTACACTACATTGAAACAGAGGAGGAAAAGAACTGCTTAAAAGGAATATATGATTAAGTAATATTTGCATGACACCAGTCCAGAATAAGAGCTGCATAGCAAAGTGGACTGGAGGAGATGGGGTGGGAAGGAATTTGTTCAACAATGAAGGAATTATTCTCAAAGACAAAAATGAAATGGGACGGGTAGGGAAGAAAATGTGCAACAATGAATGAATGAATGGAAATCCAAGTTCTCTATAAACTTTCATTAAAATCTCAAGTAAAATTAAAAAAGTGAAAATTAAAAATTATAGCATGGTACTGGGCAGGGGGGAGGAAGTCCAAGGGCTGAAAAGAAGGGAGGAGAGGGTTGAGGCTGGAAAGGGGTGGAAAATTTGAGGTCACAGAGTTATGAGGGAAGGGTTGAAGAAATTAGAGAAGATTCACTGGGGATGTGAAAAAATGGGATAATGGTGGGCATGGATCAATGGTGATTAATTTTATAAAACACAATGTATGGGAATGATACTATGAAACACAATGTGATTAGAGGGATGTGTTAAACTATATAACTA
>NW_006399915.1:4210176-4246373 GCF_000299155.1 Elephantulus edwardii
TATAACATTGTTATATATAATTATATCTATAAAAAGTGTTGTTGTTGTGTACCATCGAGTCAAAACTGACCCATAATTGACCCTCCATCGAGTTCTTAGAGGTAGTTAATCACACAGGAGTTTACCCAACCTTCTCCTACAGAGCAGCTAGTGGTATTTGAACCACATGCCTTCCAGATTGTAACCCAGCATTTTGCCACTATCTACCAGAGGTCCCTATATAAATATATAAAATATATCATTTCTTCTGTGTATTTATCTGTTCCTACACTTTTATTTTCTGCTCCTTTATGAGTAGAAGAACTAAACTAAACAGGAAATAACAACTGAGAAACTACAGGGAAACTCCCAAACTCTTTTTAAACATGTTCTCTCTAAAAAGGATATATGACTTGTCTAAATTTTTATTTTGTATCCTGAGAAGATAATTAATCTAGAACAACATAGGACAAGTGAAATGTTCTTGACATTTTAAACTCATCATCTTTAGGATTCTCAGAGTTCTGTAATAATATGACTATAAAGAATGACAAAAAGAAAATTAACTTAGTGACAATGGTTTTGAAATAGCTGGAAAAAGCCGGAGGTAGAGCTTTTAGGAAAGAACCAGGAATCTCAGTAACAAGTAATAATAAAAGTAAATATTGGTCAGAAATGGAGGAGGTAGTTGTAGTAGCCTGTCCAAGAACAGCAGCAGCCACCACTAACCCCAGAATTTATGCAAATTAAGTAAAGTGGCAGAATTTCAGCAGAATGCAAAATGAATTAATAATCCAAGGTTAAAGAAGATGAACAGAGGTGCATATAAAAAAAAGTTAGGCAAAAGGAGTCTTCATCGGTAGTCCATACCACCAGTACTCAGAAAATGATGACCTTGTTCCCTCATATAATGTTTTTCTTCCTCTGAAGTCAATTAAGAAGAAAACTAAGCCAACTCAATAAAGAAGTGAAATATCCACGAATAATGAGAGCCATTGCTTCAGAGCAAAGCTCAATTCCCTAGAAGGAAGAAAGGAGGAAGTAATCTAATCCCATTACTGTGCACTGTACGTTACTATACAAAGTCTCAAAGAATCTTTGGTTTTACTTCCTCTCAGATTGGAGATTTAAGCAAAAAAAGCAGCTATCTATCTGTCAGACAAAGCAAAATCAAGTAGCAAGAATAACGGTGAACAGAGAAAGCTCTAAAAATAAACACACAAGGCACCTCTACTAACTTCAGCTTGCAACAACAGGCTTTGGTGGAGCTGCACTTTGGTTTTGGCCAGACTCCTCAGCAGGCCTGGTCTTCAAGCCTCCGTATCACCTCCTGCCTCAGCATTCTTGTTGTCCTTTCTTCTGGAAGGTTTCAGCTTCTTAGAGCTTGAGATGGAATGACAGACATATTCAGGTAATGACTGAAGCAGAATGGTGATGATGCCAAGAATCTCACTGTAGGTGAAATGGGCTTGGGGTTCTGGGACCTTGCATGTTCACAGGGCTGGATACGATGTTCCAGAAGCATCACATAGGTACTTCATCCTGCTGGCTCTATAATCATGGTACAAATAGAAAAAAGAAGCTAAAAGTTCTCAAGTCTAACACACTTATAAGAAAGAACACAAGTTGGCCTATGTACATGTTCCAGATTAGTACAATTACTCATTCTGGAATTCTTATTCTTCGCACTATTATCCATAATTTGATTTGGCATAGTCAGTTTAACATAGGTAAATCTTTTTTTTCCATATCCTCTGCTTTCAGTCAAGATAAATTTCATAACAGCAGTGACATCTCTTTGTTTTCTTAAGATAACTTTTTATTGACAGTTGATAATCTGTTCCACAATTGGTTCCTGGTGTGGATCTGACTGTTGGCATAAGCTTCTCTATAAGATCTTTCTACACATGTAATCTATTTGATTCCTATTTATTTCACCTAACAAAGTCCCCTTGGATAGTTGCCATTGATGCTGTTGAAAAAGTCTATTTGCAATGAAGAAATTGTTAGTCTTCTAAAATTTTATCATGTGATCTCTCATGCTTTTTCCATTAGTAAAGCCATATTTTCCATCAATTCTTCTTTCTAATTTATTTCCAATTCTCAAATTCTAAACGCCAGTATTTAACAATGACTTTTTATTGTATGTTGGCTAAATTTGTTTAAACAGGGGGGCGGGGGAAATGGTGCACTGGGCACAGGGCCATAAATTTCTTACTGAAAGGGTCAGAAGGAATAAGCATAGTGCAGTCCGTCACTGCCCCAGAGCAGAAAGCAGATAAAGAGCCCATAACCCAACCCCATGATGTCTCTGGAGCCCCAAGAGTGAGAGGTTCATTTATTGGTTGCTGACTCACAGACTCACAGTTATAATATAAAAAATGGGGTTTATTAGGGAAGTGAGTCAGGGAAGCAAAGAATATCACAGTACAAGTCCAGTCTGCAGCCCAACAATTCTAAGGCACAATTCCTCAATAAGTTCAGGCTCCAGTTCAAATTCAGCAATCTAATCCAAATCATCCTGCAAGGTTTGTCTCAGAGTAGTTATATGTTCTGTCTCCAAACCTTTTCAATCAGTATGTAGAACAGATCATTTTGAGAGGCTGGACTTTATGAGAAGGAAATGTAGTACCAGGATTGGAGGAAAAATCATCAACAACCTGCATTACACAGATGATGCAATCTAACTTACTGAAACAGAGGAGGACCTGAAGCATTTGCTGCAGAGGGTCAAGGACTGTAGTTTGCAATATGGATTGAAACTCAGCATCAAGAAAGGAAACAAGGGATGCCACAACTGGGCCACCAGGCAGCATCATGATAGATGGAGAAGAGATTGAGATAGTTAACAATTTCAGCTTGTTCTATTCCACAATCAATACTCTTGGCACCAGCAGTGAGGAAATCAAAAGACTAATTGCAATAGGAAAATCAGGGATCTCTCCAGAATGCTGAAGAGAAAGGATGTCAGCCTAAAAACTAAGGTATGCCTGATCCAGGCCATTGTCTTCACATTTGCTAACTAACACATCAGAGTGTTGGACAATGACCAAGGATGGCAGAAGAAGAATTGAGGCCTTTGAATTGTGGTCTTGGAGAATGGTATTGAACATACCATGGACTTCAAAGAGAACAAGTCTATCCTGAAGATAGTAAAACCAAACTGTTCCTTGATGGCAAGGATTTTGATACTCCATGTCTCATACTTTGGGCATGTTTCCAGGATGGACCAGTCTTTGAAGAATGACTTGGAAGGGTCCATGGACAGTGCAGGAAAGAAAGACCATGGATGAGATGCATACGGTAATTGAGGTAAAAAGGGTAGGTGTGTCAGAGAGAATGAGACTGACTCAGAATAGAAGAGAGTTCAGAGCTATTTTGCACATAGCTACTGAGTTGTAGTTGACAAGATGGCACATAACAACAACAACAATAGTTATAACCAAATCACTATCAAGGTTTGCCTTGGAGTGGTTCTAAGTCAGCTTCTCCTTCAAAATTGCAGTAAGAACAGCAAAACCTTTAACTGTGACTAGCACAAATGCAAGAAGCGTCAGGGTACATCTAGCCACTGTTTGTCTACTGAAATCCCAGTCTCTCCACCACCAGGGTCTCACTCTCATCACGACCTTGCCATTTTAAGGCCTGGTCACCTCAGTACTTGCTGCTACAAGTTGAGCTCACCTCAAGTCTTTCTCACCATAAGTCTTTCTGCTGACTGTGGGGAGCACTCTTTCACTTATCCTTGTCCCATTGCTCTTGGTGATTTGCAAGATCATACAGATTTTCAAGCACAGGTGTTTGTAGTTAAGGCCGTTAGAAACCAGAGGTGACTAACGAATGGTTAAAAAAGCCAACTTTTAGGCTAACACCACTACTGATAAATAAAATTTTCCCTTTTATAATTTGGTATTATTAATTAGTACATTTATTTGAATAATAGTCCTATTAACTATTCTTTTTATATGAATAGATATTATTCTATCACTGACAGCACTGTATTCAGGATAGGTTTGAAAACACAGTTCTTAACGGTGAATGTAATGCCGTTCCTCTTCATTTTGTCAGATTAGTAGACCATAGTAGTCCTTTTCCATTCAGTAATGCCAAGGATATTGATCTTAATGTATTCCATTAAATTTTTGACAACGTAAAATTTTCTTAGATTCATACCTTGTACATTGGCAAAGTCTATTAATAGATGTTTGCCACTGTTGTCTTTTTTAGTTGTCACACAGCCAGATAAATGTCTCAAAACCTTTATTCCATCCCTGTCATTAAACTTGACTGGAAGCTTTGTTCTGTGGATATTTTGAGTGCCTTCCAACCTGGCGGACTCATCTTTCAATATGGTGTTGAGCAAGTTTCTGCTCTCCTTTGTAAGGTTTCACTGGCCAATTTATTTTATAAGTGGATTGCTAAATTCTCCTCTTTAGACTATATTAGTCTGGAATCTCTGCTGAAACCTGTCCACCATATATGACATTACTGATACTTGAAATAAAACTGACATAACTTCCAGTATCACAGCAACATACCTACAAATCATCACAGGATAGATAGATAGATAGATAGATAGATAGATAGATAGATAGATAGATAGAGATAGATATAGACAGACAGAGATAGCGAGAGATATAGATACATAGAGATAGAGATATAGACAGAGATAGAGATAGAGAGATAGAGATAGAGACAGAGATAGAGTAATAAAATGACAAGTAGATGGATTTTATACATAGAAAACCTTATATATAAGATTGATTCCACATGAAAATGGCTGGAATAAATAGAATTTAATGATATTACAAGGTATAAAATCAGCACACAAAAATAAGTTGGGTTCCTTTACATTAACTTAAACACTACTCAAAAAAAGAATTCAAGAAAATGTAAATATAAGGAATACTGTAGACCTATAGTTTTCACAGAAGTTTAGTCCCACAACCCTTACAGACACAAAATTCCATACTCAAGTATTTTTAATAAAGTGACATTGTGTTTTTTTCATAAAATGTACAAAATTCTTTAAAATTACCCCTAGATTATTTAAAGTAATGCAAGTCCTACATAAATAGTATCATACGATCTCTGTCTTGGTTTTTGAGGGACTGCTTTTCCCCCCACCACCAAATATTTTGGTAAGTGGTTGATTACATTTGTAGATGTGGAATTCATGGATAGAAAGAACAAATTATACAACTTAAGGAGTCTCTATAGTTTCTCAGAGGGAGCACTTGTGAAGTTGTCCATAGATAGCTGTGCTACCAACCCAAAGATCACACCTCTCTGACTTTTCAAATCTAGCATCTGTTGTGCCTAAGAAAGATGGCCAGTCCGTTCACTGCATCAGAAACCCAGTGGAGGGTCAATTGTGAGTTGGATCTATTTCAACAGGAATGAGTGAGTTCCTGAGAACCCAGCTTCCTGTCTAGCTTACTTTACTCTGCCCTTCATTGTCTTCCTGGTGCACTGTCAGCGCCCACTGACCAGATTCCTCACTCTATTGTTTCATTGAATGTAGAACCTCACCAAAATTTCAGTGACTTAAGGATTTCAAGTTTTATTGGCTTCAGTCCATAAGGCACACCCCTTGGCTAGCATTAGGCCTGACACTTTTAATGATTGTGCCCTGAAGAATTCTCTCCACAACCTGAGTTGTCACAGGAATGCTGTTCTGTCCACAGGGGTCTATTGTCTGGTATAAGTCTTAGCTGAAGTTCATGATTCCCCTGGATTTAGCATATTAGAAAATATTAGGTGTATAATAAACATTACTTGATATATTAGTCTGAGCCACTCTGTACCACCAACCTTTTATGATTCAACTTTCTCTGTGATTGATTTTCCCATTTTTCCAAATCATTTTAAACAAAGCTGAGAGTATTAAAGTCTTTAGATGAATCTGCTGTCTAAGCACACTCAAAGCCAACTTAGAAGTCCTAAAACAACAAGTCCCTGGGCATTGAATATTTCTGGTTATTCTTACAGCAGAAATTAGAGAGAAAAAATCACTAATTGTTACTGACAAGGAATGAGTATGCCTCTTTAAAAATGGACAAGACATGATTGGTATGAACCAACTTTGCTTCTCAGTGATTCTCTGGAGAATTATGTAAGTAAAGAATCTAACAACAATTTTCTTTTAAAAAGGACGTTTCAATTTAAATAAAAAGGTACTGAGTTTTTTTCCAAAGATGAAGAAAGTATTAATCTGTGAAGACAATTACTCGTTCCTGAGTGTTCAGTACAAGAGACTAAAGTTTTACAGTACCGATTACAGAATATTAGATTACAAATTAGAAATACTTTCTGTTTTCAGTTTAGCATTTTTTGAGAGCTTAATACGAATCAGATAATACCTGGCTAATATCAGGATTCACATGGTTACCAGAAACTTATGCTTATTAACATAGTTTAAAATTTTGGTAGTTTTCTAACTTTACAATGCATCAGAATTACTTTGAAAAGAAAAGATCACTATACATTATCCTTAAGGTTTCTGGTTCAGCAGGTGTAGGTTTAAATCTAGAAAGTGCGTAAGTTCCTGAATGATTCTGATGCTATTGGTCTATGAACAAAACTTTGAAAATCAATGAACCTTTATAGAATAACCCTCAATGAAAGGGACTGACACAGTAACTGCAACAATGGACTCAAACATGGCAAGTATGGAGCAGATGGCACAAGATAGGGCAAGGTTCTGATATGTTATTCCTAGGGTTTCAATTAGTCCTAATCATGGGATGGCTCCTAACAACAACCATTGAATAATGACGCACACTGACTGTGAATAGATACATATATGCATATTTCTAGGTACTTCTTCACTCATTTATTGCCAGAGAGTCAAAACTGACACATAATCGACCCTCTATTGAGTTACCAATGCAATAAATCAAACCAGAGATTATTCATCTTTCTTTTGTGAAGTCACTGATGGATTCTAACAGCCAGAGAGGTACAACTTTTAGATTAGCAGTCCAACTCCATATGGACTGCACCACCAGTGCTCTGCCAAATGAAAACATATTGAATGATCATATGTTGGGCTGATATTGCCATCCACAATGCCCTACCAACTGCACTTTGAATTTATAGGTGAATATGGTCTGAAGTCAATATGTTCCAAGTGCAAATTTTATCAATACTATTCTCACCAACAGGTCTTTTCTCCATAAGCATTTCTGTACCTGTCCCCCAAATCTTCTTCCAGTCTCAATTGAAGATGAGTCACAAAACTCCAAATATGAAACCAAAGATTCTTTTTAACTACTAAAGGCTAGTACTTCACATACAAAGTTGTGGTTACCTAGTTTTATTTTTCTAAACAAAAATATGTTAGTATCACTCCTTCTTTAGATCTTTTCTCTTTTCAAACTTCATTATCTCTACCTAAAACTTTTTCTCTCTGGATTAAAAATTAATACCAAAAAAAGAGATATTATAACCTTTGGTTTAATTTAATTAAACAGGAAAAAATAAAGCATTCTGTGGGTGGTTAAATTTGCTAACATTTTTGTAATTCAATTAAATAATTCTATTGACCACCCACCAGAATGCATACAGATGATCAAATTTTTATATTATTTTATATTTTGTCTTTAATTTTCATTAACTTGATATTTTATTTACTAATTTAGATTTTTATATCCCAAATATATTTTAGGATAATACTTTATACTTTGGGTGGGCTTCCCCCCACCCCACCCCCTGTTTAAAAATCTCTAATGTTGGCATACATCATTCTAGTACTTAAAATTCCCACTAGAGAGAGAGGAACACTAACAAGAAAGAGAGTACATTACAAAAACTATACTATAATACAGCTTTTGGAGAAACACAGTCAACACCCTTCATGAGCATTGTAAATCAGCAACGATCCTAGAAAAGTAATATTGCCACTCAAGGCAAACTGAAGACATTCAGAATCACTGACTTACTCATTTGGTCACATCTAATCCTGCCAGAATTCCTAGCCAAAGAGTCAATGATCCTCGGTTCTCTTCATGCTTTCTTTAATAACAGCCTTGGAGCATTCCAGAAAACTTTAGCACTTCCTTTTTTAACCATAACTACACATAACTCTTCCAAATTCCTAGTCTGTAATTTCTCGTAAAACTCTTTGAGATCCTCTGCTGAAGATAAATGGCAAAAATTATTGGACTTTAAATTGTGATCCTTCAATGTTATATGCACTGGATCATAACTCTATGGCTTTGGTTCCCTCATAAAACTAAACCACAAAGCCATTCTTTTCATTTCAAGCTTAACAGCACACAGGCCCTTGAGTGAAGCAATATAAACACTCTTGAGTAATTTCTCAAACCCAAATCTCTTCTGTTAAAACAGACTTGTAATTTAGTAGTGTATCATCTGTCCTCTGAACCTGTGAAGTGTGTAGTTCTTTGGCCACCCAAGTAGAATAGTGAGGGTAATGTTCATACATTCAGGTGGGACAAATCTAAAAGCTGTCTGAGATTAGAGAACTACAATTTGAGTCCCAACAACATCGAATAGTGTTATTCTAGACAAAGCAACAAGCCTTGTAATTTTGTTTAGGGTGAAGGGAGACATTTCAGATTTGGAGATCTGGTCCTTTTTTAACTTCTGTTTCAAAGAATTAATTTAACCAAAGTCACTGATTCCTGGCAAATTCTCATCATTATTCTATACACTCTCGTTTATATTTTTTATATTCTCTTTGTATTTATTTACACTTTCTACTTTTTAATATTTTATATATTAAATGTTGTTGTTATTGTTGTTGATTGTTTTCTAGTAAAGCACGACTCATAGTGACCCTATGAACAAAAAGACCTGAAGCCTTTCTGTAACTATCGATATTTATCAAAGTTTATAGAATATCTGGAGGCATATTATCTAGAAATATGCTTCCAAATATTAAATATAATTCACTTAATAAAATATTTTCTTTTAAAATATTTAATTGCATTTTAAAAAATTTAATAAAAATGAAATTATATTTATATGTTTTATTTTATATTTCCCTTAAATGTTCATATTTACTTTATACACTCTTAGATATATATCTGAGAAATTTATGCAAAATGCAGACTAAAAATATTCATCTAAATGTTCACAATGATGAGACACTATTTATAGTAAAAAAAGCCTTGAAAAAGTCAAGAAGCCCAATGATAGGACAGCATGGTAGGCTCTTACAACAAAACAGTAAACAGTTATATGAAGAAAGTGTAGCTATCTACAAGAATATGACGTCATTTAATGCCTTTAAATCTCTGCTTTGTGTTTTAAATGGTGACAATAGCATCAACCTATTTCCTGAAGGTAAAAATCGATAATCTATAAAAAACCTGAAAAATATAACCATTAATTCTTCCTGTACTCTCTACTACATCTTGGGTATCTAAAATCTCTACATAGCATAATGAGAAATAGAAAGGCAATATAATCTAGAAGACAGAAATCTGCAGTTACATTATATGGATTCAAATCTCTAGCACTTGTTTTCTGTGTGACCTCAGGTAAGTTTATCAATTTCAGTTTAAATGTTTCAGTTTACATGCTTTACATGTAAAGTGGGAACTAACTAGTATTAACTTACCTGTTGCTGTTGAGTTGATCCTAACATATAGGAAACTCACAGAACGGAGCAGAATATCCCCCAGATTTTCCAGGACTATCATCTTAATGAAACTGTTGTTATTGTTGTCGTTAAATTGCATCAAGTGGAGCGCAACTCTGAGCCACCCTACGAACAAAAGATCTAAATTTTGTTCTATAACTATTGTCATTTCTCTAAATTCATAGTTTCCCGAGGCACATTTTTTTTAGAAAGTAGATGCCACTCCTGCTTCCAAGACTTACTTAATCTGGGAACTCCATTAAACACTGTCCTTTATGAGTAACCATTATGTCATTTGACACACCAGTGGCACAGCATTCAGCAATCACAGCAACCCCACGTAACCTCAGTAGAATGAATTGACAGACCAGTGCTGTACCACTTAGAAAAATGTTCATTCCAAACACAATTAACACCAGGCTTGAGGGCCGAAGGACTGAGGGCACAACCGACTTCTAAATACACAGGCCCACTCATCAAATCTTGATTGACTCTAAACAAGAGGCTTCAAAGCCCCCAAGTAGACAGCCACATTTTCCTTGCATAGTGTGTCTGGTGGGTTCAAATCACTAACCTTTTGGTTAGTAATTGTTTACTCAGTACTCTTCTACGTATCCTTTAGTACTAAAGAGAGTTTAAATAAAGTAATCAAGATGATTAGTACATTGCCTGATTGCTGTGTCCCATTGAGTTGAACTGACCAATAGCTGACCCTCCAGTGGGTTTTTCAGAGGAAGTAAGTTGCACATGAGGGTAGAGCAGCTGGCCCACCAGGGCTTCCTTATAAATATTCACATTGAATTACTCATATTCATTGCTGCAAAACTGAACCTGACTCCTAGCTAACCTTCCTTTGAGTTTTCAAGTCTGTAAATCGCATAGGAAACCACCAGAGCTCAAATCTTTAGGTTAGGACAAAGGATTTGTCCTTTTGAGTTATGGCACCAGAGTTTCCTCACATTATTATTATATATTATTATTCATAGTATCATTGTTATATTAACAAACATTAACAAAGATTCTTTTTACATCTATCAGGTAAACAGAATTTACTTATCTTTCACACTGCATGCACACAGATACACTTTTACTCTCACCATGACATTCATTTTCTTTGCCTGTCCTGCAGCTAATACTTAGACGAAGCCTTCATTGAAGGACAATGTAAGTAAGAACAATAAATAGGTCAAGTATTTCCACCTTGAGCAGAAAAAAAGCCACAATCCCATCTACGATGACACTATTGCCTATTGGCTGGATGGTAAGGCTCTTTGTTTTCTTGATGTTGAGGTGAAATCCATATCGAAGTCTTCAATCTTTGACTCTGTAGCAAACGCTTGAAGTCCTTCTCAGTTTTGTAAAGCAAAGATGTGTCCTCTGCATATTGCAGGTTGTTGATAAATTTTCCTTCATTTCTGATGCCACTTTCTTCTTCATAAAGTCCATCCTCCCAAACGATCTGTTCTGCAGTGTGATGTTAGCCTAAAAGTTGTCCTTTTTTAGCCATTACAGTTAGCGCCCCCTGGTCTCAGCTACCTTAACTGCAGACACATGGTCTTGCAAATCAGCAACAGCTGGAGGATCAATATGAGGAGAGCATTCTACATACTGAGAGTACAAAGAAATGTAAAAAGACCAACAGAAGAGCAGCATCCAGCCTGGCCCATTAATCACCAGTTTCTACAAAACCTGACCTGCATACCTATAGTCACATGAGTTATTCCCCTGATGGGTCTGAATTTCTGGAGGACCTTCTAGCAATTCCTCAAACCCACAGGCATTAGAGCAATTGGAGAACAAAGCTACAGGTGGAGCTGCTAATAGAAATTATGGACTTATACAATGAGTTAAGCATTTGGAATTACATTGATCTGAGGCTTCTCATAAATAATCAATCAGCACGATAAATTATAAAGATACACATATATATTGAAAAGGTATGGAAAGAGATACCTCTCTGATTCATTCCTTCCTTGATTTTGAATCACGCATTGTTCCCTTGCTCTATTCAGACAAGAACTTCTTGGTCTAATATAGATTTCACATGAGCACAGTCAGGTGTTCTGGGATTCCCATTCTTGTCAACTCTAGCCCTTTGTTGGGATCTACACATTCAAATTCCTTTTCATAGTCAATAAAAGCACAAATAGACATCCTTCTGATATTCTCTACTTTCAGCCATGATCCATCTGAGATCAGCAATAATATTCCTCATGCCATGGTCTGTTCTAAATCCAGCTTAAATTTCTGGGAGTTATCTATTGATGTATTGTTCCAGCCATTTTTGGATAATCTTTAGCAATATTTTGCCCGCAAGTGATATTGTTGTTTTTATTGTTAAGTGCTGTCGAGTCATAGGTGACGCATAGCAAACCTTGACAGTTGCATGACTTTCATCCTTTCTCCAGGTTCGTATGGTTTCCTGAGGCAAGCTATTTATGGAAGTGGTTGCTACTCAAGCTTCTAAGCTTGTTTTAGCCAGGAGCGCCACCAGACACTGTCCACCATGGGTAACCATTAATGCATTTGATACATTAGTTTCACAATGTTCAGCTTCACAGCAACCACAAGTTGCCTCTGTGCGGCAAGTGGACACACCAGGGCTATTCAGCCTAGTAGAATGTTTCACCAGAAACAATTAAAGACAAGCCCAAGGGCCACGGATTAGAGTCACCCCCCTGTGGCTTGGTAGCATCGCTTTTGGTCCAATAGGCCAACTGGTCTCTCTCTAGCATGTGATATTAGTGATTTTTTTGTTATAATTTCCATATTCTACAAAGTCACCATTTTCTAGAATGGGACTAAATATAGATCTCTTCCTGTCAGTTGGCCAGGTAGCAGTCCTCTAGATTTCTTGGCACAACCTGCTGAGCACATCCAGGACTGTATCTGTTTAAATATGTCAATTGGTATTCCATCAATTACTGGCATCTTATTTTTGCTAATTTCTTCAGAGCAGCTTGAACTTTTTTCACTGACATTATTATTGGTTCATCATCATATGGTACTTCCTAAGAAGTTTCTGTGTCAGCCATTTTTGGGGGTATATTGATTCTATGTATTCCTTACATTTTCTTTAGATGCTCCCTGCCTTGATCATTCAATATATTGCCCATAGCATCTTTAAGTATTGCAACTGTGGTCTTAATTTTGTCTTGCAGTTCCTTTAGTTTGAGAAATGCCAAATTGGTTCTTCCTTTTTTATGTTCTCACTCCAATTCTTTGCACATTTCATAATAATATGTTGTTTTGTCTTTGTGAGATGTCTTTTGAAATCTTCTATTCAACACTGACTTTCTCATTTCTTTGCTTTGTTTTGGATTCTCAGTGTTCTGGCACAAAATCCAATGTCTTCAGTCCGTCTTCATCTTTTTTTCCCCTCCTCTGTCTCTGTAATGATCCTTTGTTTTATTCATGGATGATATTATTGATATCAGTCCATAGCTCGTTGGCTAGCTTACAGCACACTGAAACATAAAATTCTTTCCAATTTTGCTCAGAATTTCCACTAAAAGTGAGATTCACTTGATTTTACTATGTAAAAGACCTGCATAAATGGGGAAAGGCAACGCTTTTCACTCTTCCACCCACATGGAACAATTTTTAAATTTTTAGAAAGTCTTTAAATGTAAAAGACATTAAAAGAAGAAAATTATTAGACTACTATATATGACACAAACATGTTGAAGGACATATTTTACTTCTGAATGAATGAATCAATGTTTCTGGTTACCAGAAAACTGTATTAGTGGATCATGATAAAAGTATCTGAAAATCAAAATTAGACATGTTCACTGGGGAAAATAGCCTAGTCACAGACACTAGAAAATGTCCAATCTGTCAGACAAGAATAAAGTATCTGAAGAATATGACAGAACCTAAGAATTCTGGAGACTTAGGGGTACACAAGCAAAAGTTTGCTGAAGATTATCCAAAAATGACTGTAATAGTACATGAACAGAGAGCTACCAGAAATACAAGCTGGGTTTAGAAGAGGTCATGGCACTAGAGACATTATCACCAATGTCAGATGGATCTTGGCAGAAAGCAATGCATAACATAGGAATGTCTGTCTGTATTTCATTGACTATGTGGATAACAACAAATTGTGGCTAAACTTGAGGAATCCCAGTGCTCTTGATTGTGCTCATGTGAAACCTATACTTGGACCAGGAAGCAGTCCTCAGAAAAGAGCAAGGAAACACTGTATGGTTCAAAATCAGAAAAGGAGTGTGTCAGAGATGCATCCTGTCTCCATACCTTTTCAATCTATATGTAGAACAGATCATTTGGGAGACTGGGTTCCATGAGAAGGAATGGGGCATTGGGATTGGAGTAAGACTCATGAAGAACCTAAGTTATGTAAATGACACAACTTTGATTGCTGAAATTAGGAAGAGCTGAAGCATTTACTGCAGAAGGTCAAAGACTGTAGTTCACAATATAGATTGAAGCTCAATAGCATTTCTCAGCTCTGGGCCAATTGGAAGCACCATGCCTCAGGTCCTCATCAATTTCAGCAAACAAATTTGTGTTATCTGTATAAGACCAGTTATTGATAAATTTCCTCCACTCCTGATGCCACATTTCTCCTTAAAGAACCCAGTCTCCCAGATGATCTGTTCCACATATAGATTGAAAATGTTTCTACAAGCTAAATCCTTCTTTTTCAGTATATCCAAATAGCCTCAAGGTAGATTACACACTTTCAAGATTTACAATATCCAGTAATCATTGTGAAAGGAAGGCTACAAAGAATGTAGAATAGAAAGGCCTTGACAATAGAAAGAACTTGAGGACAGAAAGGACCTTAAGGCTTCCTAATTAAGGAGTAGTACTTTTATTTAAACCAAATCCCAGTATTACTACCAGAAAACTAATTAGAAAAACATCTAAGCAAAGCAAATAAATAGGATATTTCTTCTCTTGTCCACAGAATTTTTTAAACAAATCTTATTTTGTATATTCCTTTTGCTAGTATGTACATTTAATCTATGAGATAGAACAGTATTTCTGAGTTTCTTCTCATCTCTGGCACAAAAAAATAGAGTTTTGTTTTGTTCTCATCCTCCCTCTCAAGAATTATCAAGACTTTTTTTTTAAGTCTTTATCATTACTTTTGAAGACAATAATTTCTCTAACACATCACACCCTGACAATAAAAATGCAATAAAATTACTTATGCATTTACCACCCCAGTATGTTCTACAATCTGTCATTAATTGATACACAGAGAAACATATCTGCTATGCAACCGTAACCTGGCATATTTAGGAATGGAACTACCACTAAGCCATCCTTGGAGGCCACGGATCTTCTCTTTTGTATACGAACACTTCATACCAGATGAACATCTGAGTAAGAAATGAATACTTTCATCAACCAAGCATGGCCTTTTATGCTACAGTAGACTATCCTACACAAGTGCAATGAATGGTGGCAACCTCAACCCCCAGATTAAGCAGATGCAAACAAGCAAACAACTGGCAAGTTGTTTTCACAGCCAATGTCAGCATGTCCTAATGAGCGAGTGATCTTTGGCTGAGTAGATATTCATGAGCAATTGCTCTTAGAATGCTCCAAAGATGATAATTAACATCTGTATGCTGCAATTAATTTTTATTTATGCCTTAGATTTTCAGGCTAGATATTCTTTTTTGTGTATGACAGATTCATACTTCATGCCAAAGCTCAAGACAGCAACAAGAAAAATAACATCAATTTTGATTTTTTTTTAATTTTCTTCTCATTTAACTGTTCTGTTATTAGTAGCTCAAAACAACAATATTGGCATATGTAAGCATGAAGTTTCTGAAGCCCATACACAGAACCATTGGGGAAAGGCTGGCTAGGGCATCCATGGCTTTCCCCAGGTATTCACAAACCCTCAGAGGGCACGAGAAGGGACAATCTAAATTAAGGCAATGACACGGAAGTCTCAGGAGTTTTAAGTCACCTCTGTGATCCCTGTGGACATATTACTTCATTCAGCAAATGTTAATTGAATGTCCAGTCTGTGCATGACACTGTTCAAAGGTGTACGAAATGAAGGAATTGAACAATATGTTTTCCAGAGCCTTTCAAACTTTATGATTTTACAACCCAGTAAACCTAGAAATTACACCATCAACAACAAACAAAAAAGTGATCACAATAGAAGGCAAGAGTGATGAGTGTCAAACAGAAGGCAAATGTTTATAAGACAGTACAGGGACAAAAGAGGTTCTCAAACAGGCTACAGCACGTTTAACTGAAGGACTTATTAAATCACATTAGTGCATCTCTCTCTAGACTTTTTTTATTTAATAGATCTGCTGTGTTTGGTGCTGTTGTTCTTATGTGCCTTCAAGTCACCTGTGACTCATAGCAACCCTATGTACAACAGCCTTAAACCCTGCTCTATCCTGTGCCAATCTTACTGTTTCTGATAAACCTACACCCATTACCCCAGTCACTGAATCAATCCACCTCATAGAAGGTCTTCCTCTCCTGTGCTGTCCCTCCACCCTCCCAAACATGATATCTCTCTTCAAGGACTGGTCCTGACTTGTAACATCTCCAAAGTATGTCAGACAAAGCTTCAGAATCCTTGGCTCCAAGAAGCAGCCTGGTTTAACCCTTTCCAGGATGAACCTGTTAGTCCTCTCAGCAGTCCATGGTATATTCAATATTCTTCTCCAACACCACACAGCTCAAAGGCATCAATTCTCCTTCTATCACCCTAGTCATAGTCCAGCTCTCTAATGCATAGTGAGTAATTGCAAAGACCATGGCCTGTATTAGGTGCACCTTAGTTGCCAGATTGACATTGTTGCTCTTCAATACTTTGGAGAGGTCACTAATAGCAGACTTTCCCATCACAATAAGTCTTTGAATTTCCTGACTGCTAGTGCCAAGAGTATTGATTGTGGAACCAAGCAAACTAAGGCTGTTTACAATCTCAGTCTTTTAACCATATATCATGATGCTGCCAATCGGCCCAGTGGTTAAAATCATTGTTGTCTTAATATTGAGCCTCAGTCCATATTGAAGGCTGCAGTCCTTGACCTTCAACAGCAAGCACTTCAGATCCTTCTCAGTTTCAGTAAGCAGGATTGAGTCATCTGCATAATGCAAATTGTTCCTGAGTCTTCCTCTAGCCTGGTGCCACATGTCTCCTAATACAGCCCAGCATCCCAGATTATGTGTTCTGCTTATAGATTGAAAAGGTATGGAGATAGGGCATAACCCTGGAGTACACCCTTCCCAATTTTGAAAAATGAAGTATGATGACTTCTGATGACTGCCTCCTGGTCCAAGTATAAATTTCACATTAGCACAATCAAGTGTTCTGAGATTCCCATTCTTCCACAGTTTCTTGTGATCCACACAGACACCTTTGCAAAATCAATGAAACACAGACATTCCTCTGATATGCCCTGCTTTCAGTCAAGATCCATCTAACCTTGGCAACATTGGCCATAAAATCCCTAGTACCAGGGGGCCTCTTCTAAACCCAGCCTGTACTTCTGGTAGTTCTCAGGTGATGTGTTATTACAGTCATTTTTTAATAATCTTCAGCAGAATCTTGCTTGCATGTGATATTAATGACACTGTTTGATAATTTCCACAATCTGTCAAATCAGTTTTCTTTGGAATGGGAACAAATACAGATCTCTTCCAGTCAGTTGTCCAGATGGTTGTCCTCCAGATTTCTTGGCACAACTTGGTGAGCACATGTAGGGCAGCATCTGTTAGCTGAAATATGTCAATTGATATACCATCAATTCCTGGGGCCTTATTCTTAGCCAATTCTTTCAAAGTAGCTTGAACTTCCTCTTTCATCACCACAGGCTTTTGCTCATATACTGTTTCATTAAATTCTTCTCTGTCTGCCAATTCCTTTTGGTACAATGACTCTACACTCTTTCCATCTTCTTTTAATACTTTCTGGATCACTTAATATTCTTCCCAAAGCATCCTTAAGTATTATAACTCGAGGATTGAAATTGTTCTTTATTCCTTGAGCTTAAGAAATGCTGAATGATAGGATGTGGCAAGAAAGGAACTCTTATAATTTGTTGGTGAGATTATAAAATGGTGCAATCATTCTGGAAGGCAGTTTGGTTCTTCCTCAAAAAGCTGAACATAGAAATTCCATATGACCCAGCCATTCCACTACTTGGAATATACCCTGAGAATATGAGAACTGAGGCACAAACTGATATTTGTACACCAGTGTTCATAGCAGCATTTTTCACCATCGCAAGAACAAGGAAACAGCCCAAATGTCCCACCACAAACGAATGACTTGAGAAATTATGGTACATTCACACAATAGAACACTATGTAGCACGCAGGAACAATAACTTTGTAAATTATTACCTAACTTGGGACGGACTGGAGAGCATTATGCTGAGTGAACTAACTCAGTCACATAAGGATAAATAGTGCATACAACCATTATTGTAGAATGAGTTTAAGGATCCAGGAGGGGTGGGAGAGGCTCAAAGCAGAGAGATGTGAATGTACAGAGGAAAGGAAGGATTAAACATTGGGTTGCACAATTTGATGGTTAGGGGCGTGAGGGAAATTGAAAAACTTTGTTCAAATTTGCATTTGAATTTTGTAAATAAACAAGTTGTTATTATGTGTTGTCAAGTCACTTGCAACTCATAGCAACCCTATGTACAACATCCCTAAACCCTGATTTGTCCTGTGCCAATCGCACTGTCGCTGACACATCCACCCTAATTACCCCAGTCACTGAGTCAATCCACCTCATAGAGGGTCTTCCCCTCCTGAACTGTCCCTCCACCCTCCCAAGCATGTTGTCCTCTCCAAGGACTCCTTGCAATTATGTCCAAAGTATGTCAGACGAAGCCTCAGAATCCTTGCATCCAAGAAGCATCCCGGTTTAACCCTCTCCTGGATGAACATGTTTGTTTTCTTAGCAGTCCATGATGCTATTCAATACTCTTCTCCAGCACCACAGCTCAAAGACATCAATTCTTCTATTCTCCCTAGTCACTGTCCAACTCTCTGACGCATAAAAACTTATTGCAAGGACCATGGCCTTTATATAAACTAGTGGGGGTGGGGGGAAGAAAGAAATACTGAGCGAGTTTGGACCCTTTGATTTTATGACTCCAGATCTTTGCACATTTCGTTAGAATACTTTATCTTCCTGCACTGCCTTTTGAAATCTTCTGTTCAACTCTTTGATATCTCTATTTCTTCCCTCTGCTTTGGCTTCTCAGCACTCTAGTGCAATATTCAGAGTCTCTTCTGACATCCATTTTAATCCTTTCTCCCTCCTCTGTCTTTATAATGACCTTTTGAATTCTTCCTGGATGATATTCTTGATATCCTCCCATAACTCATCGGGTCTTTGCTCATTTGTGTTCAAGGCCTCAACCCTGTTTCTGAGATGGTTTTGAATTCAGGTGGGATAGACTCAAGGTTTATGTTTCTTATAAAATGTATTTTCAATGAGGTAGGGCCCCAAAATTTCTGTTTCTCACACCTTTCCAATTGATGCTGATGCTACTAAATTTGGGGTCACAGCTTGAGATGCATTGCTTCAGTAGAACCATCAACATTTTTGCACAGATGAAAAGCATGACAGAAACAATGTATTTAGGAAAGGAAATATAATCACAAGATGAACAAGTAGGAGGCTGATACATTTACAGGGGCCTTATAGAAAATCATAGGTCAGGACAGATGCCATGAATTTCAAAGAATTGTCTTGATTTATCCACAGAGTAATTAACATGTGACTTCAGCTTTAAAATAATTCCTAATGTATGAAATAGGATGAGGAGAAGAGTTTAGTAGTGCAAGTTCAGAATCTCAGTGATGTCAGGGAATCCCCTACAGACACTATCTTCCCTTAACATGGAATTAATCAGAGCATCTAGATATGAGATGTTGAAAAGCCATTATTTGTCCCTTAAATTTTTCTCAACTTTATCACAGTATTTGAAAGTTCTACCACCTGAGTCACTATTTTAAGTTAATAGACTGACACCCTCGAGTCTGTTAAAGTTGGTGTATATTATCTTGCACCTCAATGAAAACACTTGCTCTTTGTCACAACCACAGAAGACAAACTGTTTTTTTCTCTTCAAATTCCAGCTTAGAAACTCGACACTCCCTAAGCCTGTGTTTCATACTGCATGTGAAAATGGCATGAGAGAACACCTGAGCTCTTCTAACTTAAAGGGGAGAGAAAATTACCACCATTGCCATTAACTGCCCAAGACTGTTAGATAGCTTCCAACCAACACCTAACCATTTTTACTAATTGGTTAATTGACCTTCCCACAGCATTTACTGCTTCTTTCTTGAGTTCACTAATTCCTTGCAATCATCATACAGAACTCACAAGCAATACTCATGGTTATGGGGTTTATTGAGAAAGTAACGAGTTGTGGTTAAAGATCAGAAACTGCTCAAAATAGCTTTTCCATCAGGATAGCTTCTTGTCAGTGATGCCTCTCTCCTGCTCTGCCTCAGCTTTGCAGCTCCCTTCTCAGGCAAGTGCTATAAAGTTTTATTAGAACTACAAACTTAAATGTCCCAAAGTAACCTACTCTGCTAACAAGTCTCAGCCTGAACAATCTCAGATCTCAATTCCACAGATCAGCAAAGCAAGATCCCCTAGCAAGTGCCCAGAGGCACTCGACTCTATTTCTCACTGCTCTACTGGGTTTGCTTCCACTGTTTATCTGTGACCCCTTCTCACTATCTTGGTGTTGATGGATTTTTATCTCCTGGGAATTTCTGGAGAAATCTTAAGTCCAAATAATATATTACGCTCTTTGCTCTTTCTTCTTTCAGGATCGGAGTGAGATTCTCCTTTCCTGCCTCAGAAAGGTTCATTTTAAGTGTGGAAGGAAAGAAATAGGTTTGTTAATGTTATTGTTAGATGCCATAGAACTGCCTTGGACTCACAGCAATGCTATGAAAAACATATTTGAACCTTCCTCTATACAGAATGAAGTTCACTGTCAAGAAAGCACAGATTCTCACTACTGGACTGATTGGCAACATCATGATAGATGGTGAAGAGATTGAGATTCTTCACAACTTTATTTTGTTTGGCTCTGCAATCAACACTCTTGGCACCAGCAGCCAGAAAGTTAAAAGACGAATTGCATGGGAAAGTCTGCTGTCAGAGAACTCTCCAAAAATTATGAAGAGCAACAATGTCAGTCTGGAGACTAAGGTGCACCTAATCCAGGCCATAGTTTTTGCAATTACTTGTTATACATGAGAAAGCTGGACAATGACTAGAGATGATAGAAGGAGAATTGATGTCCTTGAGCTGCGATTCTAGAGAACAGTACTGAATATACCATGGACTGGTAGGAGAACAATCAAGTTCATCCTAGAGAGGGTGAAACCAGGCTGCTCCTTAGAAGCAAGGATTCAGAAGCTTCATCTGACATACTTTGACATGTTGCAAGTCGGGACCAGTCTTTGGAGAGGTATGTCATGCATGGGAGGGTGGAGGGACAGTCGATGAGTTGGATTGATTCAGTGACTGGGGTAATGGGGGTAGGTGTATCAGAGACAATACGATTGGCACAGGATAGAGCTTAGGGCTGTTGTACAGGGGGTTGCTATGAGTCACAGGTGACTCAACAGCACATAACAACAACTATCCCACAAAGCTACCACATATATTTACATTATTAGCAAGGTATCGAATCTCATTGTTGAGGCACAGGCAACTCACATGTGCATAATTCCACAAAGTTCATTTAGTAAGAATTACGAACACTAGCTAGAAAAAAAAAGCCATATTAAGTAGTTCACTGTACTGAAGTGAGTCATTTGTCTTTTCACATTTTCCAGCCAGTAACTGAAGACATAAGAATCTCTCTTGCTTGAATATATTTAAACAAATCGTGAATCACAAGTTTTATACATGTCAGCAAATTGCAGGTATGTGGTGGTTTAGTCTTTTTTTGGATTGTCTTTTCAGCTTCCCTAAAGAATCTGTGCTGCAATCTCAAAGGCATGCTGTTTGAATCCCCAGCTGTGGGATCTCTGTGGGAGAAGGATGGGAAATCTCCTTCCATGCGATTATCGCCTCTGAAAACCCACTGGAGGGTCAGCTATAGGTATGTTCCAACTCTATAGTATAAAATGACAACAACAAAGGATCAAGCCCTTGACTGCTTCAGGCCAGACAGCCAAGACTTCATAGCATTCTCTTTACACCAACCAAATTCTATCTCAGTCTCCCAAGGCCAAGTGTCTCAATAGTTTCAGCCTGTCTGCTCTTTTCCTGGGCCTTAAATTCCAGGAGCATGCCTGACCTCAAGCATAAGGTTATGAAAGCTCAGCCTGATAATATGGGACTCAATCTACAGACGCACCAAGATTCATTTCCTAATTCTGGACCTTTTGTGCCTTGTTGACCTGTTCTAATAATTCTTGATATATGGGACTAGAGAGCCATCTGATTCTGATATTTGTTACTGTGTTGGGCTGGACTCTTGCCTTAACCTTTTGCCAGTCACTTCAAAGTGACTTTATGGCTATCTGTGAGCCACCTCACACTTTTTTCCCCCCAAAAAAAGTCAACAGAGAGCTTTAATAATGGCTTTTGCTGCTCAGTGTTCAAATGTTCAGTGAGGTCCCCATGTTTGGTAACAATGTGAGAATCCCAACTAAATCTCCCACCCTAACTACCACTTCCTCTCACATTTGCCTACCTTATTGCAAGGTCAAATTCATTTTTTTCTGACCAGGTCTCTTCAGGCTTTTCTGCTCTTTGACTAGACCTTGATAACCCAGGAGAAAAAGAGAAGAGTGTTCCACTCTGTATTCTAGTTTATCCAGTTTGTTCCTTCTCATCTTGCTAGCACCTTCTAAGCACCAGATTTGGGGTTAGCTGTTGTGGATACATAAGTAGATTATAAACAATTATCATTCCTCATTTCACAGAATTTTCAGATACCAGTCAGATACCAGTGCTCTGTCTCCCTAAGTTTTTATAAAGGACCAAAATGTGGAAGTGAGAATTCTAATATTTATAAGTAGGCCAAACAGTTTTATAATTTATGAGTACTTCTGATAGAATGTCTTTAAATTGTGGCATAGGGGTATAATATAGAAGAAGAGCATATGGATTGCCAAAACCTCCCCACAAACCAGTTTGTCGTAGAGGAAGTGTAATCAAAGGTCTCATTAGAGGTAAGGATGGTGAAACTTCATCTCATATTTTGGGCATGTTACCAAAAAAGGCTAGTCCTTGGAAAAAGGCATCATGCTGGAAAAGGTGGAGGGCCAGAGAAAAAGAGGAAGAATCTCAACAAGACAGATTGATACAGTAATTGTAACAAAGGGCTTGAGGTATAAAGATGGTGTACAGCAGGACAAAGTTCAGATCTATTGCTCATGAGGTCCCTATGAGTCCCTTGACACCTAACAACAACTGGTAAAAGTTTGCTTAAACTTTAGTTTTAAAAAAATAGTCTACACCTGTTGCTGTTTATTTGCAGGACCAGACAGATAAGCATTGCTAAAGATTTTTTACAGTGTAATGCAATATCCCTTGATTGTTGCCCCAGGTGCCTTTTCCCCATTGAAATCTGCCATCAAGAGTGGCCTTACATGTCATGTGAAATGTGATGGAAAGATAAATTAGAGAGGGGCCTTTTAAACTTTCTGGTGCTAGCACTGTGTATTCATTAAATTTTATTTCCGATACAAATAACTTTTTATTAAGTAGTAAACTTCTTTCATGATCTTACTTTATTCTGACTATAAAGCAATATAGTCTCACTGTAGAAAATATGAAAAATATAGAACACAATAAAAATAAGAAAACATATATAATCACACTAACCAGCAATAATCACTTCTAACATTTAGGATTACCTGCTTTTAGTCTTATTTTACTGTATACGGGAGTATACATCAAGCATACCTGCAATCATGCTATTTGTATATAATTGTTTTTCCTCCTTTTCACCCTTACCAATATGATTAAAACACTTCCTAGTATATTGAGATATCATTTTACAACAAAGCAAGATTAAATCTTCCTATTTTCAATTAATTTCTTTCTCCTATTTAATTATGTCCAATCTTTAATGAGAGAAGATCTACTTCTCATTTACTCTTAATTCTAAGGATCATTCCAGGGGGGAAAAAAAAAGAGAAGAAAAGTTTTGATAAATAAAGCCTCTAAAACAAATGGAGGAATAAAGCACGTCTGTAAACTGTACTTTCCTCTCTGAAGGGAGGAGAAAACTCAGAAGGGGCAAAGGGAAATGTTATCCACATCTGACTTTTAAGACTCTACAGTAGAGTCCATTTCTCCTGGCTCTGGTCTATTATCTAAACTGTTCCTGGAATCATACATATATAAGACCTTTTGTGAATGTGGGGGAGAAGAATCATAAAGCTCAACATTTGACTTTGAAAATTCAATTGCACAAACTGGCTTGACAATGTTCAAAAAAAAGCAATGAATTTTATTAAATTCATATAACCTTGATAGAAGTCAAGGCATGATTGTGGCTTTGATGAAAGACAAGAAACAATGTTGAACCAAGGTTTAGAACTGGTTTTTCCTGGTTCATTCACAGCAAATGAATCAAAACTACGGTGGGCATGAATTTGTAAAATATTAGTTTCCTGGGCAATAACTGGAATGGAAAATATTATGGGTCAGTGTCCTGCTAGAAACTTAATCTCCCTCCTAGAAAACAAAGACAATATGAAATAAAATTTCTTTACAGTAGAGTGGGAAATAGTGATGCCTGGCTTAGAGCAGGAGACTGACAAAATAGCTTGTACTGTGATCTCCACAGCCTGGGAAACAATCTAATTTCCTTAAAGGGTCCACTACATCTCTTCCAATCTTCCTTTCCAAGCCTCTAACAGTGAGTGGTTTTACCCTTTCCAGTTAGCACTCCAGTACACCCACATTTTACAAAATCAGGTCTAAATTTTGCTTTCTTGTCTATGACTGAACCAGTTTGGATTGATTCAACACCTTGTTTTGGATATAACTTTCTCATTGATCTGGTAATAAAAGTAGCACAATTTCATCCAAACCATTTATTTTTGTTTTTTTATCCTCCAAACAACTCTGATTTATTTATTTTTTTTTTTTTTTAGGTAGTAGGCCATGGGGAATTGCTATGCTGTTTCAAAAATGTTAAGATTCTGGAAATGTTACACAACTTACTTGAGGTAATAAAGGAGATTAGTGAACCAGAGAGCAAAACTTCTGATTCAAATTCAGCAGCATTTTTGAGATGTTACTTTAAGCAACATTCATAGAAACAGTGGAGTTTTTGTCATCCATAGAGAGCCGTGCTGCTACATAAAGGCCACACCTCTGCTGGTTCGAATACACCAGTGCTCTGTGGGAAAGAAATGCTCAGTCATGCAGTTTAAAATCTTAAAAAAATTCTGTGAGAGGGTTGTCTATGTATCAGTTCCAACTTGACAGTGATAAGTTAGTAGTTTTCATATAAGTATCATTTATCTATAGTCTCTCCTATTTAGAGTATATAGAAATATACTCAATATTGTTACAAAATATATTTTAGTAGGGGGAAAAAACTTAGTATAGTTAGATTGAAAAGAGAACACAGAGTAAATACTAGAGTTCTTTCAAAGTTTGAAAGGATATCACATGGGAAGGTAAGCAAAGTTTTTCTATGGTGCTCCAAGTATCAGGCAAGACTAGTGGGTAGAGTATCACAAGAAACAGCTTCCTACATAGAATAATGCAGAGAGAGCGAGCAGGACAGTAGGAATTTGAGTGAGAACAATAATTCATTTTGGAGCCAAAGGAGCAATGAGCCACAGTCCCTAGCAGAAGCCACCAGCCAAGCCATTGTGGGACCCACCCACCAGGAGCAAGCAGGAAAGCAAGAATTTGACAGTTTTTTTAAGCCCCACCAGACCCAAAGCCCTGCTGTGTAAGAGCTGCTAGGCAAGAGCCAGACAGCTGGAATTTGAGTGAGGATGCTGTGCGAGCCTACCTACACAGCTGGAAACTGAGTGAGATCCCTGTCCATGCACACCCAGCCCAAAGCACCAGTTCTGTCCCACACCCATGCCTCCACATCCAGTCACATAACTTGCTTTTTATCCGGAGCACCTTGATCTAATTTAGCTACAACGAAAGACTGCTCTCACAGGCCCTGAACCTCACCGTGCCTTGAATTCAGAAGTTCAAAGAGAAACAAATACAGGAGGGGTAAGTGGCCCATGCTTTTCTAGAGAAGTAACTTCAAGAAACTATCATTGACTCAGTCATGAAAAACTCTACCACAGCAATGTCACATAAGAAATACTCTATCTCACACCCTACACAAGCACAAAGCAAGATATCACACACACACACACACACACACACACTGCAAAGGTGACACAGTATGAATGGATTTTCTGAAGTCAGAAAATCTGATGGAACTTTCTAACATAGAATTTAAAAGAACAATAATTAAATATTTTCAATGGGTGAAAAACAAACTTGAAGAATTACAGGATACTGCAAGAAATAATCAGGAGGAGCTTAAAAAACAATCCAAAACAATGCAGATAAAACTAATGAGGTATTAGAGGCTCTAGAAAAACAAGAAACCACAATCCAGAATATGAGGTTCAAGGTTTCAGATGCTGTCAACGTGATAGAGGGACACATGAACAGAGTTGAAGAGATGGAACACAGATGCAGTAAAACAGAAGATAGAATTGTTATCACTAATCTGCTACAGCAAAAAGCAGAATCAAAGAGGAAGGGGGGGGAACCTAATAATAATGTGGGACACCATCAAGAGAAATAACATACGCATCATCTGAATCCCAGAACAGGAACAAACAAGTAAGGGCATGGAAAAAGTTGTGGAAGAATTACTAGAGGAAAATTTCCCAGGCATAATGAAGAATGAGAGACTATATAGTCAAGAAGCTGAGTGAACACTATATAGAGTAGACCCCAAAAGAAAAACACAAAGTCATATCATAGTCAAACTTGCCAAAGATAAGGAGAGAATTCTGAAAGCAGCTAGGGAAAAACAGAGTAACCTATAAGGGAAAGTAGAGAAGATTAAGTGGCAATTTCTCGGCAAAAACCATGTGAGCAAGAGGAGAGTGGAATAACATAAACTGAGCACTCAAAGAACAGCACTGTCAACCAAGAAATCTTTACCCAGCAAAATTATCCATCAAATATGCAGAAGAAATCAAGATATTCCCAGAAAAACAGAACCTAAAGGAGTTTGTAAAAACAATACCAGTGTTGCAGGAAACACTAAGAGACATCCTTCTTACAGAGGTGCCACAGAAAGCAGCAAGGACAAAAGTAACTAGCAACAACACCAAAAGAACACAACAAATTGATAGCAATAAAACCTTGATTCTCAAAAAATGAATGTGAATGATTTGAATGTACCACTGAAGAGAAAAAGAGTAGCAAATTGGATAAAAAAAACCCCAAAATTAATCAATATGCTATCTACAAGAAACAATCTGAAAAATGAAGATAAAGACTAAAAAGAAAAGTGTAGAAAAATATACCAAGCAAATGGTAGCCAGAAAAATCAGGATAAGTGATATTAATCTCTGATAAAATAAGTTTCAATGTAAAACCATCACAAAGGACAATGAAGGTCACTACATAATGCTTAAAGGGTCAATAGAACAAGAGGAGATAACAATAATGAATATCTATACACCAAATGATAGAGCTACAAAATATATAAAACAAACATTAATAAAACTGAAAAATGAAATCAACAACACTACTATTGTACTGGAGATTTCAATACACCACTCTCAAGAAAATATAGAACTACCAGAAAGAAACTCAACAAAGATGCTGAAGAATTAAACTGCACAATGAACCAATTTGACCATATAGATATTTACAGGCTAAGGCACCAAAAAAACCCCACAAAACACCAAAACCACCACAGAATGTTGCAAACTGAGAGTAAAGTATTTCTATAATTATAAATAATGAGACAGACAACCAGGAATGAGATAAAACAGGGGGCCAGCAGTTCCAATGACTGAAGCACCTCAAGTCACAATCTCTCTGTGTATTTATTGAAAATCAGGGGAAGCAAATCATAAAAAGAATTCTTTTGTAAATGAAGTCAAATTTTTCTCTATTGTCAACCTAACCTAACCTGCTTTAGCTCAGGAAAGATTTCCTTTTGCTCCCTCTGCAAGGAACCTAGCTACCACTTGTCTGCAGGAAGCAACTCACTTCCTACGATCTGTCACAAGAGAATTCCAACTTATGATCACATATAGTTTTTATATAATATTGGTATGAAATTTGGCTTCCCAAAACAGTATACCTTCTTTTCCAATGTTCATGGAACATTCTCCAGAATAGATCACATTTTAGGTCACAAGACAAGTATCAAGAAATTAAAAAACAGAAACAATATAAAGCATCTTCTCAGACCACAATGCTGCAAAATGAGAAATTAGTAACAAGAGGATAAAAGAGGAAAGAGCCATATATTTGGAAGTTGAACAACACCTTGCTTGATTATGAGTGGGTACTAGAAGAAATAAAAAATGAAATGTAAAAGTTTCTTGAAACAAATGACAATGAAAACACCGTTTACCAAAACCTCTGAGACACAGCCAAAACAGTAATCAGAAGTCAATTTATAGAAATAAGCAAACACATCAAAAGACAGGGAAAAAAAATCACCATTGACTCTCTAAACCAACATCTCTAACTGAAAAAGTACAGCAAGGAAGCTCAACACCCTCAAAAAAAAAAAACAAACAAACAAAAAAAAACCAAAAAAAAAAAAAACACAACCCTGAAAGTATAAATTTAGAGCAGAAATAAACAAAGTAGAATACCAAAAAACAATTGAAACTATGAACAGACTAGGAGGTGGTTCTTTGAAAAGGTCAATAAAAATGACAAAGCACTAGCAAAAATAACAAAGGAAAAGACACAAATAATCTGAATAAAAGATGAACTAGACAACATCACAACAGAACCAACCAAAGGAAAAAGGCTAAGCTTGGAATATTATGAGACACTATACTCAAACAAATATGAAAACCTAGAAGAAATGGACATATACTTAAGAAATTCACAACCTACTGATACTAATGGAAATTGAACACTTGAATAGACCCATTACAAAAAAAAAAAAGTCATTGAAAAGGTAATAAAACAATTTCCAGGCAAAAAAAAACCCCTGGACCAGATGGTTTTACAAGTGAATTTTATCAAATATTCAGAGAACTGTCACCAATTCTACATAAACTATTTTGGAAAATAAAAAAAAAAAAAGGAATTCTCCCAGACTTCATTCTATGAAGTAAACACATCCTAGATACCAAAGCCAGATAAAGACACCACAAAAATAGAAAACTCTAGATCAGTATCTTTCATGAATATAGATGTGAATATCCTGAATAAAATATTGGCCAATAGAATTCAAGGATACCTTGCTGTTTGTTGTTAAGTGCCGTCAAGTCACAGGCGACTCATAGCGACCCTATGAAGGAGAGTCCTCAATGCTTGGGTGTCTTTCATCCTCTCTCCAGGTTCATAGGGTTTCCGGAGGCAAGCTATTGTGGAAGTGGATGCCACTCCTCCTTCCAAACTTGTTTTAATCGGGAAGCTACACCCCACTCTCTGTCTGTATTGGGTGACCAACCATTAACACATTTGACACATCAGTGTCACAGTGTTCAGCCTCACAGCAACCACAAGTTACCACTGTACGGCAGAGTCTGGATTCAGCTGACATTAAATCTCCCAAGATTCTAGGTGGGGCACAACCTTGCAGTGTCTTACCAGCCTGACATGCCCAAATGCTGGCAAACTTCTTGTCCCAGACCCCCAGCTCATCTGGCAAGTCTGCTCTGCCAATCCCCACATGGGGCAAAAAGAATCCCACGAGTGCCCGGAGCCCTCAATATTCACCATGACCAAGTGGGATTCATAGCAGGTATTCAAGGATTCTTCAACATAAGAAAAGCAAACAATGTAATTAATCACATTTACAAAGCAAAGAACAAGAACCACATGGCCCTATCAGTTGATACAGAAAAGGCCTTTGACATAACCCAATATCCTTTCCTGACTAAAACTCAGCAAAATAGAATTATAGGGGAGTTTTGTCAACATAGAAAAAGTATATCTGCAAACCCAAGAGCCAACATTATTCTCAATAGAGAAAGATTAAAGGCATTCCCCTTGAGAACAAGAACTAGGTAAGGATGCCCACTATCACCTCTCCTATTCAATATTGTTTTGGTAATGATAGTGATAGCAATAAGACAAGAGAAAGAAATAAGAGGTATCCAAATGGGCAAAGAGGGGTAAAATTCTCTTTCTATTCAGATTATATGATAGTATATTAGAAAACCCTAAAGACTCAGCAAGAAAACTGCTAGACATAGTTAACCAATTTAGCAAAGTGGCAGGATACAAGATCAACATACAAAAATCAATTGGATTTCTCTACAATGACAAAGAGAATACAGAACTGGAGCTAAGAAAAACAACACCCTTCACAATAGCTAATCTCAAAATTAAATACTTGGGAGTAAATCTAACCAGAAGCACAAAGCATCTATTCAAAGAAAAGTATAAAACATTACTACAAGAAACAAAAAAAGACTTGGAGAAATGGAAGAACAGACCTTGCTCATGGATAGGAAGACTCAATATTGTGAAAATGACAATACTACTACCAAAGGCAATTTACAAATCTATGTAATCCTAATACAAATACCAATTCCATTCTTCAACAAGATGAAACAGGCAATCTCCAATTTCATTTGGAATGGAAAGAGGCTCCAAATAAGCAAAGCACTCCTTAAAAAGAGAAACAAGATAGGTGACATCTCACTCCCTGATTTAAAATCCTACTACACTGTTATGGTGGTCATGACAACTTGGTACTGGTATAATGACAGACACATAGATCAATGGAATAATATTAGAACCCAGAAATCAGTCCATTTATCTATGGTCAACTGATTTTCTACAAGGAGATGAAATCAATAAAGTGGGGAAATAACAGTCTTTTTAACAAATGGTGTTGACAAAATTGGAAAACTATTCGTAGAAAACTGAAGCAAGATGCACACCTCACTCCACACACAAAACCAACTCCAAGTAAATCAAAGGCCTAGGACAAAGTCCAAGGACTATAAACTTCATTAGAGAAAAGCTTAGAAGAACTCTAGAAATCTTAATCCACAGCATAAATAATCTTCTAAGCATCATGAAAAATCTACAACCAGGAGAGGATAAAATAGATGAATGGGATCTTTAAGAATAAAATCCCTAAGCACATCCAAAAACTTCTCCAAAAGGGTAAAAAGGGAAGCCACAGACTGGAAAAAAAAATGGTAATGACATGTCAGATAAGGGACTTTTATCTAGAATTTATAAAATACTCGAGCACCACAACATGATAAAGGTAAACAACCCAATTGCAAAATTGGCCCAGGATATGAATAGGCACTTCACCAAAGAAGACATTCAGATGGCAAACAAATCCATGAAGAAATGTTCAAAATCCCGAGCTCTAAGAGAGATGTAAATCAAAACAACTATGAGATATCATCTCACCCCAATCAGAATAGCAAAATTTAGCAGAATAACAGACAAAAAATACTGGCAAGGTTGTGAAGAATCTGGAACCTTTATTCACTGTTGGCGGGAGTATAAAAAGGTGCAACCACTATGGAAGGTTGTATGGTGCTTTCTGAAAAAGTTGTAAATAGAGATACCATTTGACCCAGCAATTCCACTACTGGGAACTCACCCTAAAGAAACCAGAACTGTCAGCCAAGCAGATATATGCACATCCACGTTTACCACAGCTTTGCTCATGACAGCAAGGAGTTGGAAACAATCTAAATGTCCCTCAACAAATGAACAGTACAATCCCCTCCCCCTGTCCAGTCCACTCTGCCCCTTTAATTTTAGATTCTGGTCATACCAGTAATACCTAATCATATATCCCTTTTAAACAGTTCTGTCTCTCATCTGTTCCAATGTAGAATACATTATTTATCTCCTCTTTTCTTAGTTTCCCCCACCAATGTCAGTCCTGCTTTACAACAGTGGCATTATGAAATATTTGTCCTTTTGTGACTGAGATATTCCACTCAGCATAATGCCCTCCAGGGTCACCCATTTTGCATAATATGTCATGAGTTTGTAATTTTTCAGTGCAGCACAGTACTCCATTATGTGAATATACCACAGATTCTCATCTGTAATTAGTATTGTTGGCTTCTGGAAACAGCCTTGGTTTCCTCAGATGGAAAATGGGGATTTTTTTTTAATATACGACCACCTAAGTTCACCATGTGTCTGATATAAATTAAACATATAAACAAGTATTAATTTTTATCTTTTTCCTTCTCTTAAGGTGTCTATAGTTTCCACACTCTGCTGGGTAATCCTTCTTTAGAGTGGGAACAAATATGGATCTCTTCCAGTCAGTTGGCCAAGTGGTTGTTCTCCAGATTTCTTGGCACAACTTGGTGAGCACATCCAGGGCAGCATCTGTTAGCTGAAATACGTCAATTGTTATACTGTCTATTCCTGGGGCCTTGTTTTTTGCCATTTCCTTCAAAGGAGCCTGAACTTCTTCCTTCATCACCATAGGCTCTTGTTCATATGTTATTTCATTAAATTCTTCTGTATAACAATGAGAAAATTTATTTTACTTTTCAAAGAGAAAAGTTAACTGGGGGGAGGGGTGGGTAGGGAGGAAAGTGCAACAATGAATGAATGGAAATCAAAAATATCTGTAAACTTTGATTAAAATTAATAAAAAAATAGGAAAAACAAATTATAAGTATTATCTATTAACTGTTCAAAAATATAAAAATAAAACAGACTGTATATTAGAAAAAGAAACAGCTTCCTACAAAAAAAGAGATCTGTCTTTTTAATCAAAAGAACAATTTTTCTGTGGAAAAAAAAATGTTGTATAAGACAGTGAACTCTTCTGCACTGAGGAATTTAAAGGAAAGGTGCCAAGGATGCTGTAATGGCTTTTTTGGGTCCCTGTATTTCCAGTTTATTTTCCTCATGTTTGTCTTGGCTCACTATTGAACCACACATTGCACATAGACTGTGACAAGAGAAAGATAAGCCAGGTGCTTCCAAACAGTGTTTCCCAGATGAGGATCCCTGGGGAAGTCAATGCCCTCTCCTCAAGCCAAAATCTCATAGGCCTTGGAGGTGGTTCCTGGGAAACGAGAAAGTTTAGCAAATACCCCAGGTAATTTTTAACATCAAGGTAGCTTAGGAAACACTTTTCAAATGTCCAATTTCACCCTCAAAAGAATCCCATACGGCAAAATGTGAAGACTAAAGTTTCAGAGTTGGTAATGTGCCCAAAGCCACACAGCTGTTAGGTAATTATTGTTGTCGTAGCTGATTACTGGAGAGTCGGAACAGACCCATAGCTCACCCTCCAGCAGGTTTTCAGAGGCAGTCAATCACATGAGAGGAGATTTCCCATCATTCTCCCATGGAGCATCTATAGCCTCAAACCAGTACCTTCAGGATTGCTGCACAGCTTCTTGGCCCTAGGGCCACCAGTAGGAGAGGAAGGATTTAAATACATAACACAATCTGTGGCCTAAGATCTTACCCTCCATGAAATTCTAAAAGAAGAAAACAGGGTAACCTGGAGATGCATTTTATTAGAGGACCATTTTGGATTGTTTTGGTTCTGTTTTCTGAAATGTGAGTACTTGTGTGATAAAATTTAGACTTAGGTAAACTAATAAAGTGTTAAGATTTAAGGAAAAAATCTAAATCTTAAAGTTGCTCATCACTGTTTTGTCTTTCAAAAGTATTTGTGAAAAAGTGTACTAACTAAATACCTATTTTCAGCATGATTATAAAGAGAACAATATTTTAATACAGTTAGCAGAAGTAATTTACATGCATACAATTTAGGTGCTAATTTCAGTGATCTTTAGGTAGTTATTAAACCAGGTCTGGCAGGTCCTGTACTTGGCAACTCTTTGTTATTCATTTCCTGCTATTATTTTATGTACTCAAAAGTCATCAAGCCACCTATAATTTAAGACTTTTCACTAATTAAATAGCGTTTTCTCTAATTATCTCAAAATTAGAGATTAGTGTGTGGATAAACATGGCTGATTTGGCACATGTATTCAGAGATGGTGATTTCTCTGTAAGAGACAACAAAGCAATGTGTGATTGACAGTCTATTTGACACAGAGTCAAGGGGAATGTTGTTATAATGTGCAAGAAAGACCTTTTGACTGAAAATCTGAGCAGCAGAGGGAAAGTATTCTCATTGAGATGGGCTTTATGTTCAGCCTTGTGAACCTAGTGAAATCTGTATTTGTGGATCTTGAGGGAATAATATAAGTATCATCTGTTTTTTCAGGCCTTTGCCCTAGAGATGGAATGGAAAGAAGGTTAGGAAGCAAAGGAGTTAAAGGTTGTGTTTGCAGGAATGTGTTTGCTGACATTGATCAATGGGTAGTTTTGTGATTGTAGGTTTATTCACATAGAGGTTAAAAAAAGCAGATCAATAATAAAGCAATGGTTAAAAATGCCAAAAAAAAGGTGATTAATGAAAAAAAATGGGAAAAGTGCAATCTACCATGTAGTATGAATGTTCCTTTATTTAGCACCCTATAAATACATATGCATTAGCTAGAAAGAGAGCATTCCCTTGGAATGTTGTTAGAGCCAAGCAGAATCTCATCACAGTCCATGCTTCAGAGAGTAGTTCCTTATGTCCATGGAAGCAAGGTTTGAATTCTCCTGTGTAAAGTCTCTTTTAAGCAGTCCACTCTTGCATTATGTATGTCTCTGACATCTAGTAACATGACCAGTGTTTTAATAGTTACTTCCAATTTTATTTTATGTGTTGTGTTTTAACAATGCTATTTATGTTAGCATTTTACTTTGGCCATATAATACCATGTTACATTCTGCATGCAGCATTTAATTATAGTATCTCGGTACTATCTAGACAGACAAGGGCTTAAGATAGCCTTTAAGGAATTTGTTGCTTTTAAAGGCATTGCACTATTCCATAATTTTCACTGAACCAAGTTAATTCATAATGATGAATATTAAGTTAAATGCTGGAATTAGTTATCCAAATCTACAAAACCAAGTAATAGAGCAGACATGGTTCTAGGGCAAGAATAGTAAAAATGTTGAGATCTAAAACTCCAAAAATAGTTAACTCAGCGTAAACTTGTGAAGAGAATAAAAGCTTCAGTCCTCCTTTATCTTTGATGTCTCTATCTTCATCTTCTGCGCAGAAATATAGATAGGCTCTTCTCCCTAGGAAATACTGCACTTAAAAAGGATTTGAAATCAATCTTTTGTGTCCACCAAGAAGATAGCAAGTGAGAGAACTTCTCTTAATTTCATGTGTATGTTAGTTTTATTCATTACTTCAGAAGGGCATTGAAATATTTATATCACTTCATCAGTTAATAGCAAAACATGTGGTTTCTATACAGTGATCAGGAGAGAAACTGTATCTACATTGTATTAAAAGTTAAAAAAGGTTTACAATTTATTTCTTCATTTTATGCGTGAGTCAGAGGGTAGAAAAAGAAAATGATTCTTTTTAAACTTGTATTTTAAGAACTTTAGTGATACCAAAATAAGTATTAAATATGCTCTTCTCCATGAACTATCAGAGGTAGATCTAAGAAAATTATGTCTGTGTGCAATGTACATAATGTATAAAAAGCAACTGTTACATGGAGCTTGTACATGATCTTAATAAAAAACTCTGTACTTTTGCCTTAGACAAGGATACTCCAGTGAGTAAATCAAAGTCAGGAATGATATCTAGCCCAAATCTTCTTTCTAATGCCTAAGAGACAAATTAGCCCTAACAAATTAATATTTTCTACCCATTGCTCTATGGTCCCAGAGAGAACATCTTCTGATTCACACAAAGGCCTTGTAAGAACTAGTCTTAGCCTTGATTTCGTGGAATCTTCAAAAAACCATGACAAATGTCTGCCTGTCAATGAAGATATTTAAGAGGCCACAACCACCGAGACACGTCAAAACTTAAAATTAGACCTGTTTAGTTAACATGTTTCCTCTGAGAAAAGGAAAAGATAGAGAATCTCACGTATTTCTTTCATCAAGTTGTGCTTAGCTTAACTGTTTGTAGCAGGACACTAACAAATCTCCAACGTCAGCAGATTCATTTAAAGCATAACGTGAATTATCATTTGCTCTAAGTCATAGCTGAGCTATATGAATGGTGTGCTTGGAAGACAAAGAAGAGAGGTAGTGTAGCCACAGTAGTTTTAAAACGTCAGTGGGCACAAGCTTGCCCTGGAAGATTTAATAATCAGAGATCACTGAGGCACACCACTTCCAAGAAGAGTCAGAACTTCTTATTCATAGGTCTGCAGTAGATTCGAGAATTATTATTTCTAACACAATCCTAGGTGATGTTGATACTGATCATCTGATCATCCAGGGCCACACTGTACAGTAACATAAAGGGTCTGTCAATTAAAAACAGCCAAAAACCTCAAGCTCAGTGTTCTTTGCCAAGCCCTGAGAAGACAGAATGTTTATCTGGGGCGGGGGGGGGGG
>NW_006399915.1:4246473-4267526 GCF_000299155.1 Elephantulus edwardii
GAGTTAAAAAGGGGGGGGAGGAACTGATGTGAAAAACAAAGTATTCAAATTTTATGAATAAACAAATAATTTAAAAAATCAGCAAAGTAAAGAACAAGTGGGAAGCCACCACAAAGTAAAGAATGAGAAAAAAAATTGTGTTACAAGAAACAGTAAGATTTTTGTCTCTATTTTTCCCCTGTTAAAATAGTATTATTTGTTGGACTATCATAGTGTCTTTATATTTACAGTCAAATGATATTAAAGATTTAAATACCCGTAAAGGATGAGAGGAAATCAAACTGAATAGGCTTGGTGGTAGATGCCCTACTTAATATTATCTCTGGGATAAATGACACGGCTGGGAATACAGAGAAAAGAATAAAAGATGAGGAGCTTGCCCTGCTATCTGCATATTTATTCTTGTCCCTCTACTCATTTTTCATATATGGACAATCACAGTTAATTTCGAAGCTTTTCTCTTGGGAGCCTTCTTAAACTATGAAATAAATATTCCAATAAAATGTTTAGTAGAGTGTATCCAGTTTCTAATTAAAGCAACATGTTTGTATAGTGTTGTGAATTCCTTCCACGAAACAATGCCATTGTGAAGAAACAAACACTTTCTCTCTCTCTCTCTCTGTGTGTGTGTGTGTAATTTATCATGAATGTTCAAATAACTATTTCAGGTTAAATTAAAGTGGAATACCTAGTGAAGCTTCCTTCTCCCACCTCCCTGTATACACAATCCATGTGAAACAGTTTGATCTTTTCTACATATTCAGTTAGCCAGTGTGGCATGAGAGGGGCTGTTAGTCATTTTAATAATCCATACTTATCATTACACAATCAATATGGCCACTGCAACACCTGAGTGATCATGTAAAACAATTCTGTCAGCATCAACTGAATGATTATCCAGGGCCACTGTCCATTTATTTATCTGCAGGGGATTCAGAATAGAATTGATCTTATTATATTTTTTAGATCACTCTGCATCCTTTTCTTCTTTCTCTGTTTTCAATATTCTTTTAAAGATCTCAGGTCTCTCACTCTCTTAATTTGATAAAAAACATAATGAGGCAATCCATTTTCTGAATGAAGGAATAGTAGATTTACACCATTTAATGAGAGCTAATTTAAAAGGGTTTTCTTAGTCTTTGGGATTAAATCCCTCAAGGGAAATATGATGCAATTTTTTTATGCCTTTCACTCAGCTGGTTGACTCATCTTTGGAGTTCTTAGTTGTCTGGGAAAAAAGAAAACTCAGGTGGGCTTGTCTTGATTCCCTTGGAAACAACCCTGTCATGACAGCTTGATCACAGTTCTGGAAATGCTGTTTTTCTGGCTCTGAGATACTGACAAGTTGTCTCTGACTTTAGGGACAGCCTGGCTTGGAGAAGGGGTTGGTTTTGGTTTGGTTTTTTTGTGTGTGTGTGGGGTTTTTTTTTTTTTTTAAATAAGGATGTCAAACTTGTAAAGGGTTATATTGTAACAACTGGTTTTTTCCTCCCTTTAGTAAAAGCTACACCAGAAGAAAATGATCAGGTTTTCGTGTCATCTATGAGAAATGAAAATTTCTCAAGACTTTTTAAAAGAGGCACAGTACTGATAAATATTTAATTGGAGAAAATGGTAATTGTGACTATCAGAATTGAGTCCATAAATACATTATATGGGAAAGCTTCATTATAAAGCTAAGCTATTTTTTTTTTTAAGAAAAGCATCACAGACCAAAGCTAGAATTTTAAAAGAATCTGATTTGCCTCTTTCTCTCAAGTTGCCTTCTCAAGCACTTTTTAAACTTTTCAGTTCTGAAATTATAACAATCAGAAAAAAAGTAATAACGTTAAAGGATGCCTGGTGAACCAAGACTTATTGTTTGTTAATGAGAAAACAGTTCTGTCCCTTCAATCAATGGAGACATCAATTAGCCTGGATGTAAGGCAAATAAGCACCTACTGTTTAAGAAGAAATGTATAACAGTCTTCTTTTCAAAGAACTCTTCAGGATTCTAAAGTGGGGATGGGAATGTTTCTAAGGTGATTTCTGGAAAGGCATGGAAAACCTTATCCCCGATCCATTTATTAATTGAGGCTAAGGATGTACCAGATCTCCTGGTTTAGGATCCCATGAGCTACGCTTCCGAGAAAACTTGGAAGAGTAGATTCTGGACAAGAGCACCAGGAACTGAGTAAGGCTCAGGTTTTGTTTAAACTAAACTCTCATCTGTTGATTCCAATTCATGGCGATGCTCCATCAGGCTGTTGTTATTGATGGGTTTTTTTTTTTTAATTGCGGTTTTAACAAAAGTTTACAGAGAAGTTAGTTTTTCATTCATTCATTGTTGCATGTTTTCCTCCCTCTACCTCCCTTCCCCTTCCCCTAATCCACTTTGCAATGCACCTCTTGTTCCAGATTTTGTCATACACATTATGTCTTATCATATATTCCTTTCAGACTGTTCTTCCCCTCATCTGTTCAAAAGCAGAGGTCATTATCTAGCCACTCTTTTCCTGTTTTGTTTCCAATCTCCCACATCAGTCCTATTTTATAACGGTGATGTTAAGCAGTATTTGTCCTTTTGTTACTAAGATATTTTACTTAGCATAATGTTTTGAGGGTTTAAATCTTAATGGGAGAAGATTACCCATATTTCTCCCTCAGCGTGTCTGCTCGACTTGAACCATTTATTTTTCTATTAAAAGTCCAACTTCTTACGCATTATGCCTTAAGGGTTCTTTCAGGTTTTCTTAGGCACTGGTTATTTCTGTGAAAATTTACCTGAGCCAACCAATCTGGAACACAAAAATAAATATTTAGTTGCAGTAGTCCATGTGTTTGGGTGTGTGATACACAAGGCCACAAATTATTTGACATGACTGGGAAGGCCTTTCTCTCCCTACACAGTAATGTACCATGAGGATCATCAATGGTTCATGTGGACAAGACAGTACCATTTTCAACAGGTACACCTCCTTAGTGAAGTCAGTTTGTACAGTAAACTGACCAACTGACTTATTTTTATTATAATCCCAACTAATCTCAGGACCTAACATGGCCACAGAGTAGTTCTTATGAAGCCAACATGGCCATTCTCCATCAGGTTGTGTTTTGTATTTAAATAAAAAGATGGGACCTGGTTTTGCTCTGGGATTCATAATAGCTGGTGAGCCTGGGAAAAGTATCATTACCTAACACTAGGAACTCTAGTGGCCTAGTGGTAAGAAGCTGCTCTGCAATCCCAAAAGGCACATGGTTTGGATCCACTAGATACTCCGTGGGAAAAGATGGACAATCTCCTCCCCTCTGAAAGCCTCCTGGAGGGTCAGATATGGGTAGGTTTCTTGCCTGACAACAAACAACAACAACAATAATATTTATTGAATGTTTATTGAATTATAGACACTGAAAAGAGCATGTCAACTATAGCCACACCTAATCTTTACCATGTCCACATAAAGCAGGTGCTCAGATTTTTCTAATTTTACAAAGATTACACAGCTATTAAATGGAAAGCAAGGAGTCAAATTCAGTCCCAAGCCCAGGCCAATTTACAGGCATAAATCAGTCAGCATTATCAATTTAAAATGAAATAACATTAGGAATATTTATGAACTTTGAGAAATGACGATAGTTATACAAAGGCTATGAGTTGTGTTTAACTCAATGGCAACAAACAACCACAACAACATAGTAAATAAGTCCTATTTAAAAAAAACACCACTTAATCTTTTAAAACAAATGCTATAGAGAGAGCATTGATTTATTAAAGAAAAAGGAATGTTGTTTCTTACAGAAATTACAGTTTTAAGAAAATTAATGCTGAAGATGTCTTAGGGTAGAATAATCAATGAAGCCAATACCTATAATATTTGATATTTCTACATGTTTTAAGGAGGAGGCCGGATACAATCAATTCACTCTCAATGGCTAATAAACATTGCCCATTAAGTCTCCTCCTATTTAAAAAGATATGAGGTCAGCAGGATTAGCTGGCTTCCAGGTGGGGCAGGGGTCTGGAACAGCCTACAGAGGTTTAATCTTGTTTTCAGGGAGACATAATGGGCAATGTATATTAGCCATTGGGAATGAATTGATTGTATCTGGCCTCCTATTTAAAAAGGTATTTGGGCTCTCAGACCTGCGGCCCTCTGCCCTCATTTTAATTTGTTTTGGTCAAACATTCTTCTAAGTGGTAGAGCACTGGTCTGACAATTTACTGTACAGAGGTAACTCGTGGTCGCTGTGATGCTAAAAACTGTGATACCGATGTGTCAAATGTGATCATGGCTACCCATGGTGGACAATGTTTGGTGGAGTTCCCCAATTAAAACAAACTTGGAAACAGGAGTGGCATCCACTTCCAAAATAGCTTGCCTCAAGAAACTCTATGAACTTGGAGAAATGATGAAAGTTGTACAAGTGTTCATGTCTTCCATTTGTAGGGTCACTATGAGTCGTCTACGACTCAATGGCACTTAACAACTACATGTTTTAGCCTTCTCAAAATTTTAAAAATCACAAATATCAAACTCACTGCCTCCAAGTTTGAACTGACCCATGGCTGACCTTCCAGCAAGGTTTTAGAGGCTGTAAACCACACAAGAGGAGATTGCCTATCCTTCTCCCCCAGAGCAGTTGATTGACTCACACCTCCAGCTATGGAGTTGGCAGCACAACTCCTTACTGACTGGGCTACCAGAGCTCCCTATGTCTTTATCTACCTGATCTTAATTGCTTTTGATAATAGATGGCTTTGAGATTTTAATGGAATTAAAGTTTAATTTGGTAAGTTGAAAAAATTTTGTTTCTAAGATAGATACTTTAGGAAATCTTAGCAAGAATCCAAGCAAACTATTTTTCCTCTTTCGTCAACTATTCCCAGCAGTCTCCCAACATCCAAGCCTAAAGCCCTGAAGTCATTTCTCTTCCGTCTTCCTTCATCTTTATAGTCACCAAGATTGTGAGTCTTTATTTACACATTTAGCCCTTTACTGGTATGTGCAGCTATGTTTATATGTATTTTCACACCCCCTAGAAGTGTTTTTTTCTTTCTATTCATTATCTTCCCACACTCAACTCCAAGATCTTTAATTTCTCCTTCCTGGTCCCACTCATGGAGTCCCTGAACTAAATCCCCAAAGTATTCCTTTGGACACTGTAAATCCTTAGCCCAGCACTCTTGATCTCACACCACAGCGCCAACTTGCATGTCCAGCTTTTCTTCTACTTTTGCTCTCCTAAATTCACCACTTTCCTTCAGCTGAAATGATCCTTTCACAGTCCCCTACTCCAAAGATCATGGATTTTCATATCTCTTTCTTACTTCATTTCTTTAACAAAAGTGTCTTTCCTTCTTTTCTGTATCTATAATGACCCTCTCAGTCTTTCAAAATTCAGCACGTGTGCATGTGTAATGTTTACATTTTTATATTATACATAATTATCCATACTTCTACTTCATAAAGTTCTAACTACCCTATTTTGAGAAAGTCATCTCTTGGTGAGGATTTGTCTTCAAGATTATAAAAAACAAAAACCAAAAAACAAAAAAACAATATATTAAAACCAGTCAGATTCAATTTTGTTTTGGTTTTTTCCCACCAGAGCTTTATGCAGTGAGATACCTGTCTAGAGGTTGGATCAGTTCCATTCTCCCCATGTACAGAATCTGTAATTGACATAAATGTTCAATTTCTGTGGATGTACCAGGTGTCACCTATCTGACTTTGTGGCTCGGATGGATTTTACAGCTCATACCAAAAGGGAAAAACTCTTTGGTGGCCAGTGACATCCCTTAAGCTGACAAATCACTTCCTCATTATCCCTGGCATCTCCCACACCTAGCCCATTAGTAAGTGGCAGCGCTAAGGGATGCTAAAAGCTGAAGTAAAAAATGAGAATACCAGTCATTTAAATACTGGTAAGCCTTGGGCAGACCAGACTTTTAAATTGGACAGTCTGAAATGCAGAAAGAATTTTGCTGTTAAGACACAATAACTAAATCCCATTGCTTTCCTATGTGGCAAGTTTTAAGGTCTAACAGAAGTTTTAATGATTCAGATAAACTGAACTTTAATTTTTCTCCTCTTACGAGTGACAGCATCATCCTTAACTTCCATCAGATGAGCATTATTAACATGTGTTCTTCCATGTCATGTTGAATGTCAATTAATGGGTGTGATCTTGTGGCCTAGACATCTTCCTACCGCACCTCATTGCCCAAGGGGCTCTTGAAACGCAAGGAAGAAATTCTTCCAGGGAGAAAGATCTGAAACAAGGACTTAGCTAACAAAAACAGCTTAGTTTCTCATGTTCTAACCCTCCTTAAATTCAAATCTCTATCTGGAGAACATAGAAGAGTGTAAACAAAAACTTCAAGGCATTGGGACTAAATTCCCAATACTCTGAGATAATGTTAGACAAAGTACAACCTACAAAATGGAAGAGAGGCATTGTCTGACCCTCAGTGTTAATAACTTACGCTGTTAGTGGAGGCAGAAGTTCCCAAGGGAAGAGACTGCAGTGCAGGAGGGTCCTGACATGAACTACCAGCAGCAACATCATTCCTCAGAAGATGCAGCAATACCTTGCAAGTACATCAGTACTGCCTGGAAAACATCATATGATAATGAGCAATCTTATTTACCAACATCCCTGTTGCCATCTCTGAAATACCTGTGCTAGGCAAGTGAAGCTCTTTAGGGGGCTGAGTACAATAATATAGGCAATGAAATATAGTAGAGCTATCAAGTCTATCTGAATTCAGAATTCTTTGAGTAAAAATAAATTACTTGCTAATTATCACCGAGTACTTTCGAGCATGACAATTTTAAAGTCAAGTTTCTTTTATCCTCAATTCTATGAGGTGAGCTCTAATAATTTCATTTTATAGGTGATTTCTTTGAGTCTTAAATAGAAACACTTGGAGTTTGTCAGAAATAGCCTAGAAATTTTAACTTAAACTATGAGGTCCAACAGTCATACTTTATAGGCACTACAGCTTTTTCTAAATGGGTAAAAGACCTTGTTATAAAAGATAAAGACAAATACTTCATTGTAGCAGAGGTCAGAGTTGGTGCTGCAGTTTAGTGTCAGCTGAGGATGTTCTACAATTTGGTGGTTATCAGAACCCCGTTGTCTAAAATAAGCCAGGGGCTCTCCATAACCTGGTAAGGAGACAGCTCAAAGCAAGCAGCCTGACAACTATTCGGACAGGTTGGGGCAGGTGCAGGACTCATGATAGATCTTGCAGCTGCTGCCATGCTGTTTTTTAAGACTTGTACGTTCTCACAGAGGCCACCACATTTAGAGGAGAACTTTTCCCGTTTTTGTGAACAAAAAGGGTGAACATGGTAACATCCCAATTTTCTGCAAGCTGGAAAGGCTCATTATTGGTACCTGAGTTCTCTTTCACTTCCACACTAGGAACACCAGTTAGTTCTGTTCGAAAATGAAGGTGGGGACGTATCAATTCAGAACTTCTTTCTTTCTTTCATTTTATAAAAAGAAATTTTTTTTCATAAAAAAATGTTCTGAATTAAATTACCAGGATGATAACTTTTATATATTTTACTATAAATCTTTACTATCTAAAAAAAAAAAAAAAAAGAAAGTCATCACTTGAAAAACGCTTCGATGGAGGCAAAGGTTGGAATCTGTAGTATCTGTAAGAAGGGTAGAACAGGTAAAAGAAAACAACAACAGATGAGAGAAAGAGAGAGAGACAGAGAGAGAGAGAGAGAGAGATTGGTTGCTCCTGAAGATAGTTAGAAGGTTTCGGCAGGCTTTAACAAAAAATAGGTTAAGCCTTTCTTCAGTGTGTTAAAACATCCTGTACTGTATTTATGAGACAGGAGAAGTCACAGCCTCCTCCATTCAAGACCCAGTGCACAAAAGGAATGAGGTGGAGAATACGAGGAAGTTCTGAAAGTGTTTCTCTACGGGCTGACAATCAGGGACAAATTTCCTGACCTTGTAAACAATGAGATTTTTGGATTCATCTACTTTAGAAGAGTGAAACCTTTGTCTCTTAGAATGTGTTCAGCTGGGGCTAGACAAAGAGTGTACTGTTTTAGAACTCATTTGTATTGTACTGAAGGGCATACAGTGCAGAATGTCTGGTGGGAATCCCATGAGTAAAGAACTGAGTGACCTACAACTTCTTTATTCTTGTGGATTTCTGCTATCTTAAACCTTTTTATTGCAAGCAGTCCGGTCCCTAAGGAATGGTGAATTGAAACACAACAGGTGGCTTGGTGGCTCTTTCCGACAGATGTAGAAAGAAACATGCCAAATGTTCTGTCACCAATGCCACCCAGCACTTGCTCTTACAGATGCATACACCATACAAATACACATATCACCTACAGCTTATCTCTTGCTCTGTGCTATGGCACAAAGAAATGAAGAAGATGTTTTGGGGTGGTTGGTTGTTTTGTTTCTAAGGTGTGGTGGTGATAGTGGTGGCTGTTATGTGCCGCCAAGTTGCCTGAGACTCATAGCGATCCTATGTACAACAGCCCTCAACCCTGCTCTATCCCTTGTCAATCTTATTGTCTCAGACAAGTCTATCTCCATTATCCCAATGATGAATCAGTCCATCTCATCGAGGGTTTTAGCATTCCTAAAAAATTAGTATTGTAAAAAGACCAAGTAACGCTTTTAATCTTTCATTTGCTCTAACAATATTCCCAGTTTAGATCTAGCTGTACGCAGATGGGGAAGAAATCTGTGGACAAAAGCCTATATATAAGAAACTGAGGCACTTTCAATATAACAATAATACAGGAATAAGTTCACTCAGGAATAACTCAACTGTTCTTAAATACAAATAACACTAAATCAAATTACCAGAATGAAACACAGAAATGAGATTGTGCTATTACCTGTTAGAGTAAAGTTGATTTGTGTGTACAAAATTGGATCAAGAAAGGGGAAGAATCATATAATTCCCATTTTAATAAATACAATCACAATTTTATTAAGTGTTTGGTGAGCACTAGGCCAAATATTATCCTTCCCTTTAGGGACTTCTGGGTTACCTAAGGAAATGGACATTTAGATTATTAATTCCAACAAAAGAAAGAATGTGTATTATTTAAAGAAAACAAGGATTGCTAGCACACAAGAAGAATATTGGGAGGTAATGGCTAGAAGAATCAGGAAAACTTGACATAGATGGAAAAGGGGCAAATTATACTTCCTCCTCCCCTTACTGAATCTTTTTATACCCTCCCCAAATTTCAGATGACAAAATTAAACATCAGATAATTAAATAACGTGCCCAAATCATTTTGCTACAAGAGAGAGAAGCTGCCTCAAGTTTCTAAGTCTCTAATGCCATGCATACTTCTTTCACATCAGTGAGGTAACCCTTGCACTGATCCCTCAAAGCTATGAGGATTTCACTAGATGGAAACAGAGAGCAGCAAGTGCAAAGACACAGAAATGAAAGTGCATTGCAAATTTGGTGAACTTTTAGAAATTTAATGAGGCTGGAATATCAAGTACATGATGTGTATTATAGAAGACGAAACAGAGAACATATTTTAGTGAAAAAAGGAGACTGAAAATTTCAACTCTTGATAAAAAGAGAAATCATAGGTCGCTCTCTTAGATAAATCTTAATTTAAAGAACTTCATTATATTTGGGTTATATAAATTATTGTTATTGTTGTTGTTATTATGTGCCAATGAGTCATCTGTGATTCATAGCATCCCAACATACAGCTCTAAAGCCTACCCTATCCTGAGTCAGTTCACTTACTCTGACACACCTATGCCCACAACACCAGTTACTGTGTCAATCCATCTCTTCCAGGGTCACCCTCTTCTGTACTATCCTTCCACCCTTTCAAACATGATGTCCTCCAAGGACTGGTCCATTCTGGCCACATGCCCAAAGTATGTGAGAGGGAGCTTCAAACATCCTTTCCTCCAAGGAGAAACTTGGTTTCATCTTCTTCAATACAGACTTGTTTGCTCTCTCACAGTCCATGGTATGTTAAATACTCATTTTCAGCAACACACCTCAAAGGCATTGATTCTTCTTTTGTCATCCTTAGTTATTGTCCAGCTCTCTAGTGTATAGCAAGTAATTGCAAAGAACATGGCCTGGATCAGGCACACTTTAGTCTCTAGGCTGATATCCTTGCTCTCGAGCACTCTGGAGAGGATTCTGACAAAAGATTTTCCTAATGTAATTTGTCTTTTGATTTCTTGACTGCTGGTACCAAGAGTATTGATTGTGGAACAGAGCAAGCTAAAATTGCTAGCAACTTCAATTTCTTCTCCATCTATCACAGTGCTGCCAATTGGCCCAGTGGTGAGAATTTTTGTTTTCTTGATGCTGAGCTTCAATGAATATTGAAGACTATATACAGTCCTTGAGCTTCTGCAGCAAATGCTTCAGGTCCTCCTCAGTTTCAGCAAATAAGATTATGTCATCTGCATACCACAGGCTATTGACAAAACATACTTAATGAATGACTAAAACTGTTTTTCAAAATGATAAAAGATGAACCAAAGAGTTTAAACTTTGGCTTATTATATTACTTTTAAAAAGTGAAAGAACTGATGAAGAATCAAAACCATAGACTACCCTAAATCCACGATGTTCTAATACAGTCTAAAAAGCACCCCAAGGGCAACAATCCAGAATAAAAAGTGCAGTGCAAAGAGAATTGAGGGAGGGGGAAAGACTGAGGGATGGGGAGATAGGAAAATGTTCAACTGTGAATGAATGCAAATCCAACTTTTCGGTAAATTTTTGTTGAGATAACAATGAAAGAAAACATGTTAAAAAATAAAATCACTCCAATTATTATCACTGGTACGTATTAACACACTGGCAAAGCTTTAGAAAGCTGGGTAAATAAAAGAAAGACATTTTGGGCACAAAATTCATATAGAAAATATAGACAAATTAATTTGGTGCTAGAAATGAAATGTACATTGAATTCAGCCTAATTTATAGGATGCTCAAAATAATTTTATTTTATTACACAATTTTCTCTCTAGCTACGTGGTCTACAAAATGCAGACTTATTTATAACATGATCATTGTGGTTAACCACATCCACCCACATTAACTATAATCTTTCTATGTATGATAATTAAATCAACTCAGAAATATCTATTGTTTTCCTCTTCAACAACTATTTTTAAAAGAATAAAAATATTTTCAAAGAATAAAATCCAAGCATCTATTTTCCAAGTACTACTTCATTTTACTGATTCTAGAATATGAGGTTCTTATTTCCATGTCTTAAGATCTTCATAAAATATCAAAAGTGCTTTCCAGATTTCTCTACCAACTGAAGAGAATTAAAAAATTTACCAGGTTTCTATTAACTCAATGGATACAAGACAGCAATACAAAGGCTCTTCACAGTGTTTATGCTGAAAATGTATCAAATTCTGTGCTGAAAGAACACTGACCTGTAAAAGTTTTGTCTTCCTCTGGTAAATCGGAGCCCTATGTAAATGGATATCTCAACTTGAACTGAAGTTTATTTTGTTCTAATCAGAACTGATGTATCAGATCACTTCAGTGATGTCCCTATTACACAGGGGATTCGTCTATTTTCAGGCTTGTCTGCATTGCAGCACATGCTATTCCACCAAACTCAAAAGGAAAAGAGAAAGTAGGCTTTTATAACCAACATTTCAAAAGATCTGAGATGATAGATTATAAGAAGATAATTTGTTGAAATTGTCATTCTTGAAAAAGAAGGTATATTTCCCCCCTCAGAACTAAAAATAGTATTTTTCCTCCCTTTCTGATTATCCTATGCCTTGAATTTTAATAGAAAAGAATATTCTCATTTTTTCCTCTGGGCATAATCCTTCACATTTGACTTTCAGCACCTTGGTTTCTATCAGGCTACATATCTCAACAAGAGGGTGAAAACATACTGTAAATGTATACACATATTTTATGTAAATATTACTTGAAACAATGGCACGGGTTTATAAGCACAATGATGAATTTATAATATGAAACTCAGTGACTGTGTTTCCACTGTGACTTGGTTATATAATTCTTTCCTCAGGCAAGGGGCTGTCAATAAGCTGCTTCGAAAAAATAATGAATGTTTGCAGTAATAATTTCATGGCTTGACTGAAACTTAATAGCCTTTATTTCCAATTTAGGCTTCTGATATGTTCCAGTAGAAACAGTCTCAAATGAAATATAGTCTATTACAATACTATTTAACCCTCTCTTATTTTGTTAATCCTTTGTTGCTGCTTTATTTGGTTTTGTATTTATAGCTGTAGCAGACTGTTTCAGCCACTGCACTTTCTATTTTGCAGATACTGTTCTCAGTCAACTTTCCATTAACCAAGACATAGCTGCCCAGTGACCAATCATTTGAGTGATGAGGTCTCATGCTTCATCTCACTAATGCCACCTTATGCCCCTTTTATTCCTAAACTATCATATCCAGCAGAGGAAGAAATGAGGAAATAAAAAAGCAAAATTATATAATGTAGATAGCTTGCACTGCTTGTTGTTGTAAAGCTCTTATATTAAGTTTTCAGTGGCCATAGCTATGTGAAAAAAGTTTGATAGACTACAGAATAGTAAGTAATTGACTGGTAGATTTCAGTGAGTCTGACTTTCCAGATATACATGTACAAAAACATCTGACCAACTGTGATTTTTTTCTAAATTTTTAATTTATTGTTGCACATTTTCTCCCTCTCCCTTCCTCCCCCATTCTACCTCATAATGCACCCTATGTTGCAGATTGTTGTCATACATATAATGCCTAATCATATATTCATTTCAGAAAATTCCTCCCTTCATCTGTTTTAGTGCAGTGTTCATTATCTATCCACTCTTTTCCCCTTATTTCCTCAACCCTCCATCCTATTTTATAACAATGGTGTTATGCAGTATTTGTCCTTTTGTGAATGAGATATTTTACTCAATATGTCCTCCAGGCTTCCTCATGTTGTGTAATACTTATTTAATATTTTTCAGTGCTGTGTAATATTTCATTGTGTGCATGAACCATAGTTTTTCTATCAATTCGTTTGTTGATGAGCACTTGAGTTCTTCTATCTTTCTGCTACTGTGAAAATGAATCAATAAACATGTGTATGTGTATATCTATTTAAGTTGTGGCTCTGGTTTCTTTAGGGCATATTTCCAGTAGTGAAATTGTTAGGTCAAATGACATTTCTATTTCCAAATTTTTGAGAAAGCAGCAGACTGCCTTCCATAGTGTCTGTACCAATTTACATTCCCAACAACAGTGACTGAGATTTCCAATCTCTCCACAACCTTGCCAGCATTTGTTGTTTGCTGCACTGCTGAACTTTACTATTGTTTTTGGAGTGAGCTATATTTGACAATTGTTTTGATTTACATATCTCTAACAGCTAGGGATTTTGAACATTTCATCAGGTGTTCGTTTGCCATCTGAATGTCGTCTTTGCTGAAGTATCTATTCATATCCTGTGTCCATTTTGTGGTTGGCTTGTTTACCTTTTTCTTGTTGATGTGCTGGAATATTATATACATTTTAGATATAAGCCCTTTATCAGATGTGTCATTGCCAAATTTTTTTCCAAGTCTGTGGGTTTCCTCCTTACCCTGTTGGAGAAGTTTTTTGATGTGCATAGGATTTTGGTTCTTAGAAGGTCCCATTCATCTATTTCATTTTCTCTTAGTTGTAGGTTTTTCATTACTCTTGGAAGACTGTTTGTGTTGTGAATTAGGGCTTCTACAGTTCTTCCTAGCTTTTTTTCTGATGAAATTTATAGTCTTGCTTTTACTTCTAGGTCTCTAATCCACCTTGAGTTGTTTTATTTGTGCTGGTGTGAGATATGAGTCTTGCTTAAGTTTTCTGCAGATGGTTTTCCAATTTTGCCAACATCATCTGTTAAGGAGGCTGTCCTTCTCCACTTAATTTATTTCATCGTCTTGTCAAAGATCTGTTGACCATACGTAGAAGAGCTTATTTCTGTGTTCTTGATTCTATTCAATTGATCTATGTGTTTGTCATAGTACCAGTACCATGTTGTCTTGTCCACAATGTCTGCATAGTAACATTTGAGATCAGGGAATATGATGTCTCCTACCTTGTTTCTATTTTTCAGTAGTGTTTTACTTATTTGGAGTCTCTTTCTAGTCTGGATACTATTGGAAATTTCCTTTTTTATCTCATTGAGGAATGGAATTGATATCTTTATTGGAATTTCATTGAACTTGTAAATTGCCTTTGGTAGAATTGTCATTTCCATGATACTGAATCTTCTTATTCATGAGTATGGTATGTTCTTGCATTTCTCCAGATTTCTTGTTTCTTGTAGTAATGTTTTGTAATTTTCTTTGTAGAGGTTTTTTTGTGAGTCTAGTAAGATATGCTTTCTCCTAGGTATTTCATGTTCTTATTCGTTATTTTAATTTGTATTATTTTTCTTATCTTCATGTGTATATTCTCTTTCTCTGTAGAGAAATCCAACTGATTTTTTAATGTTGATATTGTACCCTGCTACTGAATTAGTTGACTATGTCCAATAGTTTTTTCACTGAGTCTTTACAGTTTTCTAAGTATACTATCATATCATCTACATATATCGTTTTGCCTCCTCTTTTCCAATTTGCATACCTTTTATATCCTTGTCTCGCCTTAGTGCTCTTGCTAATACTTCCAGTACAATATTGAATAGGAAAGGTGATAGTGAGCATCCTTGTCTAATTCCTGTTCTAGGGAAATGCCTTTAATCTCTCTCCATTGGCTCTTGGTTTTGTGTGTGCACTTTGCAATATATTGAGGAAATCCCCATCTATTCCTATTTTATTGAGCGTTTTCTCCTCTTTTTTATTAATTTTGATGATTTTTTGAGAGTTTTAATCAGGAAGAGCTGTTGGATTTTTTTCAAAAGTCTTTTCTGCATCAGTTGATACGATCATGTGTTTGTAACATTTATGTAAAATCTCAGCATTCTGAGAACGGAAGATACAGAAGAAAATGAGAATAGTACATTAAAAAACAAAAACAATAACAAACAAAAAAACCCAAACAAGAGATGTTAACTGAATGACCTGTAGCAGCATTCTTTGTGAAGGAGACATTGAATTAAGCTTTGAGCTGCTGATGAAAAGGTCTGCAGTTCAAATTCACCAACCACTTCATAGGAGAAAGTAAGTCTGCTTCTATTAAGATTTAAAGTCTTGGGAAGTCTGTAAGGAAATTCTATCTTGTCCAATAGGGCAGTTATGTTTCAGAATCAACTTTACAGCAGTGGATATTTAGGTGTATGTTTCAGATTCATTTAAGAGTTTGTTGTTTTTTTTTTAAATGCAGAGTCTGTGCCAACCCTAAAACACTCTCTCTCTCTCTCTCTCTCTGTCTCTCTCTCTCTCTCTCTTTCATTGTCTCTCTTCATTGTCTTTGAATCAGAGTCAACTCATAGCTCACCTTCCCTTGAGTTTCAAAAGTTGCAAATTGCATGAGAAGAGGTTGTTTATCTTTTTCTCATGGAGCTAGTGGATGGTAGAGATCCAGCCTCTGGGTAAGTAGTGTAACTCCTTACAAACTATGCCACTAGAGACCCCTCGAACCTAGAAATAATGAATCAGAATTTCCAGAAGTCAGACTCAGGCCACCAAATCCAGTTGCTGTTAAATCATTTCTGACTCATAGTTATGGTTATCCCATATGTTTAAGGGTAGAACTTATGCTAAGTGAAATGACTCAATCCGAAAAGGACAAATATTGTATCAGACCATTATTGTACAATGAGTATGAGGATTCAAAGGGGTGCCAATGGGGAGCAGAGGGTTAAGGATGGGGGGAGGAGGGTATTTCATCATAGGGTCACATGATTTGATGAATGGAAAAGGGATGAAGAAAATGGAAAAGATCTGGTGTAAAACGCAATGTATACAAACTTTGTAAATAAATTAGTATAAAATAAAAATTTAAAAAAAACAGCAAAATTTTGGATCCCTTTGGATCATTTGTCATTGTGCTTATGACAACAATGGCTTCTGCTCTCTTTGTGATACTAATACCAGAAGAAGATCTAATACTACAAACTCATTCTGCATGAAAGGTCAACTCAATAAATACTGTAATCACCAAATTGCTTTGAATGTTCTGCTTTACTTATTGTAGAGTTAAAAAGGCAAGTGTCTGTCTCTCAAAAGCTCATTGCTATTGAATCAGAACCAACTCATAGTTCTATTGGTTCCCAAAGCCATATGGGAGATGTCCACCTTTTCCAAGAGGAGCTGCTGGTGGATTTAAACCTCCAGAGAGGGAATGCCTTTAGGTTAACAGAATAATTCTCTATGGACTAGACCAACAGAGTTTTTTTATACAAATATAATAACAATAAATCTATGAAAGTAAACCTATATATATGCTAAGCTTTATAATTTTTAAATATTTTGGATACAGCAGAAAAAGTGTGGAGACTTAGTACATATTTATTTTGCAAAGTGGATACCAAAATATTGAGAGTAAAGAGATGAGAAAAGTGGCGATAAAGGAAAGAATTTTTCAATGGAAACGTGATATCTGTGATAGTGCTTATACAAGGAAAAGTTTGATCACTTTTGATTGATTTCTCTGCAGAGTTAAGTTTAAGGAATAAAATCACCATAGAGTTGCCCTCTTTAGAAGAACGAATTACTCCTTGGCTAGAAATCAAGGAGCCTATAGGCACGGTGGTTGAAGTGCTGGACTGCTAAATGATAAGGTGGTGTTTCAAATGTACCAGCTGCTCTATGGGAGTAAGGTGTGAGAGGACGCGGAAGATTACAGTCTTGGAAGCCCTGTGAGGCAGTTCTGCATAGTCCTATAGGGTCACCGTAAGTAACAACTGACTCAACAGCAGTGGTTTTGATTTTTAGTTTGAAACAGAAGTCAAGAATGCTTCTATGTTCTCAGCAGCGCTCATCATTTCACTGGCCTTCAGTCAATGTTAATAATTATTACACGTCTGCCCCTACTGTGACCTCTGGGAGCATCTGTCTTCCAAGTCCCTTCTCACGAGAAGATCATCCCTCTCTCTGCTCCAGGTCCAGCCCACTTCCTTAGGCAGCTATGGCCTTCATCCAGATCCAGATCATTCCTGCTGGTGGCTCTTGTCTGGATCCAATCGACCTCAGCTGGAGGTCCAGATGGCCCATTCCTTATCCCTCAGCAGGGTCAGAGCAGCATCCACCCCTTCCTGATATCTCTGCCATTAGTGCCATTAGACATTGAATACTGTCCCCATCTCCTAACAGCAAAGAATGGAATCAGTCATTGAGGGAAGATAGCTTCAAAAAGAGCAAAATATCCTTAAACAAAGAAGGTGAACAATGCTTAATTGAAGCATATTTTAAAGTAGATTTGTATTCACAATATTTTCTGGATCTGTAAACAACCTTTGCAAATCTATATTTCTATTTCTTTCACTCTGACAGATGAACGGAAACACTTTGAAAAATTCCAACTATTAGATAAAGAATATAGGCATAAAAATGTTAGAGATAAAATAAACACCCACATGTCCATCCATAAACACACATATATAGACACAAAATTTATAAAAATTATCAGCTAGAAAGATAATCTGTTTAAAAAATATAAATAGGTAAATACAAAATCATGTTTATCTATTTACCTATTTTTAAAGTATTTCTGACAATTTATCTGTTTAACTGTGATTGTCATACTATGAAATGTGCACAAATTTTCACAAAATCTGTATAGTATGTTTTCAATGAGCTAACTTACAATCAAGTCAAATGCAAAATCCAGTCTGGGAGCCTCTCCAGATTAGCAGAAATGGAGTCTACTTTTTCCTTTATTTTAAAGTGTACATTAGAGATACTCTAACATAAGATGCAGATTATATAAAGTGTATAAATGATATAGTATAAATCTATAATATATATATATTATATAATTGTTGTTGTTGTTGTTGCTAAGTGCCATCGAGTCGCAGGCGACTCATAGCGACCCTATGAAGGAGAGTCCTCGACTCTTGGGAAATAATATAATTTTTAAGTATAATAAGTAGTATAGTATTATAACACTATAAAATAGTATTATATCATTATTAAATAATATAAATTATATAGTGATAAAAAGGATTGTTGTTGTTGTTTGTTATGTGCCATCCAGTCACTTACGACTTGTAGCGACCCTATGTACAACAGCCCTAAACTCTGCTCTGTCCTGTGCCAGTCACACTGTCTCTCACACTCCCATCCCGATTACCCCAGTGAGTGAGTCAATCCACATCATAGAGGGCCTTCTCCTCCTGCACTGTCCCTCCACGCTACCAAGCATGATGTGCTTCTCCAAGGATCAGTATGTTAGAAGAAGCCTCAGAATCCTTGCCTCCAAGAAGCCACCCGGTTTAACACTTTCCAGGATGAATCTGTTTGTTTTCCTAGCAGTCCATGGTATTCTCAATACTCTTCTGCAGCAGCACAGCTCAAAGGCATCAATTCTTCTTCTATCCTCCTTGGTCATTGTCCAACTCTCTGATGCATAACAAGTGATTGCAAAGACCATGGCCTGTATCAGACACACCTTAGTCTCCAGAGAGACACCATTACTCTTCAGTACTTTGGAGAGGTCCCTAACAGCAGACTTTCCCATGGCAATGCACTTTTTAATTTCCTGGCTGCTGGTGCCAAGAGTGTTGACTGTGGAGCCAAGCAAACTAAAGCTGTGAACAATCTCAATGTCTTCACCATCCATCCTGATGCTGCCAACTGGCCCAGTGGTGAGAATCATTGTCTTCTTGACATTGAGCCTCAATCCATATTGGAGGCTTCAGTTCTTGACCCTCTGCAGCAAGTGCTTCAGATCCTCCTCAGTGTCAGCAAGCAGGGTTGTGTCATCTGCCTAAAGCAGATTGTTGACAGATCTTCCACCAATCCTGATGCCACATTTCTCCTCGTAGAGCCCAGCCTCTCGGGTAGTCTGTTCTGCATACAGGTTGAAAAGGTGTGGAGATAGGAGGCATCCCTGGCATACTCCCTTCTCAATTTTTAACCAGGCAGTGTTCCCTTACTCTATTCTGACGACTACCTCCTAGTCTAAGTACATTCTTCTCAGATTCAGCCACAGTTTGTTATGATCTACACAGTCAAATGCCTTTGCATAAGTAATGAAACACAGATAGACATTCCTCTGGTATTCCTTGCTTTCAGCTAAGATCCATCTAACATCAGCTACAATATCCTTAGTACCATGACCCCTTCTAAACTCAGCCTGGACTTCTGACAGTTCTCTGCTGATGTGCTGTTCTAGTCATTTTTGGATAATATTCAGTAGAATCTTGCTTGCATGTGAAATCAATGAGATGGTTTTATAGTTTCCACACGCTGTTGGGTCACCCTTGTTTTGGATGGGAACAAATATAGATCTTCCAGTCAGTTGGACAAGTGGTTGTTCTCCAGATTTCTTTGCACAACTTGGTGAGCACGTCCAGGGCACCATCTGTTAGCTGAAATATGTCAATTGGTATATCATCTACTCTTGGGGGCCTTATTTGTTGCTGTTTCCTTCAAAGCAGCCTGAACTTCTTCTTTCATCACCATAGGCTCTTGCTCATATGCTGTTTCATGAAATTTTTCTGTGTCTGCCAATTCCTTTCAATACAGTGACTCAGTATATTCTTTCTACCTTCTTTTAATACTTCCTGGATCATTTAATAATTCTGCCGAAAGCATCCTTGAAAATAGCAACTCGAGGTTTGAATTTGTTCTTCAGTTCTTTGAGCTTAAGATATGCTGAGCGAGTTCAGCCCTTTTATTTTATGACTTCAACTCCTTGCACATGTCATTATAATATTTTACTTTGTCACCCCATGCTGCCTTTTGAAATCTTCTATTCAACTCTTTAGTATCTTGAATTCTTCCTTGTGCTTTGGCTTCTCTGTACTCCAGTGCAATTTTCAGAGTCTCTTCTGATATACATTTTGGTCTTCTCTTCCTCTTCTGTCTTTGCAATGACCATTTGCACTCCTTCTGGATGACACCCTTGATATCCTCCCACTACTCGTCTGGTCTTAAACTAACTATTCAACTATATCAGAAGTAATTCTCAACAAAAGATTAACTCTTGACCTTATTCTACACCAACCTCCAAACCTCTATCATGCTAAAGCCCATCATTGCAGACACTTTTGTTGATCCTCTATATTTTTGAGCAAGGAAAAAAAAAACTTACAACAGAATAATATGAATGAAACCCTATCACAAGTCAAGGACTACACTATCTATAATGGTGGCAACAATGACACTAAAAATAGATAGAAAAATTGTTGTCTAAACCAAAATCATTCTGCTAGTGAAAGAGATTGGTAATTATGCCAAGACAGCAGGCATAAACCAACACTATCATCAGACCAACTATAATAATACATAGTCAGTGGTAGCATAGTGTGTAGGAAGCTACATTGTTAGCCCAAAGGCTGCACCTCTCTGGCAATTTGGACCCACCAGCGGTTACACAGGAGAAAGGTGGGCCATCTCTCTCTGTGGGATTTGGAGCCTCCAATAATCCTCTGGAGGGTCAGCTATGAATTAGTTCCTACTCCACAACCTTGAATTTTGTTGTTGTTGTTTGACTCCTAAGGAAGATTTGGTGACATGCTACACAATGTGTTTGACCGCTAATCAAATTGTCAGGTGTTGAAATCACCAGCTGCTCCACAGGAGAAAGATGGGCATTCTTCTCCTACAAAAGATGTACAGTCTCAAAAATCCAAAGAAGGATTACTACAAATGAAAATCCACTCAACAGCAGTGTATTAAACTGGATTTGGCTGCTGCTAGAGAGGAAAAATCACAAGATCAGCCTCTTGAATTTCAGGTCTTATTTTATATTTCAGCTGCTGCATTTAGGGTAGTTCTCTGTCAATGTACTGTTCTGGTCATTTCTGGAGAGTCTTCAGCAGGATTTTGCTAGTGTGTGATATTAGTAATATTGTCCAGTAATTTTCACACTCTGTCCAAGTCACCTTTTTTTTGGAATGGAAATAAATATGGACCTCTTTCAGTCAGTTGGCCAAGCAGTTGTCCTCTAGATTTATTGGTACAA
>NW_006399915.1:4270871-4306045 GCF_000299155.1 Elephantulus edwardii
AAAATCAGTTGGCTTTCTCTACCGTGACAAAAAGAATACAGAGCCAGAACTAAGAGAAACAATACCTTTCACAATAGCTAATCACAAGATTAAATACAAAAACACTCTTAACACCAGCCGTCTTAATCAAAAGAAAAATTGCATTGGGAAAATCAGCTATCATGGACCTCTCCAGAGAGGTAAAGAGCAACGACATCAGTATAGATACAAAGGTGTGCCTAATCCAGGCCATGATTTTCTCAATTACTTGTTATGCTTCAGAGAGTTGGACAATGACTAAGGGTGACAGAAGAATAGTTGCCTTCGAGTTGAGGTGCTGGAGAAGAGTCTTGAACATACCATGGACTGCCAAGAAAACATTGATTTGTCTTGGAGAGGGTGGAACCAAGTGTCTCCTTGGAGGCTAGGATTGTGAAGCTCTGCCTCACTTACTCTGGGCATGTGGCCAGGAGAGATTGATCACTGGAGAAGGACATCATGCTCAGAAGGGTGAATGGACAGTGCAGGAGAGGAAGACACTGAGTGAGATGGATTGACACAGTGACTGGGGCAATGGGGTTGGTGTGTCAGAATTAGTGAGACTGGCTCAGGACAGGGAAGGGTTCAGAGCTTCTGTACATATGGTCGTTATACATCACAGGTGACTGAACAGCACATTAACAACAATAACATAGTATGACAGGTTTGGAAGCAGGAGTGGCATCCACTTCCTAAACAACATGCCTCCAGAAACTCTATGAACTTTGATAAATGTTGATAGTTGTAGAGGGGCTTTCAGGCCTTTTGTTCATAGGGTTGCTATGAAGTGTGCTTGACTGGAAGGCAATCAAAAACAATCTACAACATGTAAGGTACTGTAGAATTCACATAACCCTAATAACCCTCCTTGGCACTATAGTAATTCCAACTAACACATCCTTGCAGGAAAGAGTGGAACTACTCCATAAGGTTTTTCAAGGCTGTAATCTTTACAAAAGTCGATTACTCAGGGGATATAATGAAGGGTTACTGTCTTATCTTACTGCAACTAGGAAATATTTGTATCTAAGTACAAATCTTGATGATCTAGATGACTTTGTCCTGCAGAATAACTGGTGGTTTTGAACCATGTGCCTTCAGATAAGCAGCATAGCTTCTTACCACACCACCAGAGCTCCCTTCTAGGTGATTTTGTATACATAAATCATGTATCTTTTTCTTTCGTAAATGTGTGAAATCATCTTGGTGTTTTCAAATTCTGTTATCACTGTAAACTACTTTGTGACATAATTTGTCTTGAACCTTTACCAATTTTTAGAAAACTTAAATAGTACTTGTATGTTGCAACTTACACTTCTCAAATGTGAGCAAGAAATATATTCACATGCATAAAAGTAGACCATTGCCATGTCATTCTCACTCAGACTTGATTGTGGATTCAAACCACCAGTTTTCCATTAGCAGTCTAACAGTTAACCACTGTTAACTGCAGGGCTGCTTAGAGTGACCGCTAAATTCAGTGTTGTCCATGCCAACCTAAAGTGACCCTCCATTAGTTTCCAAAACTAAAAATCATTATGAGAGGAAACTGTCCATCTTGGTCCCTTGAAGCTATTGGAAGAATCAAAGTACCAGACACATGCAGCCTTTTGTAAACAATGTAACATGTTACAGACTCCACTACCAGAGGCACAGTAAGGGTTTATATACGTAATCATGGACAATAATTTTTCAACAGTAACACTAGAGATTTGATAGAATAAATTGTTAATAAAGCATCTACATGTTGTATTTTATCACATAACCTGAAAGTGGCTTTGCTGTGAACTTTTCCACACCTTTATAAACCCAATATCTAAATTTTTAAGAATAAAATACATGGAGGTAAATAAGCATCACATATACACTCATTGCTATCAAGTCAGAACCAACTCATGGTTGACTCTCCTTTGGGTTTCTGAGCTCCAAGGAGCTGATAGTAGATTTGAACCTCCAGAGAGACATGGCCCTTTGGCTAACGAGGTGATTCCCTATAGACTATGTCACTCAAGCTCCCTAAATATGTGTTAGCTATTCTAATACCCCTGAAGTTTAAATACTAGAGTAGAATGAGAGGTTTCATTTTGGGTTTTATTTTTGTGGGGAAAACGATGGAAAAAATATTTTTCCAGCCAGTTAATAGTTGATCTTAAAAGTAGGTCAGCTCTCAGAATGAAGGATGGCTGTTTAATAAACTAGAAGCTTGAAGTCCCAAAGTAACTAAGCCACTGCATTTGTCTTATTAGAGAGTCACTCTCTTTTGACATCTTATAAATCTGCCTGAGTCCTAGATAATAATCAATTACGTAGTTTATAAAGCACCTGGGTTACCTACACACAAAGCTAGGTTCAGCAATAGTTATGGAAAAACAGAAAGCACGAAAGTCTACCAACATTTTTTGGTGACTACCAAAGACACAGTTACTTGCTTATATATAAGTAGGAAAAATCAGTAACAAACTTTGACCTTGACTAAGCGGAAGACAACAATAACATCAACATAGAGAGTGATCAGTTGGGCTAGTAGACAGACAGTGATGCTTCCAAGCCAAAGGTGGGTGATTTTAATCCACGGCCCTCAAGCCTGTTTTAGTTGTTTTTGTTCAAACATTCCTCTTGGTCATATAGCCCTGGTGTGTCCATTTGCCATATGGTGGAAACTTGTGGTTGCTGTGAAGCTGAACACTGTGACAGTGATGTGTCAAAGGTGTTAATGGTTACCCATGGCGGACACTGTTTGTTGGAGTTCCCCAATTAAAACAAGCTTGGAAGCAGGAGTGGCATCCACTTCCATAAATAGCTTGCCTCCGGAAACCCTATGAACCTGGAGAGAGGATGAAAGACACACAAGTATTGAGGACTTTCGTTTGTAGGGTCGCTATGAGTCACCTATGACTCGAGGGCAATTAACAACAACAACAACAAGCAAGAGACACATCCACTTCCTAAATAATGTGCCTCTTGGAACTCTATGAACTTTGAGAAACTATAATTATAGAAAGGCTTCAGGTCTTTTGTTCATAGGGTTGCAATCAACAACAACAACAACAAATACACTGAGACTCATTGCAATCTAGTCAATTCTAACTTACAGTGTGACTTTATGGGACAGAAAAGAACTGCTATAGAATTTCAAGGCTGTATATTTTTAAAAGCAGAATACCTTCTCTCTCTCCATCAGAGTGGCTCTTAGATTTGAATCACCAACATTTTGGTTGGCAGTCAAATGCTTTACCTCCAGTGACAGCAGTTAATCTTAACTAAACATAAGAGCATTTTCACTGTGTGAATGAGCAAGGAAGAGTTGTTGGCTTGAGAAGGAGGGAACTGTGAGGACACCAGGCTGGTTGACTTGATTTGACTCTCTTTAAAGGCTAGGGCTGAGTAAGGAGAACACCAGGCCTGGAAAACAGGGAAAAGTATAAGTGTGAGCTCCCGAGATTGCAGCTGATGCCCATTTCAACCTAGCCACATGTGGCTGGGAATGAGTTGACCAGAACCCAACCAGATGAAGAGACGACAATCCATAATCCATACTGTGATCTAAGGTCAATTGCTGCAACCTGATGGCTTGGTCTGCATTGGTCTTTGCTTGTGGATGCAGATGATCAAAGTTTCCAAGTTGAATAGAGGATCTTTCAGCAAAAGGGGCATGTGTGTTTCCTCAGAGTACTAGCGTGATGGGGATGGGCAAATTAGAAATTGGCTATGTAAAGGAGGGATATTAGGGCATGAGGGATGAAGTAGCTGGCTCCCACACTCTCATGGAAGTAGTTATTAGTAACATGACTGTTGTTGTGTACTGTAGAATCCGAACTGACCCATACCTGACCGTCCAGCAGGTTTTCAGAGGCAGTTAATCAAGTGCGAGGAGATAGTCTAGTCTCCCATGGAGCTGCTAAAGGATTCAAACCATGTGCCTTAAGGATTTCAGCACAGCTTCATGCCACAATATAAATGAACAAAATATAATGCAAATGAAAGACTGTATAAAACATATTGCACATGCATGAAACACAGTGTATGTGAATAATAAAAACAATATTTTATAAAACAACATCTTAAACCAGGATGCTGATCAGTGAAGCCTGGAACCTTAGGAAAGTCTCAGTGTTACATGTGCCTCTCCTGAAGGGTAAGAATATGGAAAAAATATAGAAGTAAAGACAGAGAATGTGCAAAGTCACAAAGGAGGGAGGAAAGAACTAACATGTTGAGCTAGGCATGGTATGGACACTTGACTTAAATAACTAACTCAAACTTTGCAGCAATCCCAAGGGGTGGGAGTAAGAGATAAACAAATCATTACCTCAAACAGAATGAATATTTGAGTGAATTCTGTCTGAGTCTAGAAGCTATTTTATAGGTACACTATGGAGCCTGATGCTCAGAGTAAGGTAGCTAAACCGAAACAGAAAAGGTGTTGGAAAAGAGTAGCCCTTCTCAGAAATGGAGAAATGGAGCACTGTGAAGTGCTGCTTCAGGGAACAGCCGCTACACTGAGGTGAAATTTCTTATTTTAGCAATTGGCACATACTCTCTATTGCTTTTCCTATTTTCTATTTAAAGAAATTACTCTAAGACTTCAGTTATTAAAAGAAAATGTGTGGGGGGCAGAAAGTGACTTTACACAGCTGCCTGTGGGAGTATTTTTTAGCAGCTTGAATTTATATTTATGTGAGTTATAATGTAAGTGTAAATGTGATGAGTCAGAATACTGTAATTTCGTGTATGTTAGAGCCTTTTGTTTCACTCATTTGACAAGGTTACCAGAGTTGTTTTTTCTCGCCTCATATGCAAAGATCACCCAGGTATAATGGGGGAAATAAGCATGTAGCTCTTTCTTCCTAATAGTTCTTTGACTTGATTGCACATAGAGGTGGTTGTTGTTATTGTGTGCCATGGAGTCGACTACAACTCATAGAAACCATATGCACAATAGCTCTGTAACCTGCTCCATTCTGAGCCAATCTTACTCTCTCTTATACACATACCCTTATTACCCAAGTTATTGTGTTGATCTATCCCATCCAGGGTCTTCCTCTTCTGCTCTGTCCCTCTACCCTCTCTAAAGACTGGTCCCTCCTGGATACACGCCCAAGGTATGTGAGACAGAGTCTCAAAATCCTTGTCTCTGAGAAACAGCTTGGTCTCACTGTCTCCAGGACAGATCTGTTTATTTTCTTAGCAGTCTATGATTTGTTCAATACACTTCTTCAGCATGACTTCTGTCATTTTTGGTCATTGTCCAGCTTTCTGAAGCAAAGCAAGTAATTGCAAAGATCAGGATCAGGCACACCTTAGTCTCTAGGCTGATAACTTTGCTCATCAGCACTCTGGAGATATCTCTGATAGCAGGTTTTCCTAAGGCAATTCATCTTTTGCTTTCCTAACTGCTGGTGCCAAGAATGTCGATTGTAGAGCCAAGCAAGCTGAAATTGTGAAAAATCTCAATCTCTTCTCCATCTATCAAGGACTTGTCAATTGGCCCAGTATTGCGAATCTTTGTTTTCTTGATGTTGAGTTTCAATCCATAATGAACACTACAGTCCTTGATCTTCTATAGCAAATGCTTCAGTACCTTCTCAGTTTCAGCAAGTAAGTTTGTGTTATCTGCATAATGCAGGTGTTGATGAGTCTTCCATATTACTCCTCATAAAGTCCAGCTTTCTGGATAATCTGTTCTGCATACAAATTGAAAAGGTATGGAGACAGGACACATCCCTGACAGACTCCTTTTCTGATATTGGACCATGCAGTGTTTCCTTGCTCTGTTCTAATGACTGCCTCCTGGTCTAAGTATAGCTTTCACATGAGCAGAATCAAGTGTTCTGGGATTTCCATTCATCTCAAGGTTAGCCACAATTTGTTGTGATCCATGCAGTCAAATGCCTTTACACACAGCAGTTAAAGTGTCAAAAATGTTAAAATAATCATCATCGATAGACCGTATAAGAATAATGTACCTACTGTATAGGGTAGCAGTTGAATTCTTGAATTAAGAAAAACCTTGAAGGAATACAATTTTTTTAATGTATGTTTTCCTGGTGATGGAGAAAAAATATATATATATATATCTGTGAGTCAGTTAACAATGGTAAAAGGAGTTACTGATGCCAACTCTTTCCTTTTTCTTTGTTGGTAAACTAGTCTTAGTAAAACCATGTGAAATTCCAACATAAAATGCTATATTGTTTCTGTTGTTAAGTGCCATCAAGTGAATTCCTTCTCACAGCAAAAAGAAACACTACTTCTATATCATCTTCATGATAATTGCTATGCCAGAGTTTGTTATTGCAGCCATATGTCAATCCATCTCATTGTGGGTGTTTTCTAAAATCCTTCCGGAAAATACGTCCAGAGTATATATGAGCAAGTCTTGTCATCCACCTTTCTAAGGAACGTACTGAATGTACAACTTCACATATGTAGAAATCTTCATTCTTCTGGCGGTTCATGTTATAGTCTATATTCTTTGCTAATACTAGACTTTAAAGACATCACTTCTTTTTTGGTCTTCTTCGTTCATTGTCCAGTTTCCATATGCATACGAAACAGTTGAAAACACCGTGACTTGTATCAGATGCGCGTTAGTCCTCAAAGCATGTCTTTGCTTTGTAACACTTTAAATATTTGCTCAGTGCCATACATTACTTGATGTCTTGACGACTGATTCCATGGTTACTGTCTGTAAATCTAGGTGAAATTAAATCCTTGACAACTTCAGTATTTTCCCTGTTCATCATAAATCGTGTATTGGTCCTACTACAAAGATTTTCTTTTGCTTTATATTGAGATGTTATCCATATTAAAGGCTATTATCTTTGGTTTTAAGTAAATGTCTCAGATCCTTTACATTTTCAGTAAGCAAGACTATGTTATTGCACATGCCTGATTGTTGATGGGTCTTACTCCAGTCCTGATGTCTCACTCTTCATATAGTCCTTCTCTCAGACTATTTTTTCCAACATGCAGACTAAAGTACAACAAAAGTGTATAATCCAGACTTATGTACACTTTCCCTAATTTTAAACTACATAGCATCCTTTCTTCTATTCCAATTTTTTTTTATTTTTTTTTCTATTCCAATTATTGTCTCATGACTACATACAAGTTCCACATAAGCACCTTTACGTGTTCTCGAATTTTCATTCTTCACAGTGTAACATATAATTTGTTAAAATGCAGTGTCAAATGATTTATACTACAGCCGAAAAGATACAACATCTTTCTGGTATCGTCTGCTTTCAGCTATTACATATATACATTACATGTATGAGATGTTACTGAATATGTCATCAGCATTATTTTCATTTTCTTAAACTGAAAGATGTATTCTGCTTTAATTGTTTCCCAGTTCCTATTGTCAGTATTTTTCTAGGTAAGTTTTACACTTATTAAGCTCTAGGTTTTAACCAGTCAAATATAAGAAGTTAACAATATGTAAAGATACTTTCCTCCTTTCGGTAAAGTAAGCAGATATACAACCCATTAGCTCATAAACTAATTAAGAGCAAAACAATTTTCTATCCTCTGTAATTTACTGAAGAAAGCTCTCTAGAATAGAAGAGTGGAAATGGGTTAACAGATGCTTTTACAAGATCAGTGGAAAGAGTGAAGAGACATTTCCAACTAGAAGTGCTGATTTCTTTGAAGAATTCATACTTTACACTAGACCTTGTGCCAAGCATGCAAGGTGCAACTTGAACATGAAAAATACAATGTGTGTGATCCAGTGAGGGAAGCATATAAGAAAGTCAACATTAAAAAGGAAACTTGGTAAGTTAAAATAAAACTATACTTGTAATATCAAGGTTAGAGGTCTTGGAGGAGCACTGGTCACACTGACACATAAATAGATGAGAATCAGTTTTCCAGATGAAGAGTTGACATGGACTGTGATAGGAGCTGGAATGGGAAAAGGCCTGACTGGGATGTGCCAGGCGAAGGAAATAGTATGTTCAAGGGCCTGTGTTATATTCATTCTGCTCTTGAAACTTAGACAGTTAGAAAAGTTCAGTATGTCTGATATATACAGAATTCCTTGGATAAGGCCTGCTTTATACAAACATTTTGAAATAGATAGTCTTGAACCTTGACCCTTAAAAAGGTCAAATCCATTTAAGCAAACAAGAATAAATTCTGAGTCAATCAAAGACTAAGAGTAGAATAAAGTAGTCAAAGAAAAATGAAACCATAGGAGGGAGGGGGGAAGGGACCTCATCTCTCTGCCTTTTTTCAGCACCCTTCCTTGTATATTATAAATGTTTTGTAAAATTAAAGGAAATAAAGATACTTAGAATGACAGAATGGCTCATGTTATCTAAGCATGAGTGTGCTCTTAGGTTCTAAAAAGAGGAGATGTACAAGTCAAAATGGTATGAGAGGATACCAGTGTCCCTATGTGACTGAGGATAGAAACATATGGCAAAGAAGGCACATGGCAAAAGCATCAGGCAACCTAGGAGAGGACAGAAGCTGGTGAGGAATGCAGTGTGTCAGTACATACGGCCCTTTCATCTAAGTGGGAGTTCAGTAAGTGGACTGGAAAATTGCAACTGGAAGTAATTGCCACAGTAAAAATGATCATTTTACTATTCTCCAGAAAAATTCTGAGAACTAGTCACAAAACTATTTGGGAAAGAATGTCAATCCTAAGCTTTTAAAAAATATTTAATATCTTAAAACTTTGTAAGTTTCCTGAAATCAGGAAACATTTTGCACTAGGAAAATCTGCAGAGATCTCTCCAAATTACTGAGGAGTAATGATGTCAGTTGGAGGACAAAGGTGTGTCTAATTCAGGCCATGTTCTTTCTAATCACTTGCTATGGATCTGAGAGCTGGACAATGAATAAGTATGATAGAAAAAGAATTGATGCTTTGAGCTGTTGTGTTGGAGAAGAGCACTGAGCATCCCAAAGAATGCCAAAGTAACTAATATGTGTTGGAGAGGGTGTATCCAGAGTGCTCTTTGGAGGCAAAAATGATAAAGCTTCACCTCACATACTTTGAGCATGTTGCGAGGAGGAGCTAGTTTTTGGAGAGGGACATGATGCTCAGAAAGGCAGAGGCTGGCAAAGGAGAGGAAAACTCTCAACCAGGTGAATTGACAGTGACTGTCACAATGAGTCCCAGTGTATCAGGAAATGTGAGGATGGCACAAGATAGGACAGGGTTCAGATCTGTTGTTCATAGGGTGGCTATGGGTCATACTTGAGTCGATGGCACCTACCAACAACAGTACATAGCTTCATACAAACTGCAGTCAGAAATAGTAGCTGATTTCATCACTGAGAAAGAGAGAGAAACTAAGACTGAAGCAGTGAAAATTGATTGTAAAGCATTTATCATTTACTGTAGTGATCAGTCCTCATGAGGCTTACACATCACTTACAAAGAGGTCATTTTTCATAGCACATTTATGAGACATTTGAGTTCAAAAGTCAAGACATTGTGGCTATCAACTTACTCTCCTTTGCTAGTATGAACTTACTGGTCTATGGTTATTGTTATTGCTATTGTTGTTATTGTGTTCTATCAAGCTGGAACTGATCTATAGGTGACCAGTGAGTTTTCAGAGGCAATTGCCCATTATTGTCTCACAGAGTAGCTGGTGGGTTCAAACCATGTGTCTTTGGTATTACAGTGCAGTTTCTTACCTCTAGGCCACCATTGCTTATAGTATTAGTATAGTATAGCTCAAATCAGTCCGCATTATCTCTGAGAAGATCCTGGAGTAAACGTTATGCAGTGAATCTACCGTATCGTCTCAGTGCGCTCGCGCGCGCGCGTGTGTGTGTGTGTGTGTGTGTGTGTGTGTGTGTGTTTTCACACACATGCACGTGTGTGCTTGCCTTCTAATTGCTGTCACAAGGGGCCTAGGAATTTATTCTGACTCAGAGTAATTCCTATGAGTCACAGGCGATTCAACAGCACATAACAACAACAGAGTAATTTCAAGTATTCAAAGCAGAACTACTTCATAGTATCTTCAAGTCTATGACCTTTCGGAAACAGATCACTAAGCCTGGGTTCTAAGGTGTTTCTTGGTGGATTCTATCTATTAATCTTTCAGTTAGTAGCTAAGCACTTAAGCATTTGCATCAGGAACTCCTCGTACACCTTAGAAACTGGAAAACAACAAAGATAAGGAAGGGAAATAGTGAAGTGGGGAAATTATATGGGTAAATTAAGAGAAAGAATAAGAAGGCAAAAGAAAGGGGGTGTAGAAAGGAAAGGAGAGATAGAACTAAAAAATGTATAGTAAGGATGGGAAATGATAAAGTAGTTGATTATGTGAGAATGATATCATTAATGTAAACTTTTACATAAAGCGAAAGCCATGTTGTTCTGCAAATAAGCTTTTAAGAGCAGTTAAAAAACCCGAAACCACCAAAGTAGTGAAAGGAGAGATCTCATCAAGTTCAAAACTAGCTTCCCACAATGTAAAGAAAGGAAGGTGTGAAACACAATGTATGTGAATTTTATATGGAAATCAACATCAAATAAAAATAATTTTTTTAAAAAATTAATTTCCTCTATGAAACAGGTAGAAAAATTGGATAGGGTAGGTTAATAAAGAAATGTCAATTTTGTTTCTCTATGCTTTTAGTGCAAATAAAATGTGGTAATAGTCACATTTATTAACGCCAGGTGGGTGTGCGGGTGTTTGGTACATCATATTCTATGGTTTATGGTATTCTTTTTTAACTTTTCAAAATTAAAGGAGAAAAATGGGAAGGGTTTTAAAGACAAAGTATGAAACAACAAACTACGTGCCTCTGATGACCCTACTAGTATAGACCCTAAAAAAAAAATTAACAACAGCTTGACCAGATATGAATGCACATTCCTATCTATTGTCATATTGTTTACAGTAGCAAAAAGTTGGAAGTAACTCTAGTGTCCATCGATGGATGAAAGAATAAAGAAACTGTGGTACATTCACATAATAACACAAGTACAGTGCAACACTAAACAGCAGTAAAGAATTCAATAATTTCTGCAAAGTATGGTTGAAGCTAGAAAACATTATACTGAGTGGGGGCAATCACAAAAGGACATGTTTATAAGATCACTGTAATAAAATTCCAGTATCAAGAAGACAAACGTTTTCACCAATAACTGATAGGCACATCATGATAGATGGAGAAAATGTTGAAATTGTCAATAATTTCATCTTATTGGATCCACAATCAACATCATTAGTACCAGCAATCAGGAGATTAGGAGATGCATTGCATTGGGAAAACCTGATGTCAGGTATCTCTCCAAATTACTGAGGAACAATGATGTTAGTTTGAAGACTAAGGTGTGTCTGATTCAGTCCATCACTTGTTCCTTTGAGAGCAAGACAATGACTAATGATGAGAGAAGAAAAACTGATGCCTTTGAGTTGCGGTTTTTGAGAGGAGTAATGAATATAACATGGACTGCCAAAATCACAAACCAGTGAGTCTTGGAAAAAGCGCAGCCAGAATGCTTCTTGGAAGCAGGGATAGTGAAGCCTCATCTCACATAGCTTGGGCATATTGCTAGGAGGCTATTCTTTGGAAAAGAAAACATCATGATTGAAAAGGTGAAAAGTAAGCTGTGGAGAAGACACTCAACAAATAGATTGACACAGTGACTGTAGCAGTGGGCTCAAGTATGTCACAGGTGATGAGAATGGCACAAGATAGGACGGGATTCAGATGATTGTTCACAGGGTCGTTGAATTGTACGCTACTCAACAGCACATAAAAACAACATTATAAAAGGTTGAAAGTTTACAAACAGAAGCATCCTTGGAAGGTTAACAGAGATAGCAAGACAGAAAATGGAGTAAAAATGAATAAGCAAGATAATGTTGTTGTTAGGTGCCATCATTGAGTCAAGCACAACTCATAGCAATCCTATAAACAAAAGATCTGAACCCTGTTCTAACCTGCGCTATCCTCATACTTCCTGACACACAAAAGCCCATTGCAGCAGTCACCATATCAATCCACCTGATTGAGGGTCTTCCTCTCCTTCATAGACCCTTCATCCTTCCCGGCATCATGTCTTCCTCCAAGGAATAGCACCTCCTAGCAACATGTCTAAAGTATGTGAGGTGAAGTCTCATCATGCTTGCCTCCAAAGAGCACTCTGGCTGCACCCTCTCAAGACATATCTATTATTTCTCTTGGCTATCCATGCAACATTCAGTGCTCTTTTCCAACAGTGCAGCTCAAAGGCTGTCATGATGGATAAAGAGGAGATTGAAACTGTCAACAGCTTCATCTTGCTTAGATCCACAATTAACACCCTTGGTACTAGCAGTAAGGAAATAAGAAGATGCATTGCACTGGGAAATCTGCAGTTAGAGACCTCTACAAATTATTGAGAAGTAGTGATGTCAGTTTGAAGACTAAGGTGCATTTGATTAAGGCCATGGTCTTTCCGATTACTAGCTATGCATCTGAGAACTGCACAGTGAATATGGAAGACAGAAAAAGCAGATAAGAGACACTTTAAAATTGGTAGAGAAAAGGCAGTAAGGGAGATTGTCAGCACATCGTATAAAAAGAGAAGACATAGATCATTATAAAAAAATTAATGGAGATAAGAACCACATGGTGGCAGTGGGGAAAGTTTCTTTACATTGTGGCTATTGTAATTAATATGGCATGAGGATTGGCGTAAGACTCATCAATAACTTTCATTATGAAGATGACACAATCTGGCTTGCTGAAAGTGAGGAGGACTTGAAGAACTTGCTGAAGAATGTTAAACACTGTAGTCATCAATATAGATTGCATCTCAATGTCAGGAAAACAGAAATTCTCTTTGGGCCAATAGGCAACATCATGATGAAGAGCAAACAATTGAAACTGTCACTGAGTTTATCTCATTTGGATCCACAATAATACACTTGATACCAGCAGCCAGAAAATGTATTGCACTGGCAAAGTCAGTAGTTCAGGACGTCTCCAAATTAATAAGGAGTAATGATGTCATCTTAAGGACTAAGACGTGCCTGATTCAGGCCATGGCCTTTCCAGTCACCGGCTATGCATCTGAGAGCTGGACAATGACTAAGGAGGAAGATAAAGAATTGATACCTTTGGTGCTGTTGAAGAGTGCTGAAGATCCAGTGGATTGACAAAGAACAAATAGATATGTCTTGAAGAAGGTACAGCCAGAGTGTTCCTTGGAGGCAAAGATGATAAAGCGTCATCTCACATACCTTGAGCATATCGCTAAGAGAGGTTATTTCTTGCAGAAGGACATCATACTTGAGAAGATGGAGGGGCAGCAAAAGAGACCTTCAAACAGGTAGGTTGATATGGTGGCTGCAGCAATGGGCTTGCATGTGTCGCAGATTGTGAGGATGGCACAGATAGAACAGTGTTCAGATCGGTGTGTATAGGGTTGCTATGAGTTGTGGTCAACTGTTGCTCAGCGACAGAACAATTGTAATTAATGTTATAAAGCAAAATTTGTACGAATGATTGAATGAAAAGTAAATTTGCTTCATTAACCTTCCTCAAACCACAGCTAAAAAAAGAAAATTCAGTAAAGAGTACCTGACTCTTACTACCTATTAACTAGTCATGGGTGACAGGCAAGGAGCACGGAGACAGAACATTCTAGGAGTGACTGGAAGGCAGCTTGCATGTAGAACAGGGAGAATTCTCTTTGGTGTTCTTTCTAGTCTTGCTATTCTTTTCCTAACACATTTCCAAGAACCGCTCTGGCTGCTTAGCAATCAACTGTCTGCAGCTCAGCTTTGTTTACTTTCTGAGGTTGCTGATTAACTGATGTGTTTTCTGTCAACTGAAATTTACAGACACATTACCATGTTTGACAGGCACTGGGAACTACAGTACAAGGATTTCCTAGTGAGAAAAGTCGAATATACCCTATTGCAGAACTTTTCTTCCCATCCAGCTAAGGTAGTATTTCCTAGCTCTATTCATGCCATTGGTGAGATATCTTAAATTTCCCTCACTAACGCTCATATTCATTAGAGACCTGCATTTCCAAACGATAACTTTTCTTCTAAACCAAGAGAGGGATACAATATATACTTGCAATACAGATTATAGTTCATAAATTTTGTATACCAAGCAAGAGAAGCTTTTTCTGTCTTGAGAAAGAGAACAGAAATTAAAGTTTTCAGTCAATGAGATACCTGGGGCCCTACATTTCAGAGATGGGAAAAGAGAAACAGAAGTGTTTTAAAAGACAAATGAATAGAAACAAGCACACAGAAAACATTAATCTGTGCATTTTCCTTTGCAGAAGATTTAACAGCCTAAAGGTATGGATGGGCTAATGATTTTCCTGAGGTCTCATAAAATGAGATTAACAGCAAACAAACTCATTGAATAACTGTACATTTGAAGGAGGGTGGGTAATGACACAGAGTTACTTAGATTCTTTTGGGGACTAAAGGAGTCTTGAATGTAAAATCTAGGCAATTTAAAAAAGTTTTACTGAAGATTACAGAAATATGAGATTTTTTTGATTAAGGAACTTCATAATATTCAGCTTATCTAATAATTAACACAACAAATTCAACACATTGCCATTCATAGATGACCTTTCAGTGAGTTTTCAGAGGGTGTAACTCACCTGGGAAAAGATTACTCATCTTTCTCCTGAAGAGCAGCTGATGGATTAGAACTACCTGTCCTTAGGTTAGCAGTGCAACTACTTAAAATCCAAGCCACCAGAGCTCCCTTACTTAATCTTCTTCTTGATGATAAGTAACAAAGAGTATGAACCAACCTGTAACTAACATTCCAGTGTGTTTTCAGAGGCAATAAATAACACAGGAGAAGACTGCCCATCTTCATTCTGAGGAAAAGCTGGTAGACTCAAACCATGTGCAATGCAAAGGCACAACTCCTTACAACTAGGCCACCAGAGTTTCCTTATCTAAAGCTAATCATACCAATGCTCACTCTCTGCCAGTCAGCCCATCTTAACAGAAATGGAATGAAGGCCAAAACGTGCCTAAGGATCACAACATAAAGAATAGAAATGCTCACTTATAGGCTCCGTAACCAGCCTGTTTACAATGTCTGTAGCACCATTTATAGCTGTTCATTAACTATATTTGATGTAATTTTGTTGTTGTTTTTCTAAGGTGCCATCAAGTCACATACAACTTATAATGACCCCATGAACAACAGAGAGATCAAGAAATTATGTGAATACAGGTAAAATAAAAACTTTTCAGTGCTGAAGATCTCTGGCCTAAGTAAAGGTGTGAATACGCTGAAAGGTTAGTTTGTCTTTACAGAGTTCTTCATTCATGGTAGAAATTTCACCAGTTAAATTGGAGGCAAAGGAACAATTGACTACTCACCTGAAACCAACCATGAGACAGAGCTGTCTTTTTCGTGGCTGTGTGCTAAAGAAAAGATGGTTTGTTTCCGATAAGAATTAACAGTTAAAGTGTCAATTTTTTAACCTTGTTGTAAATATGCTATATATGTGATCATGTGTGTTCATAGTTGGGAAATACACGCAGTTATAGGAATATCACTTCCAAGTGTATTTGTGTATTTATGTAAATATAAATTTATTAAGGTGTTCTGTTTGAGAAAGCAAGAACCAAGCTTTACAAAGCCATGGTAAAGTTTCTCTCATTATAAAATGAATCAAAAATGAAAAGAAAAAAAATAAACACAATGAAATTGAAACAAGAACTGAAGTTCTGGAAGTCACTCCTCTTATGAGATTTTTTTTTCCAAAAAGGGAGAAAATGCAGATGAAAATGAAAAGTGAAAGTTTAAACGTGTTTCGTATAAATGTGAGGCATAAACATGTCGAGTGTCTGAATTAGTAGCACATGTGTTAAGAAAGAAGTTGAAGAACTAAAAGTGGAGGTAAGCAATGTCAGTGCCCAAGAAACAAATTGTCTAGGTGTTTGTTTCAATGTCAGAGATGAAAAACAGAACAGAGAGGAGAGAGAGTGTGGATGATGCTTGGTTTGGTAGGAGTGTGTGAGGAGGGGAAGGAAGGCTAAGGGCATGATTAAGAGAAGGAAGGGGGAGGAGGCCATACCAGCGCATTTTAATAAACAATCAAATAACGTCTTAAACTGCCTTCTGACAGTGGAGAGAAAAAAAGTATTGAAAAAATACATATTTACCCTGCTTGTTCTTCTAATAATTTTATGGTTTCAGTTTGCCCATTAGGTACTTAATCCATTTTTAATTTGTTTTTATGTTTGAAAGAGGCATGAGTTTAGTTTGATTTTTTTGGATGTAGAAATCCAGTTGTCTCAGAATCATATACTAAAGAGATGTTTCTTTCTCTGTTGAATGGACATAGCCCTTTTGTCACTGGGTCATAGATGTGTAGATTTATGTGTTTACTGCCAATTCTGTCCCATTGTTCTAGGTGTCTATTGTTATACCGGTACCACACTGCTTTGATTACTGTAATTGTATGGCATGTTTAAGGAGCCCTGTTGATGTACTGGTTAAAAAACACTCAGCAGCTAACTAAAGAGTTGCCAGTTGGAACCTACCAACATCTCTATGGGAGAAAAAAAAATGAGACAATCTGCTTCCATTAAGGTCTTGCAAGTCCAAAATCAGGAAGGGTGTACACCAGAAATGTATGCTGTCTCCATACCTTTTCTATATGCAGACGGATCATTTGAGAGGCTGTACTTTATGAGGAGGAATGTGGCATCAGGATTGAAGGTAGATTCATCAACAATCTACATTATGCAGATGACACATCTTCCTTGCTGAAACTGAGGAGGACCTGAAGCACTTGCTACAGAAGGTCAAGGACTGCAGTATTCAATACAGTTTGAAGCTCAAAATGAAGAAGACAAAGATTCTCACCACTGGGCCAGTTGACAGCACCATGATATATAGAGAAGAGATTGAAGTTCTTAACAATTTAACAATTACAACTTGTTCAGCTAATAAACATTCTTGACACCAGCAGTCAGAAAATAAAAAGGTGAATTGCACTGGGAAAATTTGCTGTCAGGAACCTCTCCAGAGTATTACAAAGCAACAATGTCAGTCTAGAGACTAAGGTGTGCCTAATCCAGGCTATGATCTTCACAATTACTTGTTATGCATCAGAGATCTGGACAACAACTAAAGAACACAGAAGAATTGATGCCTTCGAATTGTAGTGCTGGAGAAGAGTCTTGAACATACTACAGACAGCCAAGAAAACAAATCGATCTGTCTTGAAGAGGGTAAAACCAAATTTCTCCTTGGAGGCAAGGATTTTGAAGCTCCATCTACATACTTTGGACACATGGCCAGGAGGGATCAGTTTTTGGAGAAGGGCATCATACTTGGAAGGGTGGAGGAACAGCACAGGAGAGGAAGACCTCTGATAGGACAGATTGATAAAGTAACTAGGTAACGAAGGTGGGTGTGTCAGAGTCAGTGAGCCTGGCTAAGAGTAGGGTAGGATTTAGAGCTGTTGTACATAAGGTCACTATGAGTTGCAGGCAATTCAATGGCACACAACAACAAAAAAATATATGTATTATATATGTTAGATATAGGTTAGATCAATGAGAAAGAGAGAGAGATGATGATGGAAAGAGATTAGATAGGATGTGTGTGTGTGTGTGTGTGTGTGTGTGTGTGTTGTTGTTGTTGTTGTTATGTTCCATAAAGTCAGAATCTACCCATAGCTGACTTTCTAGTGGATTCACAGAGGCAGTAAATTGCATAGGAGTAGATTGTCCATCCTTCTTCTACAGAGCGGCTAGTGGTCTCAAATCACATGCTTTCAGGATAGCAGCACAGCTTTTGGCCACTAGGTAACCAGATATATACATGTCTATAGCCAATAACTTGACAACAAAAACTAAATAACCCAAGCATAAAGTGGGCCAAGGACTTAAGTGAATATTTCGTCAAATAAAACATTCAAATAGCAACCAATCATTTGCAAAGATGCTTAGTATCATTTTCCATCTGTCTCTGTCTCTCATTTCCTACAAATCAGAACTGACTCAGAGCTAATTCTCTATTGGATCTCCAAGGCTGTAAAACACATGGGAAGATGTTGTCCATCTTTTCCCCACAGAGCCATTGGGTGATCTGAACCGCAGAGAGGTTAACAGAACAGCTCCTTAAATGTCACCCGAGCGCCCTCATTAATCATCACAGAGATAGATAGAAATCAAAAGTACAATGAGATACTCTTCGACTCCCACGGGTGAGAAGGAATTGCATTGTCAATACACACACACACACACACACACACACACACACACACACACACACACACACGAGCTCCACAGCAGATCCACAGGAGAAAGATAAGAAATCTCCTCCAATGTTATTTACTACCTCTAAGAACACACCAGAAGTTTAAGCTATGAGTCAGTTTCAACTCAACAGTAGTCGACAATAACCAAGCCCAGAAAATAACTAATGTTAGTAAGGATGTGGGGAAACTGGAACCCTTATCCGTGGCTGGTGGAACCTAAAAATGGGAAAATGACACAGTCACTGTGTAAAGCTGTGTAGTAGCTCCTCCAAAACTAAAAGTAGAACTACCATTATTGTTGTTAGGTACCACCGAGTAGAGCATGACTCATAGTGACTATGAACAAAAGATCTGAACCCTGTTCTAGTCTGTGCCATCTTCACACTTCCTGACGCACAAGAGCCCATTGTGACAGTCTCTGTGTCAATCCACCTGGTTGAGTGTGGTCCTCTGCTTTGCTGAACCTCCACCCTTAATAGGATCTTGTTGCTCTCCAAAAAATAGCCCCGCCTAGCAACATGCCCAAAGTATGTGAGGCAAAGTTTCATCATTTTTGCCTCCAAAGAGCACTCGGGATGCACCTCTCCAAGACATATCAGTTTGATCTTTTGACAGTCCATAGGGTGTTCAGTTCTCTTCTCCAACACCAGAGCTCATAGGTATCAATTTTTCTTCTGTCATCTTTATTCATTTTCCAGCTTTTGGATGCATAGCAAGTGATTGGAAAGACTATGGTCTGAATCAGACACACTTTAGTACTCAAATTGACATCATTTCTCCGCAATAATTTGGAAAAGTCCCTAATTACAGGTTTTCCCAGTGTTCTGCATCTCCTTATTTCCTGATTGCTGTTAATTGTGGATCCAAGTAAGGTGAAACTTCTTACCGTTTCAATCACTTCTCCATCAATCATAATACTGCTTATCAGTCCACTGCTAAGAATGAATCTTTGTTTTCTTGACATTTAGATACAATCCATACAGAAGGCTGCATTCCTGGATCTTCTACAACAAGTGCTTCAAGTCCTCACTTTCAACGAGCAAAATTATGTCATCTGCATAATGCAGGTTATTGAAGAGTCTCTCTTCAATCTTAATGCCACATTCCTCTTCATAGAGTCCAGTTTCTCCAATAATTTTCTCAGCATACAGATTAAATAGGTATGGAGAGAGAATACAACGCTAATGCACTCCCTTCATCTCTTTTCCCATTCCCAAGAAAGATGATCCACCTGAATGTGTAAACTATCAAACAATATCCTTAATATCACATGCAAGCAAAGTACTGCTCAAGATCATTAAACAATGTCTAGAACAATACAAAGATAGGTTACTGACAGATGTTCAAGCAGGATTTAGAAAAGGCGGTGACACCAGGGATATTGTTGCTGATGTCAGATGGATCCTGACTGAAAGTAAAAAGTAACAGAAGAATGTCTAATTGTGCTTTCGTGACTATGTAAAGGCATTTGACTGTATGGATCACAACAAGTTTTGGCTAACACTGAGAAGAATGGGAATCCCAGAGCACTTAATTGTGCTCATGTGAAATCAATACCTAGACTAGGAGGTTGTTTTGCAAGTAGAACAGGAGAAACACTGCATGGTTAAGGACTACCATATGACCCAGCAATTCTACTAAGTGTCCACTCCAAAGACTTTAAAGCAGAGGTCTTAATCGCAAAAGAGATTTGTGTATCAATGTTCATTGCAATACTATTTACAAGTCAAAAAGTGGAAAGAACATAAATAAGAGAGGAACAGATGAAGAAAATGTGACACATAGTAGACTGCTACTATTCCAAAAGTAGGCAAAACAAAGTCTTGATAAATGCCACCATCCATATGGAGCTTGAGATATTAGGTTGAGTGAAATGGACCAATCACAAAAGATATTCTATACCCTCACTTATGGGAAAAAAAAGACAAGAAAAGGCAAAGTACAGATAAGATAATTTATTAGTGGTTATCAATAGTGGAAGGGAAGGAAGCAAAATAGAAAATGGTAATGAAAATATCATATTGATTAAAGTTAGGGTTGTGCCTCTGATTATTGTAATTGCTGTTAATAAGCTGTACATTTGTTTCATTGGCCAAAGTTGTATGTTAGATATATTTACACAATTGTACAAAAGAGTATCTATTGAGATAGTGTATGTACAACATAATGTATAATCCTATGTACAATCTCCTAAGAGTTAGTTCTTTATTTTTGAAGCTTGTTGTTGTTAGGTTCCCTTGAACCAAGCGAGACTCATGCAACCCTATGGACAGCAGACTTGAGCCCTGTCCTAACCTGTGCCATTAGCATCATCTTTAACATGCTAAATAGCTTATTGCTGAAGTCTGGGTCAAGTCAATATGGTTATTGCTGAAGTCTGGGTCAAGTCAATATGGTATAAGGTCTTCTTGTCTTCCACTGACTTTTCCAAGCATAATGTCCCTTTCTAAGATATAGACCTTCCTAACAATATGGCCAAAGTATGAGGCAAAGAAGTGTCATCATCCTTGCCTCCAAAGAGCACTCTGGCTACATTTTCTTCAAGACATATCTGTTTGTTCTATTGGTGGTCCATGAGATATTCAATATTCTTCTCCAACAGCATTGCTCAAGGCACCAAATATTCTTCTGTCATCTTTATTCATTGTCATGCTCCCTCTTAGAAGCATAGCAAGTAACAGAGAAGACTATGGCCTGAATTAGGTGTGCCTTAGTCTTCAAACTGACATTACTGCTTTGCATTTGGAGAGGTCCCTGACTGCAGACTTTCCTAATGCAATTCACCAACTGACTTCTGGAACCAAGGGTATTGATTATGGATCAAAGTAAGATGAAATCATTAACAATTTCCTTTTTCCCCCCCATATCCTGATGTTGTCTATCAGTCCATTGGTGAGGATTTCTTTTTTATATTGAGGTGTAATTCATTTTGAAGGCTGTAGTCTTTGATTTACTGTGGCAAACACTTCAAACCCTCACCCCTTTAAGCAAGCAAAGTTGTGTCACATGCATAGTGCAAGTTGTTGATAAAGTTTTTCTCTAATGTTGATGCCACATTCTTGCTTTGTATAGTACAGCTTCTCAAATTATTTGCTCATCATAGAGACTGAATAGTTATGGAGAAAGTATACAATCCTAACATGTGTTGTTGTTGTTATGTATCATTGAGTCACTTGCTACTCATAGCAACCCTATGTACAGCAGCCCTGAATTCTACTCTATTCTGTGCCAACTTTATTGTGTCTGACACATCAACCCTCCTTACCCCAGTCACTGGATCAATTCATCTCATCAAAGATCTTCCTCTCCTGCACTGTCACTCCACTCTTCCAAGCATGATGTTTCTCTCCAAGGACTAATCCCTCCTCGCAACATGTCCAAAATACGTCAGATGAAGCTTAAGAATCCTTGCCTCCAAGGAGCAGCCTGGTTTAACCCTCTCTAAGATGAACCTGTTTGTTATTCTGAAAGTCCATTGTGTATTCAATACTCTTCTCCAGCACCACAGCTCAAAGGCATCAATTCTCCTATTATACCTAGTCATTGTCCAACATTCTGACACATTGCAAGTAATTGTGAAAACTATGGTCTAAATCAGGCACACCTTAGTCTCCAGACTGACATAATTGCTCTTTAATACTCTGAAGAGGTCCCTGACAGCAGACTTTTCCAATGGAATTAGTCTTTTTGTTTCCTTGCTGCTGGTACCAAAAGTGTTGATTGTGAGGCCAAGCAAACTAAGCCTGTTAACAATCAAAATCTCTTCATGGTCTATCATGATGCTGCCAATCAGTCCAGGGATGAAAATCTTTTGTTTCCTTGATTTTGAGCTTCATTCTATATTTAAGGTTGCAGTCTTTAACATTCTACAGCAAGTGTATGTACCTTTCTTAATTTTAAACCATCCAGTGTTCCCTTGCTCTCCTAGGACAACAGTTTCTTGATCTAGTTACATGTTCTGGAATTCACACTCTTCTCAATGTTCTCCACAATTTGTTATGACCTAAATAAATGCCTTTATTTAGTCATAAAGCACAAATATATAACTTTCTGATATTCTTTTCTTTCAGTCAAGATCCATCTGACAACAGTAATAATAACTCTAGTTATTACCATGGTTTTATAGGAAATCTAGTTAATTGGCTTTACAAGATATTTAGAGCTGAAAGCAGAGGATACAAGAAGAATGTCTACTGTTTCATTGACTATGCAAAGGCATTTAACTGCATAGATCACAAGTTGTGGCTAATCTTGAGAAGAATTAGTATCTCTGAATACTTGATTATGCTTATGCAAAACCTATACTTGTACCAGGAAGCAGTCATCAGAACAGAGCAAGGAAAAAATATATGGTTCAAAATCAGGAAAGGAGTGTGTCAGGAACCTATCTTGTCTCCACATCATTTCAATCTATATGTTGAACAGATCATTCAGGAGGCTGAACTTTATGAAAAGGAATTTGGCATTAGGACTGGAAGAAGATTCATCAACAACCTGAAATACGTAGATGACATAACCTTGCTTGCTAAAATTAAGCAAGATATAAAATGTTTGCTGAAGAAAGTCAAGGACTGCAGTCTTTAATATAGTTTGAAATTTAACATCAAGAAAACAAAGATTCTCACCACTGGGCTAATTGGCAGCTCCTTGATAGATGGAGAAGAGATTGAGATTGCTCACACTTTTTGCTTGTTTGGTTCCACAATCAACACTCTTAGCAGCAATAGTAAGGAAATCAAAAGATGAGTTGCATTAGAAAAGTCCATTGTCAGGGATGTCTCTAGAGTGCTGAAGAGCAATGACATCAGTCTAGAGATCAAGATGCACTTGGTCCAGGCCATAGTCTTCACAACAACTTTCCATGCATCAGAGAATTGGACAATGAATAAGAATGGCAGAAGAAGAATCAATGCTTTTGAGTCATAATGCTGGAGAAGAATATTTAACATGCCAAGAAAACAAACAGGATGAGGCCAAGTTGCCAAGTTGCTCTTTGGAGGCAAAGATTTTGAAGCTCCATCTCACATACTTAGGACATGTTGCAGGAGGGACTAGTCACTAGAGAAGGACATCGTGGCTGGAAGAGTGGAGGGACAGCACCGAAGAGAAAGAACTTAGGTGAGAGGGATTGACACGGTGACTGAGGCAATAGGGATAGGTGTGTCAGAGACAGAGATTGGCTCAGTATAAGGCAGGGTATACAGCTAGGGTCACTAGGAATCACATGACTCAATAGCACATAACAACTACAACAAAATTCTACCTTCTATTTTATTGCATTATGACTGTATTCTGAGAGCTTGCAAATAGCCAAATGGAAGCTCAATGTCCATGGTCATCCAGGGCACAATTTCACCTGCAGGAACAGAGGAAGAAGACAAATAGGAACCAGAAGACATGAAATATGTGGATAATTGCCCCCATGAACATTTGCCTCCTTTGCCATTAGAACAGAACTGGATGAGACTTAGTTATTATTTCTGGAAAGTTTTATTGAAAATGTCATAGAAGAAGCCTAATTCAAAAGGGGGAAATGCAGAACAGAATGTCAAAATCTTATGAGCTCTAAACTTTCTATAGCCATGGAGGATATGGAAGGCACTACTCAAACTATTCTAAATATAGTATCTCCAAATTGAGCAGTAGTTTAGCTTGAGTAGTAAAAGAGTTCTGCATTTAATATTATCCTCTTTAAAGATCTAGCCATATGGGACAATATGGATAAAAGCAATGACAATGATTGCACAGGAACCTCAGGGAGCTGTAAGTTTACATTAATGCGGGAAGAACAATTAGAAAATAAGTAAGCATGGCTGCACAGCTCAAACAATGTAACCAATGTCACAAACACATTTTTCTGTGTTTTCAACAAAAACAAAAATAAAATTTGTTTGTTATTGTGGAGTCAAGTACCAAGTCACAGCAACCTTGTGAATAATTTAAACCTTGTCCTAACTGGCACCATGCACACAATTTCCATAATGCTCAAGTCCATTGTTGCTGTCACTAAGTCAATCTCATCCTCTTCTTCACGGACCTTTTACTGTTCTAGGCACAATATCCTTTTGCAAGGACTAGGACGTATGTGAGATGAAGTGCCAACATTTTTGCCACTAAGGAATGCTCTGCTTGCACTTCTTTCCAAGAAAGATGTGCTTGTTCTTTTGGCAGTCTATGTATTTAAATATCTTAGAAAATACCATAATCCAAAAGCATCCTTTCTTCAAAAGCCTTTCTTATTCTTTATCCAACTTTCATAGGCATAAGAAGAAATTGGTGCTTTTATCAAGCACACCTTAACCTTTAAACAGACATTCTAGCACTGTAAAGAGGTCTTTGACAGCAGATTTGCCCAATGCAACACATCTTTTTCATATCTCTATGACTGCTACCATAGGAGTGGATTTTGGATCAAAGTAAAACTAAATCATTGACAAGTTCAGTCTTTTATCCACCGGTTATGATGCTGCTTATTGGTTTAGCTGTGATGATTTCTTTTCTTGATGTTAAAATGTAATCCATATTAAAGGGGGTTAAAATGAAGGTCACACAGAAGAGTAAATGGAATTGAGGTGGGGTGAGAAGCAACCATATCATTTGGTAACTAATAAATGGCCAAATATTTATATTATGACACATTAATCATTGAAAATGAAGACTCAAATAATGGACCATAAGTGGATCTCCCAAGTAATGAAAACTAGCCCCTTAAATCCCAACATCAAACCCACTGTCATCAATTAATTCCAACTAATGACAACTCCATGATTGTCAGAGTAGAACTGCGCTCCTAGGATCAGGGTGATTTTGAACTGTCAGCCTACCAGTCAGTGGGTTTAATAGTAAATGATTGCATGCCTTTACCACTTAGGGCCCCTTAAATCCAGTAAAAAAACCAGAGCTATATTTTTATAACACAAATTTAATACACAGTTGAGATATGTAATATTCCTTCCTTCTCAAATAAATATATACATTATCCTCGGCAACACAGAGCCCTCACGAACTTCACAAAGATATTTAGGATGTCTTGAAAGAAGTGAGGATTGTGGATTTCCAGAAGGCTTCAATGAGTTCCCCTTGATTACTAGTTGGGAAGTTTGGGCAATTGTTTCCTATGTGGATCTGAATAGCATGCAGGCAGCCTCTAAACTGACATTTTGCTGTTCTAGTTATTTCATCAGTTTCTTCCGTTTTCTCCAGGCTAGTTTCTGAAACATCATCCTACTTTTCCAGCTGTAACTTTACCTGAAGAAAATACTGGGTTTGAAAAAAACAAAAGAAAATACTGGGTTTGGGGGAAATTATATTTATTCATTTTTATGTAGCATTGTCTCAAAAGAAAAAAACACAAACAAAACATGTTGCTCTGTTGTTGTTGTTGATTGTCATTGAGTCGAGGTTGCTCATAGTGACTCTATGAACAAAAGACCTAATGCCTTTCCAAAGCTAGTGTTGTTTCTCCAAGTTCATAGTTTCCAGAAGCATATGGTTTAGGAATTGGATGCCACTCCTGCTTCCCAACCTGTTTCACAACTGGGAGCTCCACCAAACACTGTTCACAATAGGAAACCGTTATGGTATTTTATAACCTCATGGGACAAGGTTCAGCATCATAGCAAACCCAGGTTGCCTCATACAGCACACTGATAAAGAGTGATGTGCAGAGTGGAATAGTGTCCCTTCAGATATGACAGCACTAGTCTCATTTAGTGATTAAGTGGTTAAGTGTTGTTGAGTCAAATACAACTCAAAGTAAGTTTTGTACAAAAGACCTGAAGCTGCACTGCAATCCCGAAGGTGGCTGATTCAAATCCACCAGATGCTCTGTTGGAGAAGGAGTGACAATCTCCTCCTGTGCCATTTGGATCCAATTTGATGGTACACAACAAGAAAACAAAACAAAACAAAACACCAAACATATTGCTCTACTCCACTAAATAACATGATATGTAGGCTTGAAGCATAGACAGTATTCTTATTCAGGTTATTTTCTGGTGAGTTTTGGTAGGTAAAAATCAAATCCTACTTGGGAACTATGGGCGCAGTATAGTTTGGTGTTACCACCTTGCTTTCCCTCATCTCAGATATTCCCCTAACATCCATACTTGTTCAGATGGCCCACACTTATTCCCAATTTCTTACGTTGTTATTTTTGTATTGGATCAAATGATCCAAGGAAGACTTATTCTGGTTATGTGGTCCAAAATAACCCTTTTAGAAAATAAACATAAAATCTTTCAGAACTCCTACCACTTGTACATCTTCTTTATTTTCTTCTCCCTTGCTCTCAGAAATAGCACAGGAGAGGTTAGATGGAATAAGCTAAACCATGTCCCTCTAGAAAATATTCCTGCTCAATAATTTAAGCCCTATTCATACATCTAATATTTTCTTTGGTTTACGTGTCTTAATTACCAGACACAGCATAGTGGATGTGAATGTGTACTTAAGCTAAATATAAATGGATGTAGGTACCACCAGTGGGATTTTTATACTTCCTTCTGAAAGTAGTTGCTCTTGCATCAACTCTCATTCATTATGACCCTCATGTGTGGCAAAATAGAACTGAGCACTACAGGGTTTTCAATGGCTGCTTTTTCACAAATAGATTTTGAAGACTTTCTGCTGACACTGTTGTTGTTAGGTGCTATTGAGTCAAGTATAACTTATGATTCTATAAACAAAAGATCTGAACCCTGTTCTATCCTATGTCATCAACCCACTTCCTGACACACAAGAACCAATTGTGGAAGTCATTGTATCAATTCACCGGGTGGAGTGTCTTCCTCTCCTTTGCTGACCCTACACCCTTCCCAGTATCATATCCCTCTCCAAGCCTAGTAACACGCCCAAAGTATGTGAAGCAAAGCCTCATCATTCTTCCGTCCAAAGAGCACTCTGGCTGCACCCTCTCCAAAACATATATATTTATTCTCTTGATTGTCCATGGAATATTGAGAGCTCTTCTCGAACACCACAGATCAAGGGTGTCAATTCTTTTTCTGTTATCCTTATTCATTGTCCAGCTCTAAAGATACATAGCAAGTAATATGAAAAATCATGGCCTGAATCAGATGCACCTTAGTCTTCAAACTGACATCATTACTCCTCAATAATTTGGAGAGGTCCCTAACTGCAGAGTTTCCCAGTGCAACTTGTCTCATTTCCTGACTGCTGTACCAAGGGTGTTAAAGGTGGATCCAAGTAAGATGAAGCTGTTGACAATTTCAGTCTCTTTTCCATCCATCATGATGTTGTCCATAAATCCAATGGTAAGAATCTTTGTTTCTTTATATTGAGATGCAACCCATATTGAAGGCTATATTATTTGATCTGCAACAAGTGTTTCAAGTTCTCTCCACTTTCAACAAGCAAGGTTGTGTCATCTGCATAACACAGATTATTTGTGAAGTCTCCTTCCAATCCTGATGCCACACTCCTCTTCATAGAGTCCAGCTTCTCAGGTAATTTTCTCAGCATACATATTGCATAGATATGGAGAGTAAATACAGCCCTGATATACTCCCTTTTCAATTTTAAACCATGCAATGTTCCCTTACTCTGTTCTGCTGAAGTACCTCTGAGTAAATTTGAACTGCCAAACTTTCAGTTAATAGCAGAGCACATTAATGGCTTACACCATTTAGGGATTCCTTAAAATGAGTTCATACCCATAAATGACCTTTTTTTCTCCAGAAGCTAGAGCTAATAGAGTACTGTATAGAGTGTTGCAGTGCTAATCAAAAGATTTCGTCTTCAGCAGTTGGACTCCACCAGTTATTCTGTGGAAGAAAGATGAACTGTCTCCTCTTGTTAACAATTGCAACCTCAAAAACCTTCTAGATTATTGCTGTGATTCAAAAACAACTGGATAGCAGTGTGGCTGATTTTGGAGGGTTTTTTTTCTGAAAGGAATATGTGCACTGCATTTGTCACCTGGCATTATTTTGGTTTCATGTCCTTATTCAGAATGGAGGAATTCTGTACTCGGCAGTCAGAAAAGTTTTCTCATTGCTCAGAAGTGCATGGATGTAATGACAACCAGTCAGACATACAAAGAGCAGTTTTGTTTTCAATTTGAATGGAAATTTCTAATGTCTTCACTGATTTTGTGCAAAGAAATGATGCCTTTGAATTTTAAGCTTAGCAATGAATATCAATGACTACCATGCACTACCAGAAGAATATGTGAATCTGTCTTAGAAGGAGCACAGACAGAATGCTCATCAGAAATGAAGATGGTAAGATTTCATCTCACCTCTTTTGGACATGCTATCATGAGAGACTGGTCCCTGGAGAAGGACAGTATGCTTGATACAGTAGAGGGTCGGGGAAAAGAGAAGAAGTCAAGAAGAACTGGCACAGTAGTTGCAACAATGGCTCAAGTATAGTGATGATTGTGAGATCAGTGCAGGACTGGGAAGGGTTTCGTTCTCTTGTACATAGTGTTGCTATGTTAAAATTGACTTGACAACACCTAACAACTCAATACCTGACACAAGAATCTGAAAATCCCTTTGTCATGTATTTAATTGTGTCTCTCAGGAATATATGTCAATTTGGCTAGGCAATGATTCTCAGAACTACTTAATTATCCAAGCATTGTAAATCCTAACCTGTATAATATTACTGAGGCAGAATTAGAGGGAATTATGTTATGATTTGGTCATCTTGCAAGCTGTGATCTGAGATGTGATCAGTTAATCAATTGTATCATCTTTTATCAGTTCACAACTCTGATTACATATAAAAGGAATTTACTTGACATATGGCCTGTGTCATTTTTGTCTTACAAGAGATAGAAAGAGGAAACAAAGAGAAAGGGGTCTTCAATAACACCATAAAGAGGAGTCAGGAGTAGAGAGTTTTCTCTGGACTTACATTCAGGCACTGGGAAATTCCTAAAACTAAAAGATACAGAAAGAGAAAACCTTTCCCTAGAGTCAGCATTCTGTGTTCAAACCTATCACATCCTAAGCAGTCAGAGAATAATTTTTTGTTTCTTAAAGTCTCCCACTTGTGATATATATGTTATAGAAGCAATACATAGCCAAGACTCTCTAACTAGAAGAGCAATATGAAACTCAAGAAGGTGGCAGTATGAGGAAAGAAAAGGCTAAACAACACAAGAAGCACGTTCAAGACAAGAAGTACCTAAAGGTCAGAGGAAGAATAGTTCTTCTAAATTTGTTTCTCAAATGACTAGTGGCAAAATAATTCCAAGTCTTTCAGTTTTTAAGGGTAATTTTTTTTCATTTATATTTTTAATACCTCAATGCTCCATTCTTTATAATGTGTGAATTTGTGCACATTTCAAAAGAATTCCTAGGATAAAATGCTCTCATGGTCTCCTTTTGACCCCTCTTCCTCTGATTCATAAATTACCAACAACTTAAAATCAATTCTTGCATATCTGTTCTTAAAATCCTTTAGCCAATCCCTTGGAAGCTTGGGTGGTGTGGTCCCTATCAAGTTGCACCATTAATTAAAAAAAAAAAAAAACCCACATGTTTCTCCTCAAATTTTATAGTTTCTGAGCAAAATAGAGGGGGTTTTATTCATTGTAATTTTAAAAAATGCCTATTGTATTAAAAAACTTCTGAAATTGGTTCTTATGTTAAACAACATTTTTTTCTGTCTCAATTTTAAGATGTTTTTATATTTATGTTTTTGATAACAAATACTTTCCAAAGACCCAATACAATAATGACTTTAAGTATTACCTTTAGCTAAAATTTTTAAATTTAGATGGACTTTTCCGTTCATCAAATCTCAGAAAAAACATCAGTAGATTAATTCATAATTAGTATTTCTATACAGACCCTTTACAAAATTGGTACTTACACAAGGATGCCAAGGATCTTCCAATGAGGTGATCAAGAAGCTAAGCACAGATAGGAGGCCATCTGAACGTCGAGTTAATCACTGGTGAATTTACACAAAGTGGCCAGTAAATTCCTAGAGCACGACTTTAGGTAAACATTTCTGTGCATAGACTCTCTCTTCCAAATATGACTTATGTGGCTCAAGCTTATTAATTATTGAGCTCATATTCCTAATCTTTAAGAACTAGAATAATTAAGTGTAAGACAAACATACAGAGAAAGAGAGATACTTTAAGGAAAAACATATATAAAATAATAAGTCGTACATTACCTAGTTTTCAATAAATATTAGCATTCTTCCTTCCTTTACATATTATATCCCGGTAAGTGTGCATTAATTGTTAGCCAGCTGATGTTTTCAAAACATCAGTGCTTTTGTAGTGTGATTTTATTACTTTCTACTCTTCTAAGTCAAAGGAATAATGTAACAGAGTCGTATAGTAAATGTTACATAGAGCTATAAGAGAAGAAAGTAAGTTTTCTGTACTTTAAACGCTTATCATTTAGACAGAATAAACATAAATATGTCAGGATATAACAAACACTAATCTTAACTGTGCTCAGAATCAGACTTGAAGACTATCCTACTGCTGTGAGACTGGGCCCTCTGGCCATCTACCTGTGAAAATTGCATTAAAATGGTGCATTTGTGCTGAGTGTTTAAGGCATAAAGGAAGAGGCTGTGACAAAAAGAGGGGAGTAAGTTGTGAGTAGAACAAAGACTATTTAATCAGTGTCCCTGGCAACACAATCAGTAAAAGTCCCATCTCATCAAATGAGCATTACAAAGTATTGAGATTTAAGGACTTTCATTTTTATAATGATGGATTATAAAATGAATAAATTTTTTAAAACTCAAAAGTACTATGGGATCCTCCTTCCTCTCCTCTGAAAAAGCTGTAGTATACACACAGAAAAGACACAGTTCAGGGGATTTAAAGGGTATCCTGTTACCTTGAAGATCAGTCTGATCTGCAATTGCCTTACTGTGTGTGTTCTTATGGCAGAAACCGGAGACCTTTGAATGGTTTTTCACTTCAGAGCACTTTTAAATCTTTTCCTAAAGTGAAATGTCTGTTTGTAGTGTGTATTTGGCAGGAAGAACAGGAAAACAGATAAAGCTTTTATTGTACTTGATACTCTGACGATTTGAGTTTCATTCACCTATAATGAGGCAGCTGAAATTTCACAATAAATAATAGCTGCTGTGCCATCCTCTGATCACCAGGACTCCACACTTGTACAACCAGATGGTAAAACGTGCATGCCAAAAAGTCAGCAGTCTTACTACGCATTAACAATACTGACTTGATCAAAAATCCTCTAAGATTATGAGTAAATGGATGCTGTGAGATGAGATAGCTGGGATGGCTAGTGGGTTTTCCAGGTTTTCAGCACAATGTGAGTTCGATTGTCTTTTTTTCAGATTTATCCTTTTTACCCCTTCCCCTCCCTTCTCTTTTTAAATTCTTTATCAAGGACACTTATTGAAGGCACTTGTAAACATAATCATTTCCTAATAAACCCCTTTCACCATATTGTCAACACTCTACAGAGGTCAGAAATCACTCTTCTAACTTGATGAGTAGAGCTTTAACTAGACGTGTCTTCTCTACTAGAAAAAAACAGGAAGGCATCTCAGTTTGGGATCATCTACTAAAAGCCAAGTATTATGAAGAGAACAGGTGGGAGGACTGGCTAGCCTGCCTGAGCCCGTATGTCTCCAACACCTGTTTCAGTTCTATACGCGAAGCGTGGTGGTTCAGTATTTAAGTTCCATGTAGCCTCACACTGACTATGCTTTGTGAGCATCTAACACAGAAAGAAGGTATCTTCACTTTTAAAACTTATTTTATTCCTTAGTTTGAACCCTGGGAGCATTACATCAGAGTGACTGCCACAATCCAACATATAATCAATTTTCCTCTTCTATGCTGTTGTTGCTCCTCTTTATTCTCCGCAGCCTCATCTACCTCAGTTAGCCCTCAATATTTTATCTCAATACTCAGTCAGCCCCCGGACCTTCTTTTTATCGCCTAACATGGTCTTTCTTGGAAGTTGCATCCAGGTTACAACCTCTGTCAATTATAATTCAGATAGCGCACACATCTATATCTCTAGAATTCTTTTCTGATGTTCAGTCCACAGAGACAGTTCTCTACTTAACATCATGACTTAAATATAGGAATTCAACCTCAACATACACTCATCTTACTTTCTAATGTTCTTTATTCCAATTAACAGCATCTTATACATTTAATTTTATAAATAAGAAACTTGGAATGCATTATTAGTATTTTTCTACACTCTCCAAATCACAGTACTCATCAACTCTCATTGATTTTAGCTGTTACATATCACTTAGAATAGTGATTAGGATTCGGTGGTCTCGCTACTGCAGCCCAGGTTCCATGCCCCATCAGGGAAGCCTTTCTATGGGAACTCTGGAGGCACGAAATTGCACTGCAATTCTGATAGCATATAGTAGTTCAAGGCCACCATCTGCTCCATGGAATAAGGATGTGCAATCTCTTCCTGTGTGATTGACTGCCTCTGAAAACCTCCGTGAGGGTCAGCTATGGGCCAGTTCTGACTCAACAACAGTTCTGTACACAAGAATAACAACTCCATTTCTTTCTGTATGTTTTATTACTACGCAAGCTACTAACTTCTACCAAAATAACTGATAGCCTGTAAATGATCCCTATACCAACCCTTTCTACATAGAAGAATGATCATTGTAAATATGTACCTAGAACTTCTTACCTTCAGCTCAAAACAATTTCATCTCTTCCCTGTGCTACGGAGAATGGTAGCTAAAATCTTTAGCCCACAAAGCCTTGCCTTATCTGACCCCTGCCTACTTCTCCAGCCTAGTTTTGCTTCAGATCCTCCCTTACTTTTACACTTTTCCCAATAGCCATTTACAAAGAACATGTTAATTTTCCTTCTCTATTCCTTATTTTCTCTGCCCTATCTGACTTCCACACAAACATGCACACATACAAATCCACCTTCCTTTTTCTATTAGTGTTTATTAATGCTTTAAGGAGCCTTGGTGGTCGTGTAGTTAAGACCTCAGCACCTGACAAAACATTGGTTATTTGAACCCATAAACTACTCTATGGGAAAAAGACTTAAAAGTTTGCTTCCATAACGATTACAACCTTGGAAATCTTTTGGAATAAAGAGTCAAATGGAAATGCTAAAAATGAGAAAGGTATTTAATTACAAAGCTGAAAAATATCACCAATAGGATCAACAATTGATTAGACATAGCAGAAAACAGAGTAAGTAAAAACAAAGATAAGCCAATGGAAATTAACCAAACTAAAACACAAAGAGAAAAATGAGTGCAGGAAAAAAATGAAGAAAGTATTCAATAACCATGGAATGTTACGAAATAGTCTAAAATATGTGCAATTGTTCACAGTTAAGAGTTCAGGAGTAATTCTATGAGGTGGGCAAAATGGAAAAGATTTAAATGTGCAAATGAGATAAATGTGATAAAAATGTTATTTAAAAATAATGAAGCATCAACTACATTTTGAGGCATTCAACAGCAATGACACTAAGAAAAAGAACCATTTGACTTTCTCTAGGCTTACTCCATAATATGGAAAAAGGAGAACAGTTGATATTTAAAAATAAGTTGTATTTCACAGCTAAATGATTTATAAATCATTCTTCAAATTCTATGGGTGAGTTATAACACAGGAAAAAAAATAAAACAATGTTTTTTTCTCTGACTTTTCTCCAAGTCAGGAAAATATAGACATGAACTGTTGTTGGCTAGGATATTTTCCTTCAGTGTATAAATTGCATTGCAATTAAAAACAAAACACATTCTCTTTGTCCATACTAACAAATAAAACTTTAAGTAGTAAATGAAGGTTATTGTATTAGTGCTTGTTGTATTAGTTTGGATTAGCCTGGATCAGTTATCTAGGTGGTATCAATAGAGTAAGTGTGTGTCATTCTATCATCACACCTTCATTTTTCAACTCCAAAACATTTTCTGTATTCGTAGATAGAGAAAAAAGAAGTCAAATTATGTTTTTCACATTACGTCAAAAGGATTATCATTAGTACAACAACACTTAAACAAAAAAATAGTGTGTTACTTTGATTGCTCTGGTTTCTGCAAACTCTACATCAAATCATAATCATTATTAGCATCATAAACCACCAACTACTTATATGCAAGTTCAAGTTACAGTTGAGGAAAATTAAACCAAATGCAAGGCAACCAAAATATGACTTTGAGTCTATCCCACCTGAATTTCAGAACCATCTCAGGAACAGGTTTCAGGCCTTGAACACTAATGAGCAAAGACCAGACAAGTTGTGGGAGGATATCAAGGGTATCATCCAGGAAAGTGCAAACGGTCATTGCAAAGACAGAAGAGGAAGCGAAGACCAAAATGGATGTCAGAAGAGACTCTGAAAATTGCACTGGAGCGCAGAGAAGACAAAGCACAAGAAAGAATTCAAGAGACTAAAGAGTTGAATAGAAGATTTCAAAAAGGCAGCACGGGATGACAAAGCAAACTATTACAACGAAATGTGCAAGGAGCTTGGGTTGGAAAATCAAAAGGGCCGAACTCGCTCAGTATTTCTTAAGCTCAAGGAACCGAAGAACAAATTTAAACCTCGAGTTGCTATAATCAAGGATGCTTTTGGCAGAATATTAAATGATCCAGGAAGTATTAAAAGAAGATGGAAAGAATATACTGAACCACTGTATCGAAAGAAATTGGCAGACACGGAGGAATTTCATGAAACAGCATATGAGCAAGAGCCTATGGTGATGAAAGAAGAAATTCAGGCTGCTTTGACGGAAATAGCAAAAAATAAGTCCCCAGGAATAGATGTTATACCAATTGACATATTTCAGCTAACAGATGCTGCCCTGGACGTGCTCATCAAGTTGTGCAAAGAAATCTGGAGAACAACCACTTGGCCAACTGACTGGAAGAGATCTATATTTGTTCCCATCCCAAAGAAAGGTGACCCAACAGAGTGTGGAA
>NW_006399915.1:4307676-4357892 GCF_000299155.1 Elephantulus edwardii
GTACCATGGACTGCTGGGAAAACAAACAGATTCGTCCTGGAAAGGGTCAAACCGAGCTGTTCCTTGGAGGCAAGGATGCTAAGTCTCCGTCTAAAATACTTTGGACATGTTGCAAGGAGGGACATCATGCTGGGGAGGGTGGAGGAACGGCGTAAGAGGGAAAGACCCTCTATGAGGTGGATTGATTCAGTGACTGGGCTAATCGGGATGGGTGTATCGGAGACTGTGCGATTGGCACAGGACAGAGCCGAGTATAGGGCTGTTGTACATAGGGTCGCTATGAGTCACAAGCGACTCGACAGCACATAACAATAACAACAACAATAATCCTTTAACAAGCTCTGTTGTATTTTTTTGATTGGAACTTCCACTCTCTCCTTATAATCTACAAGTTCAAAATACTTAGGTATTGTATCATCTTTATCATTCAGAGTTACCTTAAAAGTCAGCCTAAAAGGACACAAAGATTGGCGGGGTTTTTTGCTCACTAGAGAAAAACATCTAGCATAAAAGAAGAAGCTTAATGAATTTAAATTTAAACTTAAACAAAAATGTAAACATTCAAAGAATATACCCAGGTTGATCTTCTCTTCTGCATGCTCTAAGACTTCCAAATTTTAACTGCTAAATCACTGGACTCAGCAGTGGTCTCTTCTATTGCACATAAAGTCACTACAAGTCAGAATCAACTCATTTGCACCTAGTATAAATGAAACAATGGGTTTTCATGACTCTGACATAGTAGTAGTCAAAATGAACAGTCAAAAAAACCCATTTTTTTCAACAATTTGAGGAGTCATTACCCGAGAAGAACGTCTGAATCTCATTAAAAACAGTAAACTCTGTTGAGTTTTGGTTTGTATTTTTCCCATTCTTCATTTTCAACACTTTATTGTTATTGTTGCTATGTGCCATTTATTTGGAATATACTCATCATTGAACATCCTTTTAAAGGCCCATCTTTCTCCTGCAGAGTACCTGATAAACTCAAATTGTATGTCTTTATGTGAACAAAGCAACTCTTTACCACTATACCACCAAAGTAGTTTTGCAAACAAGCAGTTTTAGAAACATGCTGCTGTGTGTCGTCAAATAGTTGACTCTCTAGTGGGTTCTCAGAGGCACATAATTGCACAGAAGATTGCCCATCTTTCTGCCACAGAGCAGCTTTTGGATTTGAACTGAATACCTTTAGGATTGCAGCTAAACTCCTTATTACTAGGCCACCAGAGCTTCCTTTTAGAGTCAGAGTGGCTATGAAAAACAGCAGCTTAGCAGCTGCTGGGGGAAAAAAAAGACTGGATTTGGGATGCCCTCAAAAGGCCTGTATCAGAGGAATGCCCTAGAATAGATCCATCCACAGCCTTTATTTAATCCAATGAACATCCACCTCAGTGAGAAAAGTCCTCTTTTCTAAATGTATGAGGGGAGGCAGGGAGGTGAGTAAAAAAAATACTATAAATAAGTCTATACCAAAAATTAGATAAACAGTGATCAGCAATTTTAAAACTTATCATAAGGAAAAGATTTGCCCAGAGAGAATCAGTGGTGAATTCTACCAATTATTTAGAGGAAAATTGATATCAAGTTTGCATAAATCTCTGTAACAGAAGAGGGAAGAATATCTCCAACTTGTTATGTTGTTGTCTGCCACTGAGTTGGAATTGGCCCTTCCACCAGTTTTTAGAGACAGTAAGGAGGAGATTATCCACCCTTCTCCCATGGAGAGGCTAGTGTTAACATGATGCCAAAATTAGACTAAAATGCCACATTAATAGAAAACTTCAAACCAATATCTCCAATGAATACCTATATATATAATGTTTTACTAGCATATTAGCAAGCTGAATTTGTTGGTTGTATGTGCCATCAATGCAATTACAATATAGAACAACCATATGATCAATGGATTCAAACCTTGCCCTATCTTGTGCCATCCTCACCATCTTCAGTCTACTTGAGCTTATGTTTATAGTCACTTTTGGGTTTGAATCTGAAAGTATATTAGGGGAGGGGGAAAAAAGGTTATACACCAAGACCAAAAGGGAGCTCTGATGACCTAGTGAAAAGAAGCTGTGCTACTATCCAAAGGCTTGTGGTTCAAATCCTCTAACTGTTCTGTAGGAGAAAAATGAGTGGTCTCTTCTCATGTGATTTGCTGCCTCTGAAAATCACTGAAAAATCCGCTATGAGCTGATTCCAACTCAATAGTACACAACAACAACATTAATAAAGTCGCCATGTCAATCCATATTGTTGAGTGTTTTAATCTAACAGGATGTGTGGAAAGTTAAACACAGAAAGGGCTTTAGTCAGTCCTACAAGTCTGGTTTGTTGTTGTTGTTGTTAGATGCCATCGAATTGAGTAAGACTCATAGCAATCCTCCTCAGTTTCAGCAAGCAGGGTTCTGTCATCTGCATAACAAAGATTGTTGATCAGTCTACCTCTAATCCTGATGCCACACTTCTCATAGAGCCAAGACTCCCAGATAATCTTTCCCGCATATAGATTGAAAATAGATGGAAATAGGACACATCCTTGATGCATACCCTTACAAATTTTGAACCATACAGTATTTCCTTGCTCTGTTCTGATGACTGCCTCCTGGTCCAAGTTGCTTTTGATGTATCCCACATGATTGTAATGTTTTTTCCCTTTTCCTTCCATTTCCTCTCTGTTTTTACTTCTGATATGTTCTCAAAAAAGTTCTTGCCTTCCAGCTTGCTCATTCTATGTTCCATCTTTTCCGTTCTGCATTTTTTTGTCCCTCCATGAGTTGGAAATTTCTGCCATTTCAGTCTTGCTATTCTGGATTGTGTTTTCATGCATTTCTGTTATTTCCCATACTGTGTTGGCTGTATCTTTTCTATCTTGGTATGAGTTTTTATATCTTTTTATTTAAGGTTTCCATTTCTTCTTCCATATTTTACAGTTTATTCTGTAGTTCATGTTTCATGTTTCTCTACATGCATATATTTCTTTTTGCTCCCTGTCTCTAGAGTATTAACTGTATTTATGACTTCCATTCTTCATGTGATCATTTTTACCTTGTTCATATGATACTGTATCCATATATTTCTACTCCCTCTTGTCTCTATGTTATTCATTGGATTTGCAGTACACTTTGTTTTTTGTTTTGTTTTTTTAGGAAAAGATTTCTTTTGCTTTTTCACAATGCTTGAAGCTACCTGCTGCTTTCTTGACATTATGTGAAGTTTTTCTTGGTATGTGTTTGGTTGTTTCTATTATGTCTGTTTAGGTTGTTGACAGTTTTTTATCTTTATGGTGTTATTGGTTAGATATAGGCATGAAGTGTTCCATCTACGGGAGTGGGCAACTTGCTCTACTGGAAATCCTTTCTGGAGCTGTGGAACAGGAAAATGTGCCTTTCCCCAAGTCCCTTCAGTTCTGTCATTTCTGCAATGAAACCCTGATGGAATGTCACCTTACTGCAAACAAAGTCTGTTGTCCTCTCTTTTCTGTGGAGTGGTGCAAACAGATTCCTTAACTGAAACAGTTTCTGTCCAAGAGGGTTGAAGGAAGCTCTCTCTCACACATTTTAATGTACTTGCTCCAGAAGGGAGTTTCTCACCTGATATTAGCCCCTCTTGTAAATTCTATTTATGCCATCAGGTGAAATCCATGTGTATAGCCTGCTTTTATGCTTGTTATAAAACATATTTGTAATGAATATAATTCTATCCCCAGCTTAATTTCTGTCACCAAGCCTATGTTTTCCAGCTATTGATCCTTCTTCTCTGTTCCAAACTTTTGCATTCCAGTCACTCATTATTATAAATGCAGCTTGATTGCATGTTCGATTGATCTCTGACTGCAAAAGTTGATAGAAATCTTCTGTTTCCTCTTCTTTGACTCTGGTTGTTGGTGCATGTATCTGAATGACAGTGCATTCACTGGACTTCCTTGTATGTGTATGAATATTATCCTCTTACTTATAATATTGTATTTCAAGATGGATCTAGAAATGACTTTTTTTGACTATGAAAGCAACACCATTTTCCTTTCCAACACGATTATATGGTTGTCTGACTTAAAATGCCCCATGCTAGTCCATCTCATCTTGCCAATACCTAGTATGTAAGGATTTATGTGTTCCATTTCTTCCTTAACAATAATTAATTTTCCTACATTCATTGTTGTCCCATTATATGTTCTAATCATTAGTGTCTGCTTACAACTGTTCCTCCTCCTTTATGTTTCCAACTTGAAAGCTCCACCTCGTTGACCTATGTGCTAGTCTAAGTGATTTCTATTATACACAGGGTTTTCAGAAGCCTGCTGTTTCAGAAGTGGATGACCAATCCTTCTTCCTAGTCTGTCTTAATCTGAATGCTCATATCTAGAGTAGTATCTGACAGCCAAGAATTTTACAGAAAAGAGCAGATGAATGATATTTCCCCAAATTTAGAAATAACCAATAATTTCAGTGTTGTTTCCACCCATGACAGGTGTGTCTTGACCCACTCTGCTCCACTAGCATTCCCTTCTACTCCTACTTACTCCCTTCAACACCTCTCTCCCATTGTCTAGCCCTTGATAATGATAGCTTATATCTCAAGCGTTCTGGGCTTCTGTTCAAGCTGCTGCCAGTTTCTTATGCTATGACCAGTGTCTCTTGAGTTTGGGAGTCTGTAAGTCCAAACACAAGGAACTAATGTTATGGAAGTCTTCCTATCTCAGACGGTTCTGAAAAACAGTTCTTTCCCTTGAATTTCTGCTCTGGCTTTGACTTCTTGTGGCTTAGGGCCTCTTCTCTTCCATTTGCAGCACATTGTAGTCACAGTGAAATAGTTTACCAAGAAAGAGTGATGTGTCCTGTAGATCTGGTATATAGCGCTATGTTCTGCCTACCATCCTTGTTCCCAAAGAATTGCAGGTTCCACCTTGAACCTTGGGAATGAATATTACCACCACTGGCCCAACTGGAACACTCATGATGGATGGTGAAGAGATCAAGATTATTAACAGCTTTAGTTCCCTTGGCTCCGCAATCAACACTCTTGGTACCAGCAGCCAGGAAATTAAAAGACATATTACATTGGGCAAGTCTGCTGTCAGAGACCTCTCCAAAGTATTGAAGAGCAATGATGTCAGTCTGGAGACTAAGGTGCACCTGATACAGGCCATGGTCTTTGCAATCACTTGCTATGCATCAGAAAGCAATGACTAGGGATGATAGAATTGAGGCCTTTGAGCTATGGTGTTGGAGAAGAGTACTGAGTATACCATGGACTGCTAAGATAACAAATAGGTTTGCCCTACAGAGAGTTAAACCAGGCTGCTCCTTGGAGGTAAGGGTAGTGAAGCTTCATCTGACATACTTTGGACATGCTGAAAGGAGGGACCAGTCCTTGGAGAGAGACAACATGCTTGGGAGGGTACAACATGCCCAAAGTATGTCTGATGAAGCTTCAGAATCCTTAACTCCAAGGGGCAGCCCAGCTTCACCTTCTAAGGACAAACTTGTTTGTCTTCCTAGCAGTTCATGGTATATTCAACACTCTTCTCCAGAATCACAACTCAAAGGCATCAATTCTCTTTCTATCATCCCTAGTTACTGTCCATCTCTCTAATACATAGCACGCAATTGTGAAACCTATAGCTTAGATCAGGCACACCTTAGTCTCCAGCCTGACATCGTTGCTCTTCAGTACTCTGGAGAGGTCCCTGCCATCTGATTTTCCCAATGCAATTCCTCTCTTGATTTCCTGGTTGCTGGTACCATGAGTGTTGACTGTAGAGCCAAGCACACTAAAACTGTTAACTATCTCAATTTCTTCACTACACATACTGATGCTGCCTATTGTCCCAGTGGTGACACTCTTTGTTTTCTTGATTTTGAGCTTCAATCCGTATTGAAGGCTACATTCCATGACCTTCTGCAGCAAACATTTCAGGTCCTCCTCAGTTTCAGCAAGCAGGGTTGTGTCATTTGCATAACCCAGATTGTTGATGACTCTTCCACCAATCCTGATGCCACATTCTTCCTCATACAGCCCAGTGTCTCAGATGATCTGTTCTTCTGCAAACAGATTGAAAAGGTATGGAGACAGAATACATCCCTGGCAGACCCCTTTTCACAATTTTAAACCATGGAGTTCTCCTTGCTCTGTTCTGACGACTGCCACTTGGTCCAAATAAAAGTTTCACATAAGCACAATCAAATGTTCTGGAATTCCCATTTTTCTCAGAACCAGTCATAGCTTGTTGTGATCCACACAGTCAAAAGTCTTTGTATCTTCTAGGCTGCAACACTTCCATAATACATCTTCAAGGATATGAACATGTACGGCTAAGCACAATTGATAACAGTGCATCTAAATTCCAAAATCAATCTCCACAATAGCCCATGTGTTTCCTACTGACAAAGGGGCCCGTTAGAGTAATGAGAGAAGACATTCACCCTGAAACCCACAGCATCCCTTTTCAGCAGGAAGTAGCTAAGAGAATACACCGTCTCCTTTTCCTTATGAATCAGGGTGAAGTCTCTCTCAGGGAGGAGTGATAGGGAATGGCAAAGGACACACTGACAAAGGAGATTAATCAGAACTGGCTTTGACAAGCACTGTGGCAATTGGACAATTAAAACAGACATTGGGGGGGGAAGAAGAATGAACTGGGGAGGAGGGTGGAGAAAACAGTGCAACAATGAATTAATGAAAACCCAAAATCTCTGTAAATGTTCATTAAAACTAATAAAATTTAATAATTTTAAAAAAATCTTTGCATAGTAAATAAATCACAGATAGACACTCCTCTGGTACTCTGCTTTCTGTCAACATCCATTTGGCATTAGCTATAATATCCCTAGTACCACAACCTCTTCTAAACCCAGCCTGCACACTGGCAGTACTACGTTGACTTGTTGCTCCAGTCATTTTTGGAAAATTTTCAGCAGACTCTTGCTTGCATGTGATATTAAAGATATTGGTAGACAATTTCCATACTCTGTCGGCTTACCTTTCTTAGGAATTGGAAGAAATATCAATCTCTTCCAGTCAGTTGGCCAGCTGGCTGTCCTCTAGATTTTTTGGCACAACTTAGTGAGCACATCCAGGGCAGCGTCTGTTGAAATACGTCAATTGGTATGCAATCAACTCCTGGAGCCTTATTTTTTGCCAACTTTTCAGAGAAACGTGAACGTCCTCCTTCATCACCGCAGGTTCTTGCTCATATGTTATTTCATGAAATTCTTCTGTGTCAGCCAATTCCTTCTGGTACAGTGACTCTGTATACACCTTCCGTTTTCTTTAATGCTTCTTGGATCATTTAACACTCTATCCAAAGCATCTTTAAGTATTGCTGCTCATGGCTTGAATTTGTTTTTCGACTCCTTCAGCTTAAGAAATGCCAAGCAAATTTTACTCTTCTGATTTTATGACTCCAACTCTCTGCACATTTCATTATAGTATCTTGCTTTGTCATCCCAAACTGCCCTTCGAAATTTTCTGTTTAGCTCTTTGATTTCTTGGTTTCTTCCTTTAGCTTTGGCTTCTCAGCATTCTAATGCAATAGTCAGAGTCTCATCTGACATCCATCTTGGTTTTTTCCTTCTCTTCAGCCTTTGTAATGATCTTTTGCATTCTTCATGAGTGATATTCTTAATATCCGCCCACAGCACATTTGGTCTACACTCATTGGTGCTCAAGGCCTCAAATCTATTCCTGAGAAGGTTTTGAAATTTGAGTGGGATAAACTTAAGGTCAAATTTTGGTTACCGTGGATTTGACCTAATTTTCTTCAGCTTCAGCTTGAACTTGCATATTAGCAGTTGGTGGTCTGCCCATAATCAGCACCTGGCCTAGTTTTCACAGCTGATATTGAGCTTCTCCAGCATTTCTTTCCAAAAAAATGTAACAGATTTAATTCCTATGCATATCACCAGGTGAAATCTATGTGTATAGCCTACATTTGTGTTTCTTATAAAAGATAATTGCAATGAATAAATCACTGAATGTGTAGAATTCTATCATTCTACCCCCAGCCTCAAAAGAAGAGTGTGGAAACTATAGAACAATCTCACTAATTTCACATGTAAGCAAGATTCTACTGAAGATTATCCAAAAATGACTGGAAAAACACATCAGCAGAGAACTGCCAGAATCCAGGCTGGGTTTAGAAGGGGTTGTGGTACTAGAGATATTGTAGCTGATGTTAGATGGATCTTAGCTGAAAGCAGGGAATACAAGAGGAATGTGTATCTGTTTTTCATTGATTATGCAAAGGCATTTGACCGTGTGGATCATAACAAACTGTGGCTGACCCTGAGAAAAATGGGAATCCCAGAACACCTCATAGTTCTAATGCGAAACCTATACTTGGACCAGGAGGCAGTCGTCAGAATAGAGCAGGGCAACACTTCATAGCTCAAAATTGGAAAAGGCATACACAAGGAATGCATCCTATTTCCGTACCTTTTCAACCTGTATGCAGAACAGATTATCCGGGAGGCAGGGCTCCATGAGGAGAAATATGGGGTCAAGATTGGTGGAAGATCTATCAACAATCTGCGTTATGCAGATGACACAACCCTGCTTGCTGAAACTGAGGAGGACCTCAAGCACTTGCTGCAAAGGGTCAAGGACTGCAGCCTTCAATATGGATTGAGGCTCAATGTCAAGAAGACAAAGATTCTCACCACTGGACCAACTGGCCGCATCAGAATGGATGGTGAAGAAATTGAGATTGTACACAGCTTTAGTTTGCTTGGCTCATAGTCAACACTCTTAGCACCAGTAGACAGGAAATTAAAAGCCATATTGCCTTTTAATTTTTTAATGGGAAAGTCTGCTGTTAAGGACCTCTCCAAAGTACTGAAGAGCAACAGTGTCTTTCTGGAGATTAAGGTTCATCTGATACAGGCCATGGTCTTTGCAATCACTTGTTATGCATCAGAGAGTTGGACAATGACCAAGGAGGATAGAAGGAGAATTGATGCCTTTGAGCTGTGGTGCTAGAGAAGAGTATTGAGAGTACCATGGACTGCTAGGAAAACAAACAGATACATCTTGGAAAGGGTTAAACCTGGTGGTTCCTTGGAGGAAAGGATTCTGAGGCTCCGTCTAACATACTTTAGACATGTTGTAAGGAGAGACCAGTTCTTGGGCAAGGACATCATGCTTGGTAGGGTAGAGGGACAGCACAGGAGGGGAAGGCCCTCTATGAGGTGTACAGATTCAGTGACTGGGGTAATCGGGATGGGAGTGTCAGAAACAGTGTGACTGGCACAGGATAGAGCAGAGTTTAGGGCTGCTGTACATAAGGTCACTATGAGTCGCAAGTGACTCGACGGCACATAACAACAACAACTTCCCCAGCTTCATTTTTGTCACCGAGTCCATGTTTTCCAGCTACTGATCCTTCTTCACTGTTCCCAACTTTTGCATCCCAGTTACCCATTATTATCAATGCATCTTGATTGCACATTCGATTGATTTCTGACTGCAAAAGTTGGTAGAAATCTTCTATTTCCTCAACTTTTTCTATAGTTGCCAGTGCATATATTTGAATTATAGTGGTATTCACTGGACTTCCTTGTATGTGTATGGATATTATCCTCTCGCTCACCACATTGTATTTCAGGATGGATCTGCAACACAAACTAACATGTACACTTATGTTTATTACAGCATTATTTACAATAGCAGAGAGTTCAAAACAACCCAAGGGACCATTAACTGGGTTGAATGGCTAAAGAAACTATGATGAGTTCCTATAATGGAGTGTTACACACACAAAAAAACCTATCAGAATTTGTAAAATAGTGCGTATCATAGTTTAATCAATAGTAATGTATGTGGAACAATTTATGTCAGGTATAAAAAAAAGATAATTAAGACTGATGACCTAGTGGTAGATAAGGATTTGCACTGCCAACGCAAAGATATTCTGTTAGAATCCACCAGCTGCTCAGAGAAAGAGGGGCAACCTCCTACATTGTGCTTCATTCATATACATTGTGTTTCACACATTCCTTCATTCACATCATTTTTCATATGCTCATTCCAATACCCCCGGGATTGCTCATGAAAGCCATAAAGAGAGAGAGTATCTAGAGAATCTACTGCTTCAAATGTGGGCTCAGCATGAACCAAATCCAGTTTTTATAAATCCAGAGATTGACTGTGGGCTAGGCCACCCCCTCAAAGACACGGCTCATTCAGATGCACCAAGAGGTAGAAAGAGTGGTCCTTAATGGGGGTTTGTGTCTGGGCCTCTAGTGCTAGATGCTAAGTGGCATAACCTAGCCTCAGGTGTATCTGGGATTGGCCTAGAGAAACACTGCCAGGGTTGATCTATGCACAGCATCACTCCCCTGAGCACCAAGAGGAAAAGGGTAACAAGAGAAGTGATCACATCTTTCTTTCCATCAGACAGCCACTGCTGTGAACATCTTTACAATCCTGGGTTCTAGTGCCAATCCAAAAAAAAAAAAGAAAAAAAAATTGCTTTCAAAAGTTTAAAATGGTTGTACTTAGTCAGGTCCATTTAAAATTTAGCAATCTATCTGTCTCATTATTCAATGTTTTCTACTCTGTTTATTTCTCCAGTCACTGTTTAAACTACTTCTTTATTATTTCCTTTGAACCTCAGAGTTCCAGTATGATGATCTGTACCTGTTATCTTAGTTTTCTGGTGTTTCCGTTGTAAAAGAGCTAAACTGATAGCTGCCTCATTCACTTATCTTTTCAGAAGCCTCATTTTTGAGTCAGCCATGCAATCATATTACTTCAGAGTGCTGTTTTCTAGAATAAATACCCTTCTCCCCTGTATCAGCATGATTCAATACCCCCTTCTTACCAGATAGTTCCTAAATGGCTCTGTTTGAAATCTGCAACTCTAATCCACACTCCTCATATTCCCTACTTGCCTTTCTCACTTTTTTCCTCTACAGCACTAAAACGGTGTGTGTTTTGTTTGTTTATGGTCATGGTTTTGAACCAATTCCTTCTAGTTCGTTAATAGCAACCAAAGTAAAATTGGAAAAGACCTAAATTTTTAAGAGGTAGATATCCCCAGGATAACTGAAATGGGGGAAATTATCCTGATGGAAACATGATCTTGCTGTTAGAAAACATAAGAAGGATGTGCAGTTGATAGCAACCAAATCTCAAGTGACACTCTAGAAACAGCAATGCTCTGCTCAAAGTTGGTAGCCAACTGCACCACTTTGTGTATCACTCTCAACAGTCCTGACAATAAAACAGTGTTACCTTAAAAGGTACACTTCTTCCAAGTCTGCCATTCTAGTATTTAGACCCATGTTATTGCCATCATTGTTGTTTTGTACCATCAAATCAGAACCGACTTATAACTGACACTTCAGCAGATTTTTAGATATAATTTAATCACACAGGAGGAGATTACCCATCTTTCTCCCACAAAACAGCTGGTAGATTCAAGCCGCATGCCTTTGGGATGGCAGCACAGCTCCTTGCCATACTTTTTAAAGTAAAAAAAGGCGTGCATCAAGGTTGTATCTTTTCTCCATACCAATTCATCTGTATGCTGAACAAATAATTTGAGAATCTGCACTTTATGAAGAAGAGTGTGGTATTAGTATTGGAGGAAGACTCAAAAACAATCTACATTAGCAGATGACACAATCTTACTTGCTGAAAATGAGAAGGACGTGAAATATATTCAGCATAAATAATAAAAATCCCTTGATATCAGAGAGATTCAAATAAAAATAAGCATGAGATATTATCTCACTCCAGTAACAATACCAAAGATTAACAGAGCAGCAAACAACAGATACTGGTAGAGTTGTGGAGAAACTGGAATCCTTACTCACTGCTGGGCAGAGCGTAAAATGGTGCAACCACTATGGAAGGCAGTCTGGCATTTTCTCAGAAAGTTGGAAATAGAGATACCATCTGCCTCTGCAATTCTACTACTAGGAATATACCCTAAAGAAACCAGAGCTGCCACTCAATCAGATGTATGCACACTCATACTAATTGCCGTGCTAGTCACAATAACAAAGAGATGGAAGTAACCCAAGTGCCCATTAACAAACTAATGGATAGAAAAGCTATGGTACATTCACACAATGGAATAATAAACAGCACTGAAAAAAAATGAACTTTTCATACATCACACAAGCTGGGTGACATTATGCTGAGTGAAATATCTCATTTACAAAAGGACAAATACTGCATAGCACTACTGTTATAATGCAGGACTTTATGTGGGGAGTTGGGCGAAAACTAGAAAAAGAGTGGATTGAATAGATGAGGAAAAAACTGTTTAAAAGAAATATATGATTAGACATTACATGTATGACAACAATCTGGAATAAAAGGTGCATTGTAAAGTGTACTGGGGAGGGGGAAAGGGAAAATGAGTGAGGAAATTGTACAACAATGAGTGAATGAAAATCAAACTTTTGTAAACTTTCATTAAAATCACAATAAAACAAAGTATATTTTTTTTAAAAATTACTGTAGATTTTAATGTGGATTACACTACCTGATCATCATGATAGATGGAGAAAAGATTGATATTGTCAATGATTTTATCTTACTTGAACCCACCGTCAAAATTCTTAGTACCAGCAGTCAAGAAATCAAAAGACTCATAACACTGGCAAAGTCTACCATCAGAGGGCCTCTCCAAAGTACAGAAGAATAATGATATCAGCTTAACAGCTAAGATGCTCCTGATTCAGGCCATGGTCTTTTCAATCTGAGAACTGGCCAAATAATAAGTATGACAGAAGAAGAATGGATGACTTGGAATTGTGGTATTGGAAAGAATGCTAAATGTCCTGTGGACTGCTAAAAACAAATAAACAAACAAACAAAACCCCAAACATATGTATTGGGGAAAGTGCAAACAGAGTTTTTCTTAGGGGCAAGGGGCCAAAGCTTTGTCTCACATACATTAGGCAGAGAGGCTATTCCTTGGGAAAAGATACCATGCTTGGAAATGCGGACAGTCAGTTAGAGAGGAAAACCTTCGACAAAATGGATTAACACAGTGGCTGAATCAATGAGATTAAGGATATCAAAGATGATAAAGATGGCACAGGATAGGACAGCATTCAGATGTGTTGTTCATACAGTTACAGAAAGTCAACTTGATGGCACTTAAAGCAATATTGTTATCCTGGTAGACCTATATTTTACAAATTCAGATCTGTTCTGATTTTGCTTTTTGAAGCATTTATTGATTATCTTAGGCTGAGAGATCTAGAGTAGCAAAAATCAGTGAAGCTTATGTAGAAAGCAAGATTCATTTTAAGAAAAGGTTCATATCCTGTTAGATGCTGGAAAGTCACAAGTTCAACTATTGACATCGGGTAAAAGTTTCTCCTGGCATAGGTGGTAAACCCAAGATCAGAAGGTCATACAGCAGGCTTAAGTCTCAAGAACTGGAAGTCATGGTGAATAGCCAGATTCAGGATTTCAATCAAGTAAGAAAGCAAGAGATCTTTGCGAGACATCACTAAAAAAATGATGCACCGAGGAGCTAATATTAAAAATAAGCATTGTGTTGACAGACAGTAAGAAGCTGCCAAGGTAATATGTTGCTAGCTCGCCATCTGAGAGCACAACGTAAAGACTGACAAGCCCTGGAGATTTGTCCAGACACAGTTAAAACCACAAGAGCAAAATTCACAACATTTTAAGGAATTTTAATTCTTTCTCATTATTTATATAATTTAGGGAATTTACAATATATTTGTATGGTTTCACAGCCCAAATTTTCTTTCAGAATAGAATAAAGTTTCTTTTGATAATAATTAAAAAAATGATGCAGGCCTGTAAAAGGAACAAGGACAATGTGAGGAAGATTATGACTTGTCTCTACTATCTCCACAAAGAGGCACTTAACAACACCCACAAACCTAGAAGGTCAGACAGAATATGCCATGCTCCTGAACTTACCTCTACTAATCATGGAGTCACATATTCATTACAAATGACCACACAGACTTTGAAAAATCTCTACAGGATTGTGGTTTATTGGGGGAAAGTCTGAGAAGGGGAGGCAAAGGATATCACACAGCGAAAGTCAAGGTTTAGTAAATAGTAGTCCCATGCCAGGTAAACAGGAAGACACAATCCCCCAATTAGATCAGGCTGCTCTCAGTCAAAAGCAAGATAGGGCCTCTCAATTAACCCAGGCAGCTTTTTAGTCAACAGCAAAATAGCTCTGGTGCAGGAACCACTGACCCCAATAGATGGGCACTGCTTTCTCTGCTTCTTTCTCCTGGAATTGAGGTTTCCAAATTCTACCACTGAATCTGCTTAACTTAGTGATGTGACTAGCCAATCCCCTTGTGGATAGACTAGTTACCCTATGGGGAAGAAATGACTCACACTGCTATTGATGATGTAGGCAGGCCACTTGCCCACAGGCCATCTGGAGACCACACTACCAGGGGAAGTAAGGGTGGCAAGTGGAGCCTCAAAGAATCATTTTACTTTCATGTTCCCACTTGGCCTGGATAGAAAAGTCAGTCTCACAAATCCTAACCCCAAAAGGCCACACTCCCAAGGAAACTTCCTTTCAACCTATTGGGTGCTCATAGAAGTCATAATCATGGAAGTGATTGTATCAGAAATCATGGAGGGAATGACAACATCGTAACTGCCAAATTAGAGATATATACGCAGTCAAGTTGGTATATGCAACAGGAGTAGATGCAACAAAGGGATGGGGTAGTTTTACTTCTACCCCCTGCATAAAGGGAAACTGTCCCCATCAATGGTATTCATAGTACTAAATAAACAGCTAGCTACATGGTCAAACATGTCACCTCACGTGCTTCTGCACCTATTTCTACCAATCATTGGGTTCAACTGGTTCATTACAACTCAACTCACAGACTTCATTCACAGTTGTGGATTTTATCAGAGAAATAGGTTGGGGAGTAGGGAGTCAAAGAATACCACACAATGGAACTCCAAAGCTGTAGTCCAGTAGTCCCAAGCCACATTAACAAGGTACAATTCCTCAATTAGTGAAAGTCTAGGTTCAGTTCACCAGCACTAATGCACTTCTGGTTTTCTCAATTGTGTAGCAAACTTTATCTCAGAGTAGTTAAAAGTCAGCTTTTCCTTCAATCATCCAGTCAGCAAAACCTTTAACTGTGGCTCCATCTCCAGGGTTTCTCTGATTACACTTTTGCACAGTCCCTTTACATCAGTGCCGCAGTCTCTTCTTCACCTTCTCTCCAACACAGTCTCTCACAGTGCCAAAAGCATTCTCTTATATTGGTCCCACAGCTGTTGATGATTCACAAGACCATATGTCCATAGTTAAGTAGTTAGAGAGAATGTCCCCAACATGGGCTAAAACAATAGATGTTGTTGTTGTTATGTGCCTTCGAGTCACCTGCAACCCATAGTGACGCTATGTACAGCAGCTCTAAACCCTTCCCTGTTCTGAGCCAGTCTCGTTAATTCCCATTGCCCCAGTTACTTTATCAATCTCATCTGGGGTCTTCTTCTCCTGCACTGTCCCTCCATACTTCTGAACATGATGTCCTTCTCCAAGAACCAGTCTCTCCTGGTTGCCTTCCCAAAAGTATGTGAGACGTGATACACAGCTTCAAAATGTTAGCTTTTTGGCATAATTTGGGGAACACATTCAAGGCAGCACCTGTTTGTGGAAATAAGTAAATTGATATTCCATCAGTTCCTGGGCTTTCTTTTTACCAAGTCCTTCAAAGAAACCTGAACTTCCTCCGTCATCACAATTGCCTCTTGATCATGTATTGTTTTGTTTTTTTAAATTCTACTGTATCAGCCAATTCTTTTTGTTACAATAACTCTGTACACTTAATGCTTCCTAAATCATTCCATATTCCACCCACAGCATCCTTAAGCATTGCAACTCATGGCTTGAATTTGCTCTTTAGTTTTTTTTCAGCTTAAGAAATGCGGAGCAAATTTGGCCCTTTTGATTTTCTCACTCCAGCTCCTTGCACATTTCATTATAATATTTTGTCTTGTCTTTCTGAGCTGCCCTTGGAAATCTTCTATTCAGCTCCTTAACTCCTTGATTTCTTCTCTTTGCTTAGACTTCTCATCACTCTAGTGTAATGTTCAGAGTCTTTTCTGACATATATTTTGGTCAATTTTTAAGATTTCTGACATCTGTGTACACAGCATTTACTAATGAAGATCACAGACTAGGTCCTGTAACGTCGATTATGTCTCAACATAAAGTGAAAGAAAAAAAAACTCTCACAACTGGAAGAATAGCAATATCATGATGTTGGAAAATCATAAATAAATGGAAAAAAGGTTGAAGTTGCCTCATTTCATTTTATAAGATACCACAATCAATATCTATGTACTTAGCAATTTTTAAAAGTCAAGCAATAAATTGCATGTGACAAATCTGCTGCAAAAGAGTTCTTTAAATTGTGAAAAAGAATAAATAATCCTTGAAGGAAGAAGGTGCACCTGACACAAACTATTCCCTTTATGATTGTTTCATATAAATTTGAAAGCTGAACAGAGAGTAAAAAAAAATTAAATAAAGCCACCACAAAATCAATAAACTGATCTGGAGTTTGGGTGACCTGGTCCATAGAGTTGTGTACTGCTAACTTAAAGGTCTTGCCTCACTCATAGTTCTAAATCCATCAGCAGCTCCTTGGGAGAAAAATGGGCAGTATCTTCCCATTTAAAGTACAGTCTCATAAATGATACTGTGAGGTCAGCTATAAAATCATTTCAATTCCACAGCAATGAGTTTGAGAAGAAAGATGAATTGATGCCATTGGATTATATTGTTGTTGATTTATATTAAATATACTACAGATTTCCAGTTGAATGAACAAATCTGTCTGGGAATGAGTATAGCCATAATGCTACATAGAAGGAAAGAAGACATGATTTCATCTTTAGAGGTGTAATCACATAGAATTAGTCGACAATGATGGCACCTAATAACAGCAACAAGACGTTCTTAATGAGAGCAATATCATTTCATTTCATATCTTTTTGGGTTATGAATTATAATCACTTGGACTGCCTGTGAATGCTAGATTCTATTTGCATCAATATTAATCACCTCCCAATATTAAGAAAACAAGAATCCTCACCACTGGACCAATAAGAAACATCACGATAGAAGGAGAAAAGATGGAAATTATCAACAATTTCACTTTACTTGAATAAAAAATCAAAATCCTTGGTACCAGCAGTAAGGAGATCAGGAGATGTACTGCACTGAGAAAGTCCACTGTCGGGGACCTTTCTAAATACTGAGGACTAACAAGGCTAGTTTGAAGATTAAGGTAAGCCTCATTCAGGCTATGTCCTTTTCAATCACTTTCTAAGCATCTGAGATTTGGACAAAGAATAAGGATGGAAGAAGGATAATTGATGCCTTTGAGTTGTGGTGTTGGAGAAGAGTATTGAATATTCCATGGACAACCAAAAGGACAGACGTGTCTTGGAAAAAGTGCAGCCAGAATATACCTTGGAGGCAAGGATGGTGAACCTTCATCTCACATACTTAGATATGCTATCAGGCTAAGAAAGGCAATTTCTTGGAAAGAGATATTCTTGAAAATGTGTAGAGTCAATTAAAGAGCTAAATTCCTTCAACAAGATAGATTAACACACTGCCTACAGCAATGGGCTCAAAAGTGTCAAAGATGATGCAGATGGTACATAATAGGACAGGATTCAGATCTCTTATTCTTACACTTACCTAGGAGTCTTACTCAGCTCGATGACACTGAGCAACAACAATTTTTCTAAAATATTTATTTATACTGTTTTATATGCAAAATTCATAAAGTTCATATACATTATTTTTCACACCAGATCTTTCCCCTTTCCTTTATCCATCCCTCCCTCCGTCCCTCCCTCCCTCAAATTGTGTGACCCTATGATTAAGCCCCCCCATCCTCATACTTATTCTACAACAACAACAATTCTTCTATCAACGTTCTTTTCTTTGTTTTAACTGGAAGGGGTTTGGGGTGCTATTTCATGATTAATTCTCCAGCTGTCCAATAATTTTGGAAATTCCTTCACATTTTAATATCATGGCATAAATATACCATATAATTGGTACAGACAAAAGTGATTGTTGTGAAGAAGTATTAAGTGATATGAGACCTTAAGTTTAAAATGATAGAATTATGCCTCACTTTCATCCAAACTATATACAGGCTTATAATGTGAATAAAAATACCAACGAAGTATGTATTCCTTTAATAAACAACCATGTGAGATCAACTGGGCAGCACTTGTCCAGAGATAAAGTTTAGGAAGAAATAGGGAAAAAGATGCATGAAACAGGAGAGAGGGAAGTAGGAAGAATACTGTTTTATTGTGGTAACTACAATCAATATAATAAAATAAAGTGTATAAATAATTGAATGATGTGCTGTATTGTATTATTCAGTATGCCTTTTCTGTCCATTGTAAACCTCACCACAATGCTGGGTTGTTTTGCTATTGTTATTCACTTAAGTTGAATCCAACTCATAGTGACCCTACTGTACAGCAGATGAAACACCTGCATGTAAGACTATGCAACTGTTTGATGTTTGATGTTAAAGAGATTACATCGCTTAGGGGAGGGGGGAGGGGTTTGTGCGGGGAGTGCAACAATGAATGAATGGAATTCCAAAATCTCTGTAGATGTTCACTGAAATGAAAAATAAACAACCTAAATTTAAAAAAAAAATTTTTAAAAAGGTAAATATCACCTTCTGGGTGACAGCATACAAATAAGATATAGAACACTAACATGGGGACTGGCCAGTTATGACCTCCTGCAAAGTTTAGATCGAGCAGAGTCAGAGGCAGAAAACCAATCTCACTCCCATCAAAAATGAAGAAGTATTGTTTTCACCAGAAATACCTACTTCAATCAAAGACAATGAAAGAAGTGAGACAGAGAAACAGATTACAGCAGCAGCAACACAGCAGCAGAGGTGACAGAGAACCAGACTTCTGACCCACTTAGCTAAAGTCAAGCACCTTCATGCCTAGGCTTACTGGTGAAGTAGGGGTGACACATAATTGGTAGAAATAAAAGAGTGGTGTAACATTTGCTAAAGTGGGAAACAGACATGCCTTGTGACAAGGACCAGGGAGTCTGCCTGAGAGTACAATTGGCAAAGAAGAAGCTGTCCTGATTGATTAATTGTATCTTGGGTGACCCTGATCCTAAAGTGTAACCTGCTCCTTCCATAATAATCCCCTGAACCATGAATAATGTCTGTAAGATCTCTGTAGCTATTGCAATAATTATTGTTGTTCGAATCCAACAAGTGCTCTGCAGGTAAAGGATGGGCAATCTCCTCTTTATGATTTGTTGCCTCTGAAAACCTAACGGACGGTTAACTATGAGTCAGTTGTTGCTGTTATGTGCCATCGAGTCTCTTGCAACTCATAGTGACCCTATGTAGAAGAACTCTAAATGCCGTTCTATCCCGTGCCAACCTAGCCATCTCAAACGCACTTATTGCCACCACTCCAGTCACAAAATCGATCCATCTCATTGAAGGTCTTCCTCTCCTGCGTAGCCCCTCCACTCTGCCAAACATGATGTCCCTCTCCAAGAACCAGTCCCTCCTTGCAACATGCCTAAAGTAGGTCAGACGAAGCTTCAGAGTCCTTTACTCCAAGAAGCATTCTGGCTTCACCTTCTCCAGGACAAACCTGTTTGTTCTCCTAGCAGTCCATAGTGTATTTAACACTCTTCTCCAGCACAACAGCTCAAAGGCATCAGTTCTCTTTCTGTCATCCCTATTCACTGTCCAACTCTCCAATGCATACATAGCACATAATTGTGAAGACTATAGCCCAGATCAGGAGCACCTTAGTCTATAACCTGACATCATTGCTCTTCAGTACTCTTGAGAGGTCCCTCATAGCTGACTTTCCCAGTGCAATTCATCTCTTGATTTCCTGGCTGCTGTTATCAAGAGTGTTGACTGTGGAGCCAAGTAAACTAAAACTGTAAATTATCTCAATCTCTTCACCATCCATACTGATGCTGCCAATTGGCCCAGTGGTGAGAATCTTTGTTTTCTTGATGTTGAGCTTCGATCCATATAGGAGGCTGCAGTCCTTGATCTTCTGAAGCAAGCGCTTCAGGTCCTCCTCAGTTTCAGCAAGCAGGGTTGTGTCATCTGCATAACACAGGTTGTTGATGACTCTTCCACCAATCCTGATGGAAAACAAGGACAGTAGTAGAGTAGTAATTAGAGTAGAGAGTAATTACAGTTAGTGCTAGAATTCGCAGAAGACAGCGTGTGAGCATATGGAGATGTGTGAGTTCACTGGAATTAGTTTTCTGATGTTGATGCCCTTCATGGAGATGTGTCCCCCTTGTGAGGTCATGCTCTGCCACCCCATGCACACCATATTGTTTTTATAAATGGAAAGTAACTCACTGTATGAACTCTCATACAAATCTCAATTTTAAAAATTAAAATACCTTGAAAAAATAAGAAAAATCTATAGGCTCTAAGTCTAGAAGAAACAGACTGTGTCCTAAACTCAAGGAAACAAAAAGGATGTCTGAACAATGGCTGTAACAAGTTCTGATGGAATAGAAACCCCCAAATTTCAGCATACATTTTAGATTGACATTTTGTTGTTGTTGCTATTAAGTGCTATCAAGTCAAATTCAACTCACAGTAACCCTATGAACAACAGACCTGAATCATAGCTGACTCGGTAGTGGGTTTTGAGAAGAGGTAAATCACACAGAAGAGGCTGCCCTTCTTTCTCCTTCAAAGTAATTAGTGATTGCAAACAGCATGCTTTTAGGTTTGCAGTGTAACTCCTTACACTAAGCTATCCGAGTTCCCAAACACTTTAATTGATTTCTAATGTAGTTTAGATTTTTTCCCAGTGGAAATAACATCATAATAATTTGTATTGTTGTATTATACCCAGTATTCATCTATAAAAGAGTCTGTTAAAACATATACATCCATTCTTTTTTCACAGACGACTTATAATTTCTAAAATATGATAAGCATCTGTCTCCTTTGAAGAGGATTTCATAAAAAATCTACTTAAGAGAAAATCTTTTTAAAAATTACTTTAGCAATTTACTTATTGAGGTGGTTGTATAATTTTCTCTCAAAATGATATTGTTATTGCTGTGCAAAATACAAGCTTATGTATAAAATAAATAAAATATATACATTCAAACTTATGATATCTAATTTATTCTTCAATCTTCTGACAAAAAAAGTAAAGTAATAAGAATTCTATTTCTCAAGAGTTCTTCCCCATTCACCCAAAATTCAATAAAAATCATACAGACACATGTATAATTCCTGTATGAAGCATATGGATAGATAGGGTTCCAGAGCCAAACAAAGGGATATTTGTAACTATAACTGAGGAAGCAAAGCAGACAGGCATTCCTATTATTTAATTTTATAAAAATAAAATTGTGAACAAATTCTGTCATAGCTTTAAATTTTCAAAATATAAGGCTTTAAGGAAACTTTCATAATTTTAATTACAACTTTCTAATCTTTTACAGTGCTGCCAAATTAAAGAACAACAGTTGTGAGATTTATCTGCAAAACACGTGGTTAATGACCTTTAAGACAACTTGTCTCATATGTCAATGGAAAAAAGTATGAGCTATAACTGTTGAGATTAGTTGCTTCACTTATTTTTGCCCATTTATATAACTCAGTATCTGGTATAATAGATGCAACATAAGGGCATAAAGGGTATGTAAGGAACAGTTTTTTTCTCTAAAATATGTCATTTTTGAAACCAATTATTAAGAAAATTAGATTTCTTGGCATTTTGATCTAAAATATGTCAGTGTTTCTCAAAGTAGCTGGGCTGCATTTTTCTACAAATGTGTATTGGCTTATGTTAATCCTGGCTGAACAAACTATTACCAAGAGATTCCATATAAAATAACTTTGTGGAGTTTGTGAAAAATACGTTTCAACCACCAATAGCCTACCTTTGTATTATACATCTCTTCAAGTAGCTCAAAAGAGTTTGCAAAGATTTTGTGTTTATTACAAATGTCTCGAAATTTCTTATAAATATTAAGTATTTTTGTTAAAAACTATTTTTGTCCTATTTTTTCTCATGGTTACTAAGGAGCTCTAGTAATCCTGAGCTGTAGGTAGGGGAGTCGCTGAGGAGTTGCTCTGCCAACCCAAAGGTCACTTCTCTTTAAAGGTTCAAATCCACCAGCAGCTCCTTGGGAAACAAAGGGGTAATTTCCTTTCTTATCGTTTATAGTCTCAGAAACTCAATGAAGGGTAAATTATGACTTGATTCTGACCCACCAGCAATGAGATCAGAAAATGGAATACTGATAGATATTTAACCAGGAAAGAAAGCTTTGTTCTTTAAGAGATGAAAACAGTATTTTTCTATTATATTATTTTTATTTAAGATCCGTAATCATTAAAAAAAAAAATTGAAGTAGAGTCTAATAGTAGTCTGCAGCTCAATAGCAGTCTATGGAAACACAAAAGTTTTTGATAATATAGAATGTTTAGTGCATATTAAGCAATAATTGTTGTTGATTGCCTTCGAGTCAAGTACAACTCATAGCGACCCTATGAACAAAAGACTTGAAGCCCCTCTACAACTATCGACATGTATCAAAGTTCATAGCGTTTCTGGAGGCATGTTATTGAGGAAGTAGACGCCACTCCTGCTTCCAAACCTGTCATAGTACGTTACTGTTTTTATATGCCATTGACTCTCTTGTGATGTATAGCGACCCTATGTACAACAGCTCTGAACCCTTCCCTGTCCTGAAACAGTCTCACTAACTCTGACACACCAACCCACATCGACCCAGGTCCCAGCCAACGCTGTTCTGTTGTTACCTGATCAAGGAGATTAGAGATTCCTTCTTGTGTGACTCCGTGGGTTCCCGATGCTTTGTGAGTGGAGATGCCACTCAGTTCAAATGAATGAATGGAAATCTAAAATCTCTGTAATGTTCATTAAAATTCATAAAATAAATTAAAAAATCCAGACACGAGCTTAAAATTGGTTCTACTACTTAGAAACTATTAAACGTGAGTACTTCTTTTTTGCATCTCACTTAATTCATTTAAGTAGAGGCCCTCAATCGTAGGAGATATAAAAAGGGGAAACAATTATCAACTTGTAAACAGGGTTAGTAGTGAATAGTGGGCCAAGATGTGTTGATGCCTGGCAAGAGTCAGGAAGCTACCTGTTTGAAGGAGATGATTTTATGTAAATGGAAATTTTGGGAAGACAATCTGCTGTTTCTTTCTGCTCAGTTTTAGTATTTTGTTTCTTTATTTTCCAATTTTTTCTTGTTTTCTTCTATATATCAAAACGGTTGCCCTGTTTGCACAACAACCTCTTAGTCTAGGTATAGTATGAGCTAATTTTATTATGATCCACACAGTCAAACACCTTTGCATAGTCAATAAAACATTCTTCTGATATTTTTTGCTTTCAGCCAGGATCCATCTGACATCAGCAATGATAACCTTGGCGCCATAGCCTCTTCTTAATCTAGCCTGAATGTCTGGCAGTTCCTTATCTATGTACTGTGCTAGCCATTTTATTTTATTTTATTTTTTATTTATTTTATTTTATGTTTGTGTTTTAAGTTATTTTTTCTTTAAAATAAAAAATTTATTTTATACTAGTTTGCTTACAAAGTTCATATTCATTGTACATCACATATTTCCCATTTCCTTTACCTAATTCTCACCACTCATCAAATTGTGTGACCCTATATATCATATGCTAGGAAAATCCTGCTGAAGATCATCCAGAAACTATTGAATAGTACATTGACAGAAAAATATCGGAAGTACAAGCTGAGTTTAGAAGAGGTCTTGGCACTAGATACGTTATTGCCAATGTCAGATGGATCTTGGCATAAAGCAAAGAGTACAAGAGGAACGTCTGTGTTTCATTGACTATGCAAAGGCATTTGACTATGTGGATTACAAAAAATTGTGGCTAACCTTGAGAAAAATTGGAATCCCAGGACACTTGATTGTGCTTATATGAAACCCATAGTTGTACTAGGAAGCAATCCTCAGAACAGAGCAAGGAAACAGTACATGGTTCAAAATCAGGAAAGGAGTGCATCAAGGATGCATCTGAGTCTCCATACCTTTTCAATCTATATACAACAAGGCTTTATGAGGAAGAATGTGGCATCAAGATTGGAGGTAGATTTATCAACAACTTATGATATACAGATGATGCAACCTTGCTTGCTGAAACTGAACAGGACCTGAAGCACTTGCTGCAAAAGGTGAAAGACTCTAGTCTTCAATATGGGTTGAAGCTTAACATCAAGAAGACAAAGATTCTCACCACTGGGCCAACTGGCAGCTCCATGATAGATAGAAAAGAGATTGAGATTTTTAACTATTACAGCTTGCTCGACAGTCATAAAGTCAAAAGACAAATTTCATTGGGAAAACCTGCTGTCAGGGACTTCTCTAGAGTGCTGAAAAGCACTCTAGATGTCAGTCTAGAGACTAAGCCTTTGCAACTACTTGCTATGTATCAAAGAGCTGGACAATGACTAAGGATGACGGAAGAAGAATCAATTCCTTCTAGTTGTGCTGCTGGAGAAGAGTCTTGAACATGCCATGAACCAAGAAAATAAGTAGATCTGTCTTGGAGAGGGTGAAACCAAGTCTCTTTTTGGAGCCTGGAAATTTAAAGCTCTGTCTCACATACTTTGGGCACGTGACCGAAAAAGATGGGTCCTTGGAGAAGGACATCATGCTTGGAAGAGTGGAGAGACAATGCAGGAAAGGAAAACCCCAGATAAAATGAATTAATACGGTGACTGGGGAAATGGGAGTTAGTGTGTTGGAATTAGTAAGAATGTCTCAGGACAGAGAACGGTTCAGAGCTGCTGTACATAAGGTTGGTATGGGTCACAGGCAACTTGATGACACAAATCAACAACAACAACCCCCCCCCATTTAATTACTCTGCTCCCATCTACTCCCATCTTTGATCTTCCTACACTTTCTACAGTAATGGTCTTACACCTTAAACCACAATGAAATATCATCTCACTCCAGTAGCAGTGGCAAAGTTTAACAGGACACCAAGTAATAAATGTTGGAGATATGTGGTAAAACAGTAACTCTTATACATTGTTGGTGGGATTGTAAAATGTTACAACCATTCTGGAAGGCAGTTGGTGTTTCCTCATAAAGCTGAACATAATTCCATATGACCCGGCTATTTCATTGCTTGGAAAATACCCTGAGAAAGAGAACTGAGGCACAAATGGAGACTTGTATACCAATGTTCATAGCAGCATTATTCGCCATCACAAGAACATGGAAACAGCCCAAATGTCCAACTACGATTGAATGGATTGAGAAATTATGGTACTCACACGACAGAATACTATGCAGCACACAGGAGCAATGATTTTGTAATTACTACCTAACTTGAGAGAGACTAGAAAATATTATACTAAATGTTCTAGACACTTTTTAATAAGTCTCAGGAGTATTTACTTGAATATGATATTAATGATATTGTTCAATAATTTCCACATTATGTTGTATAACCTATTTTGGGACTGGAAATAAATATGGATCTCTTCCAATCAGATAACCAGGCAGAAGCCCTCCAAATTTCCCAATGTAGAGTGATGAGCACATCCAGGGCTGCATCTTGAAATATATACCATCCTGGAGTCTCCCTCACCACCCTACCTTCGATGCCTTCATTGAAGCTTGAATTTCTATACCATTGGCTCTTATTTAAATACTATTTGCTAAAACATTTCAGTGTCAAATTATTCTATTTGATACAGTGACTCTGTGTATTCCTCATATCTTCTTTTGAAGCTTCCTGGATCATCCAAGATTTTCCCCATAGCATTTCTCAGTATTACAACTTGAGGCTTGAATTTGTTTTTTCAGTTCTTTCAGCTTGAGAAATACTGCACACTTAATTCCCTTTTTATTCCATCACTCTAGCACTCCACACATTCCCTTATAATACTTTACTTTGTCTTCTCAGTCTACCCTTTGAAATATTTCAACATCTCTTCACTTGGTTTTTCCCTTCTGGAAACTAGAGTGCAATTTTCAGAGTCACTTCTGAGATTAATTTTGGTTCTAGTGTTTTGGTGTGGGTTTGTTTTTGGTGTTTTTCTTTCTTCTTTCTCCTCTATCTGTAATGATCTTTATTTTTTATTGATAATTTTGATGTAATGCTATAGGTCATAATCTGCCTCAAATTTATTCTAAAGATCACTTTTAAATTTACATGGGACAGACTCAAAACTGTATTTTTATTCTTACAGATTTTTTTTTTCATTTTCTTCAACCTCAGTTTGAAATAATACATTCTGTAATTGATGATCAGTTAGAGTCAGTATCCAGTCTAGTTTTGACTACTGATACTGAGCATCTAAGATGGTTCTTTTTACAGATGTTGCCAGTCTGACTCCTGTATTCTCCTCCAGATGTTGCCAGTATGACTCCTGTATACTCCTCCAGGTGAAGTCCAACTGTAGAGTCACCATTTGTGTATTTAAGAAAAGTATTAGCCATGAATAAATAATTAAATATACCAAATTCAGTCATTCTATTTCTAGCTTGATTTCTGTCACCACATCTGTACTTTCTGGATACCATTCCTTCTTAATTGTTTCCAACTTTTGCTTTCCACTCACTAATTATCATTAACCTATCTTGATTACACATACAGCCTATATTTGACTACGGGTGTCAGGTGAGTCCATTGTTATTGTTAGATATCTTTGAGACCTCATTTCTCCAGTATTTACAGAGTTTTCAAAGCCTTGCTATTTGAGAAGTTTATGTCCAATCCTGCTTCCTAGTCTACCTTAATCAGGGAGCTCCACAAAACCTGTCCAATATGGGTAACCGATATGGCATTTGACATACCAGTGGCACAGCTTTCAGTATCACCACAACCCCAAGTCCATAGCAGAGCATACTGACCACATAGAACTATGTTCTACACAGAGACAATTAACACCAGGCTTGAGGACCCAGCTTACTTAAATACTCAGTTCTGCCCACCAGGTCCTGATCGATTTAAACAAGAAGCTTCCAGCCCACTGCTGATTGTCAACTGAATAAAAATGACTAATCAGCTTACACTTGATTGCTAACTAAATTAAAAATGACCAAACAGTTTACACTTGACTTTCAATTAAATCAAAACAACCTATCTTCCAGAATCCAACTGCTTCACACAGGAAGCTCCAAACTGGAGACTTTTAGGCAGGGCCCAACCTATTTGTGTCTATTTGTGCTTTATTGGCTATGCAAAGATATTTGACTGTGTGGATCATAACAAGCTGTGGCTGATGTTGAGAAGAATGATAGTCCTAGAGCACTTAATTGTGCTCATGCAAAACGTATACCTAGACCAGGAGGCTGTTATGTGAACAGAGCAGGGGAACACTGCATAGTTTAAATTAAGAAGGGACTACATCAGGGTTGTATTTTCTCTCCATACCTATTTAATCTGTATGCTGAGCGAATGATGAGTTGAGCTCTATGAAGAAGAATGTAGCATCAGGATTGGAGGTAGGCTCATTAATAACGTGTTATGCAGATGACACAACATTGTTTGCTGAAAGTGAGCAGGGCTTGAAACACTTGTTGCAGGTGATCAAGCAATACAGCCTTCAATATGGATTGCATCTCAATGTCAAGAAAAGAAAGATTCTTATCACTGGACCAAAGGACAGTGTTATGATGGATGAAGAGAAGATTGATACTGTCAACAGCTTCATCTTGCTTGGATCCACAATCAACACCCTCGGTTAAGAGCAGTCAGGAAATAAGGAGACACGTTACACTGGGAAAATCTGCAGTAAGGGACTTCTCCAAATTATTGAAGAATGATGATGTTAGTTTGAGGACTAAGGTGTGTCTGATTCAGGTCATAGTCTTTCTGACCACTTGCCATCTATCCGAGAGCTGTACAATAAATAAGGATGACAGAAGAAGAATTGATACCTTTATGCTTTGTACTGGGGAAGAGCACTGACTGATTACATATTATTGGCATGACAAAAGTCTAGAATAAGAGTTATATAGCAAATTGGTCTGGGGAGGGTCAGGAAGGGAGGACTGTATAACAATAACTTTTTTTCAAAGAAAAAGTGAACTTGGGAGGAGAAGGGACAGGGAAGAAAATATGCAACAATGAATAAATAGAAATCCAAGTTCTTTATAAACTTGCATTAAAATCTAAAAAAACCCCACAGATATATCTTGGAGAGGGTGCAGCTGGAGTGCTCTTTGGAGGCAAGAATGATGAGGCTTCATCTCACATACTTTGGACATGTTGTTAGCAAGGGATATTCCTTGAAGAGGGATATGATGCTAGGAGGGTTGGAAAGTAGGTGAAGGACAGGAAGACACTCACTCAGGTGGACTGACACAGTGACTATTACAATGGGTTCTTGTGTGTCAGAAGGTATGAGGGAGGTACAGGATAGAACACAGTTCAGATATTTTGTTCATAGGGTCTTTATGAGTCATACTCAACTCAGCAACACATAACAACAACAACAAACTTTGAGTGTACTCTAACTCATAGTGACCCAATAAACAATAGATTTGAAACTTGCTCTATTGTGCACCATGCACCACCCTCACAATCTCTTCAAGATTCAAATTGATACTTAGAGCCATTTAATCAAATACATCCTGTTGAGAATTTTCTTCTCTCTCTAACCCTTTTTATTTCCTAGAATGATGTCTTTTACCATGAACTGGTCCCTCTTGAAAGCATGACAAAAGTATTAGACTAAGTTTCGCCATCCTACCCTCTAATGCGGGAGGCCTGGAGGTAGAGAGTTGGGGTGCCAACTGAAAGGCATTTCAATTCACCAAATGCTCAACAGAGGAGATGAGAAATCTCCTCCTGTGCTGTTTAAAACCTCTGACAATCAACTGGAGGATCAACTATAAGTTGTTTCCAACTCTATGGCACATTACAATAACAATGTCTAAGAAGCACCCTGGTTACACTTCCTCCAACACAATTTTGTTCTTTTAATTGTCCATGGGATACGGAATATTTGTTGCCAATACCACAGTTTTAATATGTCAGTTATTTTCCAGTGTTCCTTATTTATTATCCAACTTTTAAATGTGTACAAACAATTGAAAAATGCTTCTATCAGGCGCATCAAAGCTTTAAACGAATACCCTTGTTCTCGAGCTCTTTTGGAGAGGTCTCTGGCAGCAGATTTTTCCCAATGCAATACATCTTTTTATAGCTCGATGGCTACTGCCACAGGTGTGAATTGTAAATACAAATAACACGAAATCATTGACACTTGGAATGTTTTCTCCATTTATCATGACATTGACTATTGGTCCAGTGGTGAGGATTTTTATTTTTTTTAATGTTGAGTTTTAACTCATATGGAAGCCTAAAGTCTTCATCTGCATTAAGTGCTTCAAGTCTTCTTAACTTTCTGAAAATAAGGTATATCGTCATTAATGCAGGTTGTTAATGAGTTTTCCTCCAATTCTGATGGCATATTATTCTTTAAATAGTCCAGTTTCTTGAAGACATAACCTTGATAGGCACCTTTCCTGATTTTAAACCATACAATGTTCCCTTGCTTTGTTTGGACACTGTTCTTAGTCTAAGTATAGCTTTTGCATGACTACAATTAAGCATTCTGGGATTCCTATTCTTTCCAATGTTAGCCGTAATTTTCTATGACCCACACAGTCAAAAGTCTTTGCATAGTCAATAAAACATAAGTAAACATCAACTCTGGTGGTGTAGTTCATAGGTAGCTATGCCATTAACCCAAAGACTGTGTCTCTGCAGTGGTTCAAATCCACTGGCAGTTCTTTAGTATGCAATCCTGATGCATATCTTTCTTGATTTTAAACCATGTAGAATTCCTTTGCTTATTCAAATAACTGCCTCTTGGGTCACATACAGGGTCTGCCTAAGCACAGTCAAGTATTCTGAAAGAGCAAGTTTTGCAATATCATCCTTTAATTGTTATGATTCACATAGCTGAATCCCTTTGCACGGTAAATAAAACACAAGTATTCTCAGCATTCAGCCAGAAGCCACCTGACTTCAGTAATATTAACAAAGAAATAAAACAATATATTTCATTTTACAGAACTTCTGCAAAAGATCTCTTTAAGATGAAAAAAAAAGCAAAGTCCACATTCAGAACTAAAGTGTATGTCTGATGCTAATTTTGATCTTCTCATTTGCTTCATATGCATGGGAAAGCTGAACAATGTATAAGAAAGACCAATTGATACCTTTGAATTTTGAAGTTGGGGAAGAAGATTGAATGAGCTTCCAAAACAAGCAAGTCTATATGGAAAAAGTGCAACTGGAGTTCTACTTAGAAACAAAATGGGAAGACTTCATCACATTCATGGAAGAAATGTTATTAGGAGAGAACAATCCCTGGAGAAAGACCTCATATTTGCTAAAGTAACAGGTCAGAAAAAAAAGACAAAAAACTCTGAACAAGATTGATGAATACAGTGGCTTCAAGAATGGATTCACACATTGTAAGGAAGTAAGACTGGGCAGTATTTCATTCTGTTGTACAGAGGGTTGAAATAAGTCAGAATGGACTCAATGTCACCTAACAGTAGTAACAACAGTCCTCATTAAGAGTAACTTTGAATTATGTTTTATTCATTAATTAAAATACAGTACATGAGAGAAAATCTATTTTTTTGTGAACTTACAGAATGAGAGGAACACAAAAAAATTATAATTATGTACCAACCACATTAACTTCAGTACTCTTGGCACCAGCAGTCAGGAAATCAAAAGATGAATTACACTAGGAAAATCCGCTCTCAGGGAACTCTCCTGAGTACTGAGACATAACGATGTCAGTCAAGAGACTAAGGTGAGCCTGATCCAGGCCATGATCTTCACAATTACTTGCTATGCATCAGAGAGCAGGACAATGACTAAGGATCACAGAAGAATCTTTGTCTTTGAGTTGTGGTGCTGGAGGAGAGTCTTGAATATACCATAGACCACCAAGAAAATGAATAAGCATGTCTTGGAGAAGGTAAAACCAAATTTCTCCTTGGAGAATAGGATTCTTGTTTGTTTATTTGATTTAAATCTAGTATTAATTTCAATGAAAATTTACAGACACTTTGGATTTCCATTCATTCATTGTTGCACTTTTCTCCCCTCTCAACCCTCCCCCCTAGTACACGACCATCTTGGAAAAATAAAAGAAAAATTCTTTCATTGTTTTACACACCCTCCCCCAGGTCCACTCCACTATGCAGCCTTCGCTCTGGACTCCTGTCATGACAAAAATACCTAATCACATATCCCTTTTAAACAGTTTTCTCCCTCATCTGTTTCAATGCAGTATACATTATTGAACCCATCTTTCTCAGTCTCCACCCAACTCCGATGTCAGTCCTGTTTTAAAACAGTGGCACTATGCAGCATTTGTCCTTTTGTGACTGAGATACTTTACTCAGCATAATGTCCTCCAGGTTCACCCATTTTGAATAATATTGCATGAGTTCCTTGTTTTTCAATATAGCATAGTATTCCATTGTGTGAATATACCACAACTTCTCTATCCATTTGTTTGTTGATGGGCACTTAGGTTGTTTCCAACTCTTTGCTATTGTGAACAAAGCCTCAATAACCATGCGTGTGCATATATCTGCTTGGATGTCTGTTATGATCTCTTTGGGGTATATTCCCAGTAGTGGAATTACTGGGTCAAATGGTACCTCTATTTGCTGCTTTTTGAGAAAGCACCATGCAGCCTTCCACAGTGGTTGCACCATTTTACACTCCTACCAACAGTGAATAAATGTTCCAGTTTCTCCACAACCTCGCCAGCATTTGTTGCTTGCTGTTCTGTTAAATTTTGCTATTCTGTCTGGGGTGAGATGATATCTCATAGTTGTTTTAATTTTCATCTCTCTTAGAGCCAGGGATTATGAACATTGCTTCATATGCTTGTTAGTCACCTGTCTTCTTTGGTGAAGTGTCTGTTCATATCCTGTGCCCATTTTTCTATTTTATTATTTACCTTTATCTTGTTGTGGTGCTCAAGCATTTTATAAACTCTGGATATAAGTACCTTATCTGATATGTCATTACCGAATACAATACTTTTCCCCAGTCTGTGGCTTCCCTTTTTACCCTGTTGGAGAAGTTTTGGGATGTACATAGGGATTTATTTCTTAGAAGATCCCATTCATCTATTTTATCTTCCCCTGGTTGTAGATGGAGGCTAGGATTCTGAAGCTCCATCTCATACTTTGGGCACATGTGCAAGAGAGACCAGTCCTTGGAGAAAGACATCATATTTGGAAGGGAGGAGGGACAGCGCAGGAGAGGAAGACCCTCAGATGAGATGGCTTTTTTGTTCACAAGAGTCTAGAGCGAAGGCTACATGGTGGAGTAGACCTGAGGGAGGTTTGTAAACCAATTAAAGAATTTTCCTTTCACTTTTCCAAGAGGGTTGTGTACTAGGGGGGGAGGGTTGGGAGGGGAGAAAAGTGCAACAGTGAATAAAATTAAAACAAAAAGAACATGGAGAAAACAGAAGATGCATTAGTAATTACTGGTGCCTGGAATGTAAAAATTGGAAACAATAGGGAAGGAATGGTAGTCAGAAAGTATAGATTTAGTGACAGAAATGAGACGAGACATGGAATGGTTAAACTTTGTGTACTCAATGAAAAGACAACATTATATATGGACCTCACCTGATGGACTGCACAGGAATCAGATTGACTGTATCTGTGTTATGAATCATCATAGTCAGAGAGACACAGTACCAGCAGTCAAAACCAGATCAGTTGCAGGCTGTGGAATAGACCATTCATCACTCATATGCAAGTTCAAATTGAAGTTGAAGAAAATTAAAATTAATCCACAGGAACCAAAATATGACCTTCTGTCTATTCCAGCTGAATTTAAGAACCATTTCTTTTAAGGTTATTGAGAAGTGACTAAAATATTAACACATAACCCCCAAAAAAAAATCTTTGTCCTAAGGATGACATAAAAATGACAGTGTAGTCCCACCAGCTTATATCTTGTAAAGTTAATAGTTTACTAAACATAGTGGGGTGCAGAGAATTGGAATTGTGAACCTTCCTTCCTTTTATATTTTTACCTATTCTTTGAGGCATTGACAAATCAGACTCTTGTAACAAAGTTTTAATATAATTAGAGTTCACCTATTAAAAAACAAACAAACAACCCAAACAAAACAAAATCTCCTTGTTTTTAGTTTCTATTTTCACAGATACTCCAGATTAGGAAGGAAATTTAGTTGATATTTCAATATTTTGTAGTACTTTCCCCCAATTTTCCATAAACAAAATATTAAGTTGCTTTAAAACTCACTATTTGTACAGAAAACAGTGTTTGGAGGTGCTTGTAGCTTTTTGAAAGATTTTATCTGTAAACTTTCAATGCAATATTGAATTCCAAGTTTGATTTAGTAATCAACATATTTTCTGAGCAATAGTATGAGTAAATGTTATTACTATTATTTTTCTCATTTGAGTATATGCGATATGTAAATTTGGAATTGGATCTTGGGCAATTCATATACAAAATGATGACAATTACATTGCAGTAAACATATTTGAGTTTTATGTTTCCTGTGTTATTATGTGTACATGGATAATATAAAGTAAAGGGAATTCTAAGAAACAGGCATTATAAGTAAATTTAACCTTGAAATATGTATTTTTCTCCTCAACTCTTTTATAGCCTCTTATGAATGTTTTTAAATTGCTACAAAATGTGCTGGAGAATCTAGGGAAATATTGTTTTTTTTTAAAAAAATAGCCTTAACATTTAACATCGCCTATGTCATATTGATTTTCTTAGCAAAAGTTTCATAAAGCCAAATTGCCTGTACATGTTTTCCAGCGTGTAATATTTGAAAAAAAATCATCCCACTGGAAATGATGATAAATGAATTTTTTTTGTAATTCATCCTGACTGTAGCCACTTAGTTTGTCTGCAATATCATGGATATTGGTGTGAGGACCAGGAAGTAGATGCAAAATTAAACCACAACAACAGGAGTGGGAACAGGCCTGGGACTCCCAAAATTAGATTCTTCGTTTCACGTAGTCTGAGCAAACCACTCACAAAGTCTAATTTAAAATCACTGATATTTGCAGTATGGCATAGCTGAGAACCAAGGAAACTAGTAAACCAGAATAAGTACTTTATTTCTCCTCCCCTACACACCATGTCCTCCTAGTGACAACCTTAACGTGGACTGCTTAATAGGAAAGTCCCCATTGCTTTAGAGTGGCCAAAAATGGATATATCAAAAAGCTTAAATGTACTAACCTTTTTTTTCTCTCTCCTATTTAAATTCTGGTTTTCTATGGGGGTATTTTTGTAGTTTTTTTAAATTGTGTTTCATTCATGTACATTGTTGGTTTGGGATAAGTCATTTGTTTGTATTTTTTTCCCCCACTCCCTCCCTCCACCTCCCAAACTCTGCAACTCTGTGACTCCACATCACCCCATCAACCGTCAGCGACCCTGTCTCCTGCCTTTCCTTCTTTGGATATCCATTCACATCTCATCCTTCTATTTTTACAATAATGGTCTTGTATAGTGTTGGTTCTTATGCACCTGAGTTAGTTCATTCAGCATGAGGCTCTCCTCTCCCATCTTATTTATTATTTTTAAAATTTTTGCTCCTGAATGCTGCATAGCGTTCCATCGTGTGAATCTGTATATACCATTTTAAGATCAGAAATCTTGATTCCGGTGAAATTAGAAAAAAAAAACTGGAAAAGTACACAATCATCACATACATGCTTTCTCAACCATTCTGCAGCCAATTGAAAAATATATTTTAATTTGTTGCTACTGTTGTCACCTAGGCCATAGGAAGTTACGTTGGTAGATCTCTTCTCATGTGATTTACAGTCTCTGAAAACCCATTGGAGGGTCGGCTATGAGTCAGTTCCAATTCAATGACAATGAGTTGTTGAGTTAATTATTTGCCTTAATGCATCACAGTCTTCAAATTCCTACAGCAGTGGGCTCCTTCTTAGTGTGGAGGCTGGGATGCTGAAAGGCTTTTCTCAGAGCTCCTACTTCATCCATAGCTTTCATCAGTCCTTGCATGCTCGTGCTTCAGAGGCATTTCCTTTCAATATCCTCCCCCCAGAGACTGACTGTTATTGCTAGTTAATCATAGGTTCACACTGGGATCCTGGTTCTCCTGGTGCAGCCCTAATGTTAGGCAGAGCCTGTGCATGTTGACCTTAGATATTTGGCCTTTCTAGAGCACACTGAGAGTAGACTATCAGATACAGCAAGTGCGGTTGAGCCTTCCAATATAAAAACATAAAGAAAGAGAAACAGTTGTAAGCAGACACTAGTGACTGGAACATGAAATGTAGAAAAAATGAATGTAGGAAAATTGGACATTGTTAAGAAAGAAATGAAACATACATGTTAACATACTAGGTTTGGTGAAATAAGCTGGACTGGTGTGGGACATTTTGAATCAGACAATCGTATGATCTATTATACAGATGAAAAGATGAGGAAAAATGCAGTTGCTTTCATAGATAAAAAATCATTTCTAGATCCATTTTGAAACACAATATTGTGAGTGACAGATAATATCCATATTCATGCAAGAAAGTCCAGTGAATATCACTATCATTCAAATACATGAACCAACAACTAGAGCTAAAGAAGAGACAATAGAAGATTTTTACCAATTCTTGCAGTCAGAAATTGATTGAACATGCAATCAAGATGCATTAATAATGAATAATGGGTGACTGGAATGTAAAGGTTAAAAAAAGGGAAGAAGAATCAATCAGTAGTTGGAAAACATGGACTTGGTGACAGAAATGATGCTGGAGACAGAATGATGAAATTCTGTACAATCAATTATCTATTCATTGCAAATACTTATAAGAAGCATAAACGAAGACTATTCACATGGATAACACCTGATGATATGCATAGGAATCAGATCAACTACAATTGTGGGAAGAATTGCTGGAGAAGCTCAATATCAGCTGTGAAAACTAGTCCAGGTGTTGATTGTGGAACTATCAACTACTCATATGCAAGTTCAAGAAGCTAAAGAAGGTTAAATCAAAACCATAGGAACCAAAATTTGACCTTGAGTCTATCCCACTTGAATTTCAAAACCATCTCAAGAATAAATTTGAGATCTTGAACACTAATGAGTGAAGACCAGATGAGTTGTGGGAGGACATCATGGATGTCACCCATGAAGAATGTAAAAGGTCATTACAAAATCAGAGGAGGAAGACAAGACTAAGACAGATGTCAGATGAGACTCTTAACATTGCACTAGAGCATCGAGAAGCCAAAGCAAAGGGAAGAAATAAAGGAGCTGAACAGAAGTTTTCAAAAGGCAGCGCGGGATGACAAAGCAAAGTGTTATAATGATATGAGAAGAGACCTGGAGTAAGAAAATCAAAAGGGACAAATGCACTTGGCATTTCTTAAGTTGAAAAAAACTTTAGAACAAATTTAAACTTCAAAGAGTAAGTGTGTCAGAGACATTAAGTTGGCTCAGGATAGAGCAAGGTTCGGAGCTGTTGTACATAGGGTTACTATGAGTCACTAGCAACTTGATGGCACATAACAACAACAGCAATATGGAAAGGAAGTGATTCCTCTTGTTTTGTGGCTGCAGGAGGGGCTCCTCTCAGTATTTTGTCTTGGTGTCAATATTGGTTGTATTTATTATAAGCCCTTGGAGAAACCTCGGGAACTACTGTGAACGGAGCTTCCAATTACTCTAAATTGATACCTAGACCACACTTAGCATTTTGGAATTTGTAAAATTTTACCTAGTTTTTGTTTTGTTTTGTACCTCTGTCTATGGTAGCGACCTGTGCTACCCTTACATATTATGACAAAATTTTAAGAAGCGGTATGGTTTCTAGAATGAAGATTTCCTCCAATTACACGAACCACTCTATAAATGCTGTGGATACAAAAAGGGGTAGCAGGGGGGAGAAGAGAGAACCAGGAAATATCCAGATCTATCAAGACTATTCTGAGTACCTAATCCTTCTATACACACCCATTTTATACCAGAGATAAGGAATTCAAAGGCCTTCCTTCAATCATCTCTAGCTAATTAGACTAGTTGAGTGCAGTGAAAAAAGGATACTATCTTTGTTCCCACCTGTTTAATTTAGAATTCTAACCATACCAGTAATTAGTACCCAATTAACTACCAAAAACCCCCAGTTTAAAACTGTCCCAAACATTTCATTTGTTGTGCCACTCCATGGTTTTTCGATGTCAAAGTTTCCTTCTCTCCAAAGCCCACCTCAGGCCTAAACTGGCCTCCCTTCTTCTTTGCCTCACAATTTGCTGGAAGGGTTCTGGAAGCTCACTCAGCTGTTGACAATATTGGCAGGAAGAGCACCTGGCTCAGGTTAGGATGTTGTCCTAGGCAAACAAAGAAAGTAAACTCACCCAGAGTCCCAAGCATGCCTTTCAGCAGGGCGGAGTCTCAGGATATCAAAGGATAGGAAAAGCATTTTGAAGGATGAATCCTTGACACCACAGGACCAAAATCAAAGGTGAGTTACTCTAAAGCTAAGATTCAAACCCCTGGAGAAAATTATTCTAATTCTATGGGCACCTTGGGTTTCCAGAAAAGAGAGAGGTTTTACTAGCAATATAACCTAGGAGGAAAACCAGCAGCACCAGAGGCTATTATGAAAGGATTTCCCAGTCGTGTCCCACTAATTGTCAAATATATACGAAAGAGAAACAAAGATTTTAATCAGTAGGTTTATAGATAGCCCTTAGCCTAAAATTTTTTAAATTGTTTTTTTCTGGTACTGGTTATCACTTCATCATTTTGAAAACTTTAGTACTTTATTGCTTCTTGTAGTCCAGATACTTTGATGGCACTATAAAAAGTGAGATGTTTGTGATAAGCTTTTTTATTTAAAAACCCATGAGGGTAGGCAGCATGGCACTGGAGACCAGAAACTGGTTCTACAGAAGCTGTTGGCTGGGATTGGTGAGCCATAGGGTGGCCTGGTTTAAATTGGTTTTTGTCAACCATTCTTCTAGGTGATATAACACTGGTGTGTGCATTGCTGTACAGAGGTTAACTCGTGGTTGCTGTGATGCTAAACAATGTGACACTCATGTGCCAAATGTAATTACGGTTACCCATGGTGGACAGTGTTTGGTGGAGCTTCCTGATTAAAACAAGCTTGGAAGCAAGAGTGGCATCCATGTCCAAAATGGCTTGCCTCCAGAAACCCTATGAACAGTGCTCAGGTCTTTAGTTCACAGGACCATGTAGATGAGTCATCTACAACTCGACAGCCCTTAACAACAACAACAATAAAAACAAGTGTTTTTAAATCTGTTCTGAAAGTGTCACGCATACTTACCTTTATTAAAAAGATCATTAACATGGGAGGAAAAGCAACATGTTTAGCTGTAGGAAAAACCAAATGGTGCTAGGACTGGGACATGGAGCCTACCAAACTATGAGACTATCTGACAGTTTGTTGTATTGGAAAATTGAGCTGCATATTGCTGATACTTCGTAGCTTGAATATCTGTAGTCCTGCTTGTTTATCTTTGTTCTAATTAGTATAGTAATTTTCTCTCAGTTTGCTGTACTTCTGGGCTGCTCTGGGGTTGAAAGCTGTGCTACCGGTATATGAAAAGGCAGAGGGGTCACATATCATAATAGACATGTTTTAGTAGAGCCCCAGATTAAAATAGACTAGGAAACAAGATTAGCTATCTACTTTTGAAGCTGGAAGTAGAATGATCACATTTTGTACATTGCAAATACATTTTTTGAAAAATAACATGAAGAGTGATTTTACACAAGGACTTCACCTGATGGACTGTATAGAAATCAGATAGACTACAAATGTGGAAGAAATTGTTAGAGAAGCTCAATATCATCAGTCCAAACCAAACCAGGTGCTGACTGTGAAACAGACCACTGATTACTCTTCTGCAAGCTCAAATTAAAGCTGAAGAAAATTAAACAATTACATGAGAGCCAAAATATGATCTTGAGTCTATCCCACCTGAATTTAAAAACCATCTTAAGAATAAGTTTGAAGCATTAAACACCAATGATGTTCAGATGAGCTGTGGGATGACATTAAGGATAGCTACAAGAAGAAAACAAAAGGCCACTAAAGAGACAGAGGAGAAAGTAAAAAAACCAAAATGGATGCCAGAAGAGAACCTTAAAATTGTGCTAAAACAATGAGAAGCCATAACGAAGGGAGGAGATGCTAAAATAGAGCTGAACAGAAGATTTCAAAGATGATAAAAAAGACAAAGCAAACTATAATAACTAATGGAATGTGCTGAGACCTCTAATTGGAGAATAAAAAGGACATTTCTTTCAGCATTTCTCAAGCTGAAAGTACTGAAAAACAAATCTCAGTTTTTTTAATACTCGATTATTACTAAGAGGTATTGATTCAGGAAACATCAAAAGAAGATGGAGTGTATACACAGAGCACTGTTGTATTTTTTGTTGTTGTTATGTGCTCTGGAGCCTGTCCTATCTTGAGTCACTCTCACTGCCTCTGACACAGCTATCCCCATAACCCTTGTTACTTTATCAATCCATTCCATCAGGGCTCTTCTCCTATGCTGTCCCTTCACCCTTCCAAGCATGATGTTCTACTCTGAGGAATGGTCCTTCCTGGGAACATGCCTAAAATATGTGAGACAGAGCCTCTGAATTCTTGCCTCCAAGGAGAAACTTGTTTTCACCCTCTCCAGGACAACTCTCTGTTCTTTTGGAAGTCCATGGTATGTTCAACCAAAAATTAGTTGACACTGAAATATTTCTGGAAGTATCATATGAACAAGAGCCAGTGGTAATGAAGGAAATAGTTCAAGCTACACCGAAGGCACTGGGAGAGGGAGAAAGGGAGGGAGATAAAGGCCCCGAGAATCAATGGGAGATTAATTCATGTGTTTCAAATGACATATGTAGCCCTAATTATGCTCGTCAGTCTGTGCCAGGAAATTTTGAGGACAGCTAACTGATTGACTAACTGGGAGAGATCCATGTTTGTCCCCATTCTCAAGAAAGGTGGATCCAACAGGATATGGGATTATAGAACAATATTAATATTACATGCAATCAAAATATTGCTAAAGATCATTCAAAAATGTCCAGAACTGCATTACACAAAAAAATTAGCAGATGTTCAAGCTGGGTGTAGAAGAGACCATGGCACAAGGATATTATTGCTGAAGTCAAATGGACCCTGGCTAAAGACAAAGAATACTAGAAGAATGTCTGTCCATTCTTTAATAACTATGCAATGGCATTTAACTGTGTGGATCATACACATTGTGACTGCCATTGAGAAGAATGGAAATTGCAGAACTCTTAATTGTGCACATGCAAAAGACCTAGACCAAGACGCTATTGTGCCAACAGAGGTATCTATCAGGATTGTTTCCTTTTTCCATATTTATAATTTTAATTTATTTTTATTATTTATTATATTTATACATGTTTATTATATTTATACTTATTTATTTTATTTATGGCGAGTAAATTTTTCAAGAAGCTGTATTCTATAAAGAAAAATGTGGCATCAGAATTGGAGGAAGACTCATCAATAACTTGTGTTATGCAAATGACACAACCTTGTTTGCTGAAAAGTGAGGAGGACGTGAAACACTTGCTGCAGAAGATCAAAGAATACAGCCTTAAATCTCAACATCAAAAGAATAAAAACTCTCACCACTAAACCAATAGGCAACATCATGATAGATGGAGTAAAGATTGAAACTATCAACAACTTCATCTTACTTGGATCCACAATCAATACACTTTTTACCAGCAGTCAGGAGATGAGGACATGTATTGTGCTGGATTTTTAGAGGCCTCTTATTTAAGAAGTGGATGGCCAAAAAAAAAAAAGAAGTGGATGGCCAATCCTGCTTCCTAGTCTGTCTTAATCTGGGAGTTCTATGAAAACCTGTCAACAATGGGTAAACCTTGTGCCATTTGGCACACCAGTGGTACAGCTTTCAGTATCACAGCAACCCACAAGTTATCTCAGTACTGCAAACTGACAGTGCTGTACCAATTAGAACAATGTTCTCCCCAAACACAACAAACTGACAGTTTAGAGTGTAACTCTAATAGTAAATCAATCTTCACACCAAGCAACGTTGATAACAAGGCCCTCCTTGGTGCAGAAGCTGGCTCTATGAGAAAGTATGTAAGCATCAGGATTGCAGGGAGACTCATCCTTGCTTGCTGAATATTAGGAAGACTTGAAGCACTTGTTGCACAAGATCAAAGGATTGCTTCTCAACATTAAGAAAACAAAGATTCTGACCAATGGACCAATAGGTAACATAATGATAGATGGAAAAAAGATTGAAACTGTCAACAACTTCATCTTTCTTGGATCCACAATTAACACCCACAGTACCAACAGTTAGGAAATCAGGAGACATATTACACTGGGAAAGTCTGTTTTCAGGGACCACTCCAAATTATTGAGCAGTAATGATGTCAGTTTGAGGACTAAAGTGCATCTGATTCAGGCTGTGGTCTTTCCAACTACTTGTTACATATCTGAGAGCCTGACAGTAAAGATGAGAGAAGAATTGGTGCCTGTGAGCTATGATGCTGTGAAGAGTACTGAACATCCCATGATCTGTCAAAAGAATAAACATAGATATATATCTTGGAGAAGGTGTTGCCAGAGGACTCCTTGAAGGCAAAATGATTATGCTTTGTCTTACATACTTCAGGCATGTTGCTAGAAGTTATTTCTTTGAGAGGGACTTCATGCTTGGAATGTGGAGGGACAGCAAAGAAGAGGAAGAACAACTACGTGGATTGAGACGATGATAGCAGTAATGGGCTTGAGTGGTTCAAAGATTGTGAGGATAGCACAGAATAGGAGAAGGTTCAGATCTGTTGTTCATAGGGTCTCTGTGAGTCTTCCTCAACTCAACGGCACAACAACTTGGCTTCAGATTAAAGATACTGGAAGGCCTTCCCTCAACTATTTTTATATCTCAAATCAAACATATTTTATCGTACAGGGCACATTTGGATGCCAGTCCAAGAATGATCCAAGCCTCTTTACACTACTGACAAACATAAAAACTCACAGGGTAAGAGTCTTCCAAGCTTACTACTTCTCTTCAGAAGACCTGTTGTCTGGTGAAGAGCTAGGAATTCCCACTCATTTGCACATATTTAAGTGTTGCTTGTCTGATTTAGAAAAACAAAAAACACCTTGCTTACTCTAGAATCCCAAGGGCTATTTTCAGAAATCAAAGACAAAAGAGCAAATTCCAAGTTGTTTGTCCCACATTACCTCTGACATAATTCTGCTAATGGTGACACTGTGCCTGCATCCTGTTAGTCTACAGAGGTGACAGTTAATGTTTAAAATTCAATTCTCTTAACTGGGTTGCAATTTTAGTTCTCTGAAGGATATAAGGAAAGTTAGCTTCTTACAATAGATGGGAGTTTTGGTTGTTACTATTTTTAGCATGAGAATGAGTTTTCTGTTGTTTTCTATATTCAAAGGAAAAGTGTAACTTCTAATTTCTAATTATCTAAAATGAAAGTTGTAGTTATGTGGCTTCGAGTCACCTGAGACTCATAGTGACCCTGTGTACAACACATTAAATCCTGCTCTATCCTGTTCTAATCTCATTGTCTCTGACACACGTACCCTCATGACACCAGTCCTTCAATCAATCTAATTCACAGAGGGTCTTTCCCTCCTGCTCTGTCCCTCCATCTTCCCAAGCATGATGTCCCTTTCCAAGGACTTGTCCCTCCTTGTAACATGTCCAAAGTATGTCCGATGAAGCTTCAGACTCCTTGCCTCCAAGAAGCAACCTGGCTTCACCCTCTCCAAGATGAACCTATTTGTTCTTTTCGCAGTGCATGGTATACTCAATACTCTTCTCCAAAACCACAGCTCAAAGGCATCAATTCTTCTTCTATCATCCCTAGTCATTGTCCAGCTTTCTGACACATAGCCTGTAATTGTGAAGACAATGTCCTGGATCGGGCACACCTTAGTCTCCAGACTGACATCACTGCTCTTCAGTACTTTGGAGAGGTCATTAACAACAGACTTTCCTAAATGCAATTTATCTTTTCATTTTCTGGGTGCTGGTACCAAGAGGGTTAATTGTGGAGCAAAGCAAACGAAAGCTGTTTACAATCTCAGTCTCTTCATCATCTAACATGATGCTGCCAATCAGCCCAGTGGTAAGAATCTTTTTTTTCCTTGATACTGAACTTCAATCCATACTGAAGGCTGTAGTCCTTGACCTTCTGCAGCAAGCACTTCAGGTCCTCCTCAGTTTTAGCAAACAAGGTTGTGCCATCTGCATAATGATGATTGTTGATGAGTCTTCCTCCAATCCTGATGCCACATTTCTTTTCATAGAGCCCAGCAAAGAGATTACAACCGTGGAAAGAATTGCTGGAGAAACACACTATCAATTGTGAAAACTAGTCCAAGTGCTGATTGTGGAACAGACCACCAAATATTTATATACAAGTTCAAGCTGAGGCTAAGGAAAATTAAATCAAATCCATGGAAACTGAAATTTGACCTTGAGTCTATACCACCTGAATTTCAAAATCCCTGTGATGTCAGGAACTGGTTTGAGACCTTGAACACTAATGAACAAAGACCAAATGAGATGTAGGAGGATATCAAGAATATCATCCAGGAAGATGCAGGGGGTTATTTCAAACACAGAGGAGGAAGAAGAGGCCAAGATGGATGTCAGAAGAAACTCTGAATGTTGCATTAGAATGCCGATAAACCAAAACAAAGGACACAAATAAAGATATTAAGGAGCTGAACAAAATATTTCAAAGGATAGCACAGGAAGACAAAGTATTATACTGAAATATACAAAGAACTGGAATCAGAAAATCAAAGGGGCCAAACTCGCTCAAAATTTCTTAAGCTGAAGGAACTGAAGAACAAATTCAAGACTAGAGTTGCAATACTTAAGGATGCTTTGGGCAGAATAGTAAATGATCCTGAAGCATTAAAAGAAGATGGAAAGGATATAGAGTCATTGTACCAAAAGGAATTGGCAGACACAGAAGAATTTCATGAAAGAACATATAAGCAAAAACCTGTGGTGATGAAAAAAAGTTCAAGCTGCTCTGAAAGAACTTGCAAAAAAAAAAAAAAAAAAAGACTCCACAGATTGACGGCATACCAGTTGATATATTTCAACAAAAAGATACTGCCCTGAATGCATTCACCCAGTTGTGCCAAGAAATCCGGAGGACAACCACCTGGGTAACTGACTGGAAGAGATCTATGTTTGTTCCCATTTCAAAGAAAGCTGACCTGACAGAGTGTGGAAATTATCAAACAATATCCTTGATATCACATGCAAGCAAGATTCTGCTGAAAATTCTAAAAAAAAATCCTGGAACAGCATATCAACAGAGAACTGTTAGAAGTGCAGGCTGGGTTTAGAAGAAGAGACCAGGATACTAGGGATATTATTGCCATGTCAGATGGATTCTGGCTGAAAGCAGAAAGTACCAGGAGAATGTCTATTTGTGTTTCGTTGACTAAGCAAAGGTATTTGACTGTGTGGATCACAACGAAGTGTGGCTGACTCTGTGAAGAATAGACATTCCAGAACACTTGATCATGTTTACGCAAAAACTTTGAATTTTTATTTACTTTGTTTATGTTACTCAAACAATATTCTCTATGAGTTAAAATAAAGTGAAGATCAACCACACGTTCACATTCAGCAATTTTTCAGGGTTTTTTCCTCTATAGAGTATTTTTTTTTATTTAGGTTGTTTATTTTTCATTTCAGTGAACATCTACAGATATTTTGGGATTCCATTCATTCATTGTTGCACCCTTCTCCCCGCACAAACCCCTCCCCCCTTCCCCCCCCCATTTTCTCCTCTCCTTGAAAAGCAAAAGAAAAACTCCCTCATTGGTACACAATCCCCGCCCCCCGCACCTCCCCAAACCCCACCCCCTAGCCCCAAATATAATCCACTCTACTCTACATATATTTTAGGGCATTATTTTTATCGTAGGAGTATAGAGTATTTTTTAAAAAGTAAAAATATTTTGCTTTCTTTTTGCCTTAGGCCAGATCTGGCTGGTAAGTGCTGAAAGAAAGCAGTGATAAGTGTTCCTAAAGCTATTTATATCCAGGGAAGCCTAACTCAGGGCCTAGATCACCCAATGATGAACAGTCAAGAGTTCACTGAGGGAAAAGCCCTTAGGTCACAGGAAATTGTTACAGTTTGACTCTGGAATTAGACATCCTCTAGTCTAAGAGTTTAGCTGTGGATAGCTTATTGTATAACTCCATAGGTTTACACAAGTGAAAAAAAAGCCATTGAAATATACATACAGAACGGATTTTGGTGACTGGAAAGTCCATGATCACTCCCATGAATGGTCCACAAAAGAGCAGCAACATCTTCAAAAGGCCCTAGTTGAAACACATGAGCTGGAAATTGAGTCCACAGTGTATGAGACAAAAATCAGAGACACTTGGTGTTATGTGTAAATAGGGCAATCTAAAAGTGGAGGTTAAAAGTCTTCACAAAACGTTGGAATCTGTCTTGTGTTTTAAAAGCTATATAAAGATGAGACTCCTTTTTCTGATAGTCTTTTTTTGTTGTTTTATTCAAACAGATGTAAGAAGCAATAGAACGTTCCAGAGATTTTTGATCCACATCATTATTTATAGATCCTTACAATGAACACAAAGAAACAATATCATTGAAGCAAAAGCAAAAAAACTGTCTTGTCACCTTCTAGGAGCCATCCTATAATAAAGTAAGTGATGTGTAATTTGATCAATCATGTATTCTATTCCATATAAGTGGTATGTACATTTCCTGCCAAATTCTGAATATCTCACTTTTAACTCCCTTGGTGGTCTTTCAGCCAGTTATGAATTTTGTAACCTTTAATTCCTACTCCAACAGTAATAGAATGTGCTTTATTTGCTAGCCCAGTAGAAGGTCCATTTCACTCGGTGACATTAGACAACTTCTTCAGTCCATACCATCTGTACACCTCAATAAAATGATTTAGCTTTTATTTAAGCAGACTCTGTAACGTTGCTCTATAAAGAGTCACAGACTGGTGGATTAAAGTGCTTGCCTTTGGGTTGGAAGCACAACTTCTTACTACAGAGCCTTCAGAGATCCTTTTCAGTAAATTAATGTGTGTAATAGTATGGGTATTGAGATAGGACTCATCCCTGTCATACACCCTTCCCAATTTCCAACTATGCAGTGTTTCCTTGCTCAGTTCTTATGACTGCCTTGCATAAGCACAATCAAGTGTTCTGGGATTCCTATTCCTCTCAAAGTAAGCCATGGTCTGTTGTGGTCCACACAGTCAAACGCCTTTGCATAGTCAATGAAGCAGAGATATTCCCCTGGTACTCCCTGCTTTCAGCCAAGATTCATCTAATATTAGCTACAATATCCCCAGTACCATAACTTCTTCTAATCTCAGCCTGCGCTTCTGGTAGTTCTCTGATGTACTCTTCCTGTCATTTTGAAGATAATCTTCAGATGAATATTTTTGCATGCGATATTAATGATATTGTTTGATAATTTCCTCACTCTATCGGGTCATCTTTCTTTGGAATGGGAACAAATAATCTCTCTTCCAGTCAGTCGGCCAGGTGGTTGTCCTCCAGATTTCTTGGCACAACTTGAGCACATCTAGAGCAGCATCTGTTTGTTGAAATACATCAATTGATATACCATCAGTTCCTGGGGCCTTGGTTTTTCCCAAGTCTTTCAGAGCAGCCTGAACTTCTTTCATCACCACAGGCTCTTGCTCATATGTCGTTTCATGAAATTCTTCTGTGTCTGCCAATTCCTTTTGATTCAATGACTCTGTGTATTCTATTTTTTAATGATTCCTGGATCATTTAATATTCTGCCCAAAGCATCCTTAAGTATTGCAACTTGAGGGTGTGCCCTATAAGGAGAAATGTGGCATCAGTATTGGAGGAAGACTCAATAACAATCTGTGTTATGCATACAACAACAACCCTGCTTGCTGAAACTGAAGAGGACCTGAAATATTTGCTGCAGAAGGTCAAGGACTGCAGCCTTCAGTATGGATTGAGGCTCAACATCAAAATAATGAAAATTCTCACCACTGGGCTGATTGGCAGCATTGTGATGGATGTTGAAGAGATTGAAATTGTTAACTGCATTAGTTTGCTTGGTTCCACAATCAACACTCTTGGCACCAGCAGCCAGGAAATTAAAAGGCATATTGCATTGGGAAAGTTTGCTGTCAGAGACCTCTCCAAAGTAATGAAGAGAAATTATGTCAGTCTAGAGACTAAGGTGTGCCTTATATAGGCTATGGTCATTTCAATTGCTTGCTATGCACCAGAGAGCTGGACAATGACTAGGGATGATAGAAGAAGAATTGATGCCTTTGAACTGTGGTGTTGAAGAAGAGTATTGAATATACCATGGACTGCTAAGAGAACAAGTTTATCCTGGAGAGGATTAAACCAGGCTTCTCCTTGGAGGCAAGGATTCTAAAGCCTTGTCGGACATACTTTGGACACATTGCAAGGAGGGACTTACTAGTCCTCGGAGAAGGATGTCATACTTGGGAGGGTGGAGGGACAGCACAAGAGAGGAAGACCCTCAATGAGATGGATTGATTCAGTGACTGGGGTAATGGGGGGTAACTGTGTCATAAGATTGGCACAGGATAGAGCAAAGTTTAGGGCTTTTGTACATAGGGTCACTATGAGTCACAGGTGACACGAAGGCACATAACAACAACAATAGTATGTAGAAAGTTATAAGAGTTATGTTGTTGTTGTTGTTCTTGTTGTTATGTGCCATCAAGTCACCTGTGACTCATAAAAACCCTGTGTACAACGGATCTGAACTCTCCCCTGATACTGAACCTGTTTTACTGTCTCTGACCCACCTACCCCCATGACCCCAGTTATTGTGTCAGTCTATCTTACCTGGGGTCTTTCTCTCCTGCACTGTCTCTCCACCCTTCCAAGCATGATGTTCTTCTCCAGGGACTGGTCTCTCCTGGCCATGTGCCCTAAGTATGTGAAATAAAGCTTCAAAATCCTTGCCTTCAAGGAGCAGCTTGATTTCATCCTCTCCAAGACATACCTGTTTGTTCTCTTGGTGGGCCATGGTATGTTGAAGTCTCTTCTCTAGCCCAACAACTCAAAGGCATCAATTTTTCTTCATAGTCAGCTTTAGTCATTGACTTGATGCATAGCAAGTAATTGTGAAGACCATGGCCTGAACGGTTTTTAACTGATATTATTGGTTTTTATAACTTCAGAGAACTCACAGAGAGCAGATTTCCCCAATGCAATTCATCTTTTGATTTCCTGACTGCTGGTGTCAGAAGAGTTGATTGTGGACTCGAGCAAGCTAAAACTGTTAATAACCTCACTCTCTTCTCCATCTATCATGAAGCTGTCAATTGGCTCAGTGGTGAGAGTCTTTGGTTTCTTGTTGTTGCGCTTCAATCCATATAGAAGACTAGAGTTCTTGGCCTGCAGCAAACGATTCAGGCCCACCTCAATTTCAGCAAGCAAGGTTGTGTCATCTGTATAATGCAGGTTGTTGATGAGTCTTCTTCCAATCCTGATACCACAATCCTCCTCATAAACTTCAGCCTCCTGGATTTAAAAGATACTTAAAGACACATGCACTCCTTTCCTGATTTTGAACCATGCAGTGTTTTCTTGTTATATTCTAACAACTGCTTCTTGGTTCAAGCATAGGGTTTGCATGAACACAATCAAATGTCCCGAGATTCCCATGCATCTCAAGGTTAGCCATAATTTGTATGATTATGTGAACCGCACAGTTAAATGATGTTGCATAGTCAATGAAATACTGATAGACAGTCCTATGGTACTCCCCACTTTCAGCCAATATCTGTCATTGTTCATGATATCCCTAGTGCCACAGCTTCTTCTGAACTCAGTTTGTATTTCAGGTAGTTCTCTGTCAATGTGTTACAGAGAACAATGTACAGTGTAGTTCTCTGTACAATGTGTTATGTTTTTGGATAATATGCAGCAAGATTTTGCTTGTGTGTGATATTAGTGATAACAGTCAATAATTTCCACACTCTTTCAGATACTGTTCTAAATCTGAGCTTTCAGATTAAGGCAGATTAGGAAGAAGGATTGACCATCGACTTCTGAAATAGCAGGCCTTTAGAAATCCTATATTAAATAGAACACACTTAGACTAGCAGGTAGGGAAACACAGGTGGAGCTTTTTAAGTATGGAAACACAAAGATGGAGAAACAGTTGTAAGTGGACACTAGTGATTGGAATATAGAATGTGAGAGCCATGAATGTAGAAAAAGATAGATATTGTTAAGGAAGAAAAAGGACACATAAATATTGATATACTAGGTATTGGCAAAGTGAGATGGACTGGCATGGGGCATTTTGAGACAGATAATCATATGATCTACATGCTGGAGATGAAAAGGTGAAGAAGAATGGTTTGCTTTCAAAATTAAAAAAAAATCATTTCTAGATCCATCTTCAAATACAATATTGTAAGTAACAGGATAATATCCATATGCATACAAGGAAGTCCAGTGAATACCACTATCATTTAGATATATGTACCAACAACCAGAGCCAAGGAAGAGGAATTAGAAGATTTCTACCAACTTTTGCAGTCAGAGATCAATCAAACATGCAAACAAGATGCATTAATAATAATGAATGACTGGAAAGTAAAAGTTGGGAACAGAGAAGAAGGATCAGTAGTTGAAAAACATGGACATGGTGACAGAAATGAAACTGGAGATAGAATGATTGAATTTTGCATGATCTCATTGCAAATACATTTTTAATGTATTTGTGTGTGTGTGGGTGTGTGTGTGTGTGTGTGTGTGTGTACCATCACGTCAGATCTGACTGGTACAGGAGGAGATTGCCCCTTCTCCAGCAGAGCATCTAGTGAATTCGAACCGCATACCTCTGGAATTACAGTGCAGCTTCTTGCCACTAGACCACCAGAGATCCCCTGCAAATACATTTTTTTTTTAAATTTAGGTTGTTTATTTTTCATTTCAATGAACATCTACAGAGATTTTGGGATTCCATTCATTCATTGTTGCACCCTTCT